>NW_021703785.1:36589773-37189773 GCF_005190385.1 Monodon monoceros
AAAAAAAAAAAAAAAAAAAAATATATATATATATATATATATATTCTTTTTGATTTAAGGTCACTTTATCTAACTTCTACTTTATCTAAATTCTACCACTGTCACTGCCTCACTTCTACTACTGCCCTGTCACCTCTCCACCACACCTGTAGAAATGCGACCCAATATGAGTCCAGAAGTCAGGGACTGTGAAGTTTAGGGATTGTATGAATCATGTAAAGCACTAGTTAGCATAAAATATATTTTAAAGGGATAAAGAAAAGAAAGATATTCAAACTCGCCATAAAATGTAAATCTATTATCACTGATGATGTCATCATTCCTCATACATTTCTTCTGAGCCCAGCATGTAGGTTGCCATGTTTCCTACATCATTAAATCTTTAAAGAGCTCCTAGTTTTAGACACAGATAGATCTCAGTAAAGCAGATGTATTAAATGCATGGGTGGTCAGAGCAGAGCTGTCTCCCTTGCATAAGTAGGTGGAGAGTTGTGAAACTGAGTCACAGAGACTCATAGAACCATACCAGATGAGAAGGAATAAAACAGCTAGCAATCATAGTTCCACTCCTTATTTATATTAAAATTTGGTGTATATGTATATATAAGTATCTGAAATATATATACATAATGCATATGCATACACTTATATATATATTGCATATAGTAATACCCTAAACAAAATTCAGTTTAACATGTCCTCTAAAAGCTTTCCTTTTCTAGTTAAATATTGACTTTTGTGAAGATCATCTAACATTCATGGGTTTTGCTGGACACCATTCAGTCCCGAGAGATTAGAGAGCAGAGAGTGACATCTTGACTTTGATGTCTTATATGTTCCTCTGCCTTTATTATCCAAAGTAGAACGCTTGTTAATTCTTCCCATCCCTCTCTGTGGAAACCTGTCTCTGCCCTGTTTCTGTATCCCAGTTTTCTTCACAGCATCACTATCTACCCAGAGGTGGGGCCAAAAACCTTCCTTCTCACTCCGCACAGATAAATTCCATCTACTGGCAAGTCCTGGTGGCTCTAAAATAGACCTTGGGCATCCACTTAGCTTCTATCCCTTCCCTCCTACTATTTTAGCCCAAACTACCATCTTCCACCTGGGCTGCACTGTATGCTCCACACAGCCCTGCCTGCTTCTGCAGGGAGGGGTCGCTCTTAAAGTCCATCTCCACTTGAGCCAGAGGGACCAGTCAACATTATAAAGGAGAGCTTGTCCTTCCCCTGCTTTAAAACTCACAGTATCTTCTCCCTGTGCTTAAACTAAAACCTGAACTCCTTATTTTCAGGACAAGTTGCTGTGTGATTTGTTATCCAATCCCCGCATCACCCACCATGCTCAGCCTTACTCACTAGGCTCCACCCAGGGGTCTTCTTTCTTTTCTTCAAGACAAAAGACCCATTCAATCTTCAATACACTTGCATGGCCTTCTTTTGGAACACTCTTTGCCAAAATTGTCCTACCCTGGAGACTTTACTGTTTTCAGGTTTGGGCTTAAATGTTGTCTTTTAAAGAGTGATTTCTTTTCTAACCATTCTAGATTATTAGCTGCCTAACCACCCACCTACTTTCTTTCTTTTTTTTTTTTTTTTTTTTTTTTTTGGTACACGGGCCTCTCACTGCTGTGGCCTCTCCCGTTGCGGAGCACAGGCTCCGGACGCGCAGGCTCAGCGGCCATGGCTCACGGGCCTAGCCGCTCCGGGGCATGTGGGATCTTCCTGGACCGGGGCACGAACCCGTGTGCCCCTGCATCGGCAGGCGGACTCTCAACCACTGCGCCACCAGGGAAGCCCTCACCTACTTTCTTTTGAATCATATTATCCAGTTTTATTTTCATCAAAGCACTTGTTGCTATGGAAATCTTATTATTTATATAGTTGTTGGTTTTTTTTGTTTTGTTTTGTTTTTAATTAGTTCCAACCTCCTATACTGCAGCCCTTTGTATAAGCCATTGTCTGTCATGGCCCACTGTATCCCCAGGAGCTAAACTGTGCTTGACAGGAGTCCATGCTTAAGAAAAAAGTGTTGGATGAGTGAAAGGGCTTTCAGATTCAATCTTAAAAGCCTACAGATCTAAAAGAAACAATGACACTGACATCCTGTTTCAACATCCTTTTGATATTCTCTTATACCAATGTCTTCGCAAAGATTTTAAACATTTTTAAATATGGCAAAAAAGACTGATGAACCAGAAGTGGGAGGATTACTACATGTGACAGCACCAAAATGACAAATAAAATCTTCTGAAAATGCAAGATATCTTCTAGTTATTTGAATTATCCTCTCTGAAAATAGAATATTAGTCATAAAACATTCCACCTAATTGCTGAAATACCAGCACATTTTACTATTTCCCTGATGAATAGTGAGAGAATAGCAAGTTCTCTCTCACAAGTGATTTTCTCCCTATATCTTTCATCAATCTCAGAAACGCTAATAAAAATTGAAACTCACTCAGACATATCATAGCCATGATGTTATTTATTTATTTATTTATTTTAATTTCGGTGCCCTGAAGAGTTTTTTTTTTTTTTTTTTCCTTTGGTCCATAAATTAATGGAAGGGTTACACTCATCCACACAGATGCAACCTCTTTCCTCTCTGAGAGACATCATGGGGAGAATATTCTTCCCTTAGGAAGTTATATAAATATAATACAATATCATAAAATTTGTACACATTCTTTTAACTGTTTCAGATAAATAAATGTACATGCTGAATAGCATATACTCATTTATGTTGGATTGCTACTAAAATGCTATATAAATCATTTTTGTTTTTAAATTGCTACCTCTTGACATTGTAGTCTCACATTGATCCTAATGTTGATGTACAAAGTTTCACTCTTGTATTGAGAACATAACTGCATGCAAATAAGTAAACAGTGATAACAACTTAGCTGCAGGAGAATAATTATCTATTTTTATGATAAAGATTGTTCTTTCATTTTCATGAATGGATGTGCTCTCAAGATTCACAGGGTGTGATAAAGAAAAGCTCTACGAGAAGCCTAGAGACTGCAGTGAAACAAACTCCTGTAATGCACTTTCTCAGTCTTGGGTTCACAGAAACTGGGAAGAGTGGCAGATTTTGACATAACAGCTGTTCATGCTAGTACAGAGAAAGCTTCAAAGTTATCTCCATCTTAGATCTCATGCTCGGCTTTACACCTCTCATGTGATCTTATCTTCAAGCCCTTCTATCATTCACCATTTTCATACTCAATTATAAGATTTCTTTTAGTGCTAAAAAGGTTATTTTATGAAAGCAAACACATTTTGATAAAACCTATGGCAGACCCAGGTTCCTTAAGAAAATACACAGAAATTCACATACATTCCTGTGTATTTATATGCATTCTTTCTAGAACATTGGTCTATCAGACTATAATATAAAGTGTCAACCTATTCATTGTTCTAACATCTGGCCCCATATTTCCTCTACTTGAAGGAGACACTCAGACTAAAGAAAATAGCAGCAAGGCTCTAAAGCAAAAATAGAGAAGTCCTCTCTTGCTCTGCCTGGGAGAAGAAATTCTTGGTTTGTGTGTTAGTTGTTTTGCTGCAGGGGGTGGGAGGGTGGATGGAGTGAGGATAGCAGTGAAGGGAGGGATTTGTAGAAAAGACAAGAAGAAGGCATGAAGATCAGGCTTCAGGGTGGGGCTGGGCTTAGGAGAAATTCAACATGGTAGAGTCCCCAAAAGGACTTTTAAAAACATGAACGCTTAATGTCAATTTGAAGTTATTTGACCTTTGATTTGCTCTTCAGATTTCTCTCCATCTAAGAAAAAAAAAAAAAGTCTACTGCATTGAAAAATACTTTTAGGAGTGTGTGTTTCTTTTTATAAAAAAAAACAAGAAAGCAACCAAGCAAGGTGAAGATCTTTGGGTCACTAGAATGGAGCTAAAGAAGCAAACTTCTGGAAGTAGACCAGCCATAAGAATGCAAGTCTTCTGTAAATATCCATAATATGTGGGGAGAGCTTTGGATTTCCACAAGGTAACCAGGGATGTCGATTCAATTTTACCTCCATATCAAGAAGCAAAGTGCTTTTAGATGACTTCTGTTTTCTACGCACATGCCTTATCTTATTAAGAAATAGTGATAAGGTCTGAGTAGATTGTCTTTCCCTTTCTTCACACTAAACAACTAGGTAGTGTAAATGTAAGAATGTATGGCACAAAACTCAAAGAAAGTAAAATGACTACGCCAAAATGGCTATATCTTTTACATGAATTTCTTTTACTAACAGTAATGTTGCTTGTCAGGGACTTAATAGTTGATATGTCAAAGCAATTTGGCCTGTTATTTTTTGTTCTGAAATAGAATTACCTTTCATGTCTTAGAAACCAAATAAATGGCTAGTCTTGATGGTCAATTACATCATAATTTTAACATCTAACTATAATTTTGTTACATAGAATCATATAAAAAATCAGGCTCAAATTTTTGATGCATTCATTTAATTATATACCAGGAGTAAAACATAGTGTTTTAAATGTTAATGCAGACCATTTTGACATCTCACAGTTATACAATCGAACTGCAGTTAGCAAGCTGTGGAAGGGGATGATAGGATCTCAGGAAATCCACTGGGATTTATGTGGTAAATATAGGTAAAATAAAAATGGTACATAAATGGAAGAAAATAGTGAGCAAAAAAACTGTTTCTTCTGAAGTTGTAAAAAATCCTAAATTGTTTACTGGAATTTCAGCCAGTCCTAAGGGAAAAGTCTTTTTGACTCAGAGTTGTTCACTTTAAGTCAATTTTATTCAGAAGGTGCACTGAGTATTTTTCTGGGAAGAACACTGTGCTGGATGCTACACAAGATATGATAAAATCTACATCACTTTCTTACTCAAGGAGTTTACTTTCTAGTTGGGGACAAAGTGTTTGCATGTATGACAGTACCAAACTAGATGTGAATAAATATGTATGGTATGGGTTATGCAGTTTTAAGGGTTGTTTAACATTGTTTTTTTAAGCAGCTCCTTTCTCCCTTGACACCTCTTCTTTCTCCCTTTTCCATCCATTACATCAGAATGTCAATCACTGACTGACCTTCAATTATTGTTTTGATTTCTTTCAATTTTACAACACAATAAATCCATCCTTCAGCTACTAAATCAATAGTCTTGACTCAACAAATGATATTACAATGCAAATGCATGATCCTAACAAACAAACGCACAGACCTCCAAAGCCCTTTCTCTTCTTTCTTTTGAAAAATGGGCCAAGAGGTCATATTTGGAGAAATATTTAGTGAAACACAATTTACCACCAATATCAATGACTTAATGGAAAGTTTTGTTTAAAACTGTCCAAAGTACAATTTTAAAATACAAAACCAAATGTAACTGATGTTACAATCAGTGACTTTTCTTTTTACTATCAAATCACGTAATGAAGAAGAAATTATACTTGTAAATCCAGGAAAATTGTAGTGTTTATAGGGTTTCTGCTGTGAAATTTTAATTATTATATAAACCACATACAGTCACATCTATGCCAGCCTAATCTAGAACTACTTTTTATTAAATTTCTCTGGCTTATATCCTATTTCTGTTGGTTTGCATACAAAGCCTAAAGAATTGTTTAATAAGCAAGCCTACTGTGTGTTATTCTGCATGTTATGGACTGAATATGCTTCTCCTCCCTTGAAAAATTCATATATTGAAGCCCTTATCCCCAATATTGCTATGTTTGGAGATGGAGCCTGTGAGGAAGTGTTAAAGCTTAAATGAGGTCATAACGGTGAGGCCCTAATCTGAAAGGCCTGGTATCCTTATAAGAAGAGGCAGAGACACTGGAGCTTTCTCTCGAGCAAGTTACGACACAGGGAGAAGGTGGCCATCTACAAGCCAGGAAGAAACATTCACCAGGAACTGAATTGGCTAGCAGCTTGATCTTAGACTTCTCAGCCTCCAGAACTTTGAGAAAATGAATTTCTGCTGCTTAAGCTACCCAATCTGTGTTATTTTGTTATGGCCTTCCAAACAGACTGACACTGCACCATTAAGACGTGGGGATATTTACACACATGCATACACACGCACACACACGGTGGTTTGTAAAGAATGTGTAAAGAATATTATCAAGAAGGGGCGACAAAATTCAAATGTCCCTTTAATATATAATGGCAGTCAAAGAAGGAAACAGCAAAATATATTCATGAAACTATATAGGTACATTTGGAGCAACATTCTGAAGGAAAGGAGGGATATAAGTTTGTGAATGGAAGGTGAAAATTATTGGACAGCCTGGAAAGTAGAAGGTTTCCTCACATTGCTTGGATGTAGGAGAGATGGATCTTGATATGCAAATACTAAGCAACATGTACCATGAAATATTGGTATATTTGGACGTTCTATTAACTGTTTCCTTTCTTTATAAATTATCATTTTAGGAACATTTTAAAATGCAGATAAATAAAAATAAATTACAAAGTCACCTATAATACTACTCAAAATTAAACATAATTAGCATTTTGGTGTTTTTCTATATATATAATATATAGTATATACAATAATATAATGCTTTTCCACTTAAAGACATATCATGAATCTTTTTCAATCTCATTATATACTACTCTTACTCAATATATTTCTGCAAGTCCACTCCACACTAAAAAAATTGTGTATTCAAATCGCCATCTATGGATTTCTTGGTTGTTTATTGTTGGGGATGTTTCTATTTATGAAGAACATTCAGAGAATTTGTAGGTTTATTAGACAAGAGATGGGATGGTCAAAACTTAACTGAAGACAGCATCAAGTGTTGGTGACGATGTGGAAAGATTGGATCCCACTGGGTTTACAACTAGATTTCCACATTGGATACATTGTTGTAGGAATGTAAAAGGGCACAGCTCCTCTGAAAACAGACTTTTCAAGTGTTATAAAATTAAACCTGAAATTACCATATAACTGAGCAATTGCACCCTTGATCATTTATCCCATAGAAATAAAAATTTGTTTATACAAAAAACTATAGACAAATTTTCTGTAGCAGCTTTAATTTTAATTGGAAAATCTGGAAACCACCCAGATATCCTTCAATGAGTGAATGATTTAACAAACTGATATTACAAGGCAATACTACTCAGCAATAAAAAAGAACAAACTATTGATACACACAACCAGTTGGACAAATCTCCAGGGAATTATGCTGAATGAAAAAAGTTGATACCAAAAGGTTAAGTACTATATGATTCCAATAATATAACATTTGTGATTAATGGTTAACAGGTGTTAGGGGTGGATTGGGGAGGGGAGGGGCCAATGGGAAAGAGGTATGTATGGTTATAAAAGGGCAATAGGAGAAATCTTTGGGTAGTGGGAACTATTTAGTATCTTGACTGTTGTGGTGGATACATGAACATACCCAACAGCCAAAATTGTATAGAACTAAATACACCACACACACACGTACACACACACACACACACACACACACAAGAGTGCCAGTAAAACTGGTGAAATTTGAATATGATAGGTAGATTTTGTAAATGTCAGTATCCTGATTGTGATTTTATACTACAGTTTTTGCAAAATGTTAGCATTTAGTAAACTGAGCAAAGTGGATTAAGGATCTCTCTATTATTTCTTAAAACTGCATGTGAATCTTCAATTACCTCAGTAAACATTTCACTTAAAAATTAATTGGAAAAGAAGATTCATAGTGAAAACAAAGTAGGGACAAGTGAGATTTTAGGAAGGGAAAAAATAAGTGGTTAGCCCTAGAAAGTGGTTAGCCATTAGGTAATGGATTTTGAAAACAGAATTGTAGAATTGTAGAGGCTGGAATCTCCAGTATACACATATGACAGTTTCACAACATAAAATAAGAAGGTATTTATTTCATTTGTGAATTAGAAGACATATTTAAATAAATGGCTCTCAAAAATAAAGGAAAATTATAAGTGTAGAATATGTATATTATAATTATAAGTCTAGAATATGTATATTATAATTTCAGTACTTTTATGACAACATTGTGTATCAAAAACAGGAGGTGAAACTGATCAGAATTTATAAAGATCTATATTAACTATTCAATAATGGAAATATGTCATTTTTTAAAAATATTATTGGTAATATTTTTTAACACTGTAAGTCATCAGAGATTCAAAATCTTACCACAAGTTCAAAGTACTTTTCAAGAACTTTTGCTTCATCAAAATACATTAGATGAAGCCTAACAAAATTTGAATTATATTTCCTATGAGAGAATGTTCAGTGTGATATGGTAAGTTATTCTACCCAAATAACACACTCACATATTATATATCAGATACTCTGTTCTAATTCTGGTCCTCCCAAGTATATATTGTGAATTGTTATGGCTTATTCAAATAATATCCCAATATATTTGGAGGTCTCTTTATAAGCAATAAATGCATGTAATTTAAAAACATTAATCCTGGGCTTTCCTGGTGGTGCGGTGGTTAAGAATACGCCTGCCAAGGCAGGGGACACGGGTTCGAGCCCTGGTCCGGGAAGATCCCACATGCCGCGGAGCAACTAAGCCTGTGCACCACAGTTACTGAGCCCACGTGCCACAACTACTGAAGCCCTTGCGCCTAGAGCCGGTGCTCTGCAACAGGAGAAGCCACTGCAACGAGAAGCCCATGCACTGCAACAAAGAGTAGCCCCACTCGCCGCGATTAAAGAAAGCCCCTGCACAGCAAAGGCTTAATGCAGCCAAAACTAAAATAAACAAATAAATTTATAAAACAAAAAACAAACAAAAAAAAACATTGACCCTTTGCTTGGTATTGTAAACCTATCAGAATGATTTGCTCACCTAACTGTATAGGGAAAATTATAATAGCCAGAGATTGAATGTTATGACAAAATAGAAGGGTATTATCAAAGACTTAGAATGCTCTATGTAGGCTAAAAATAGCAATTAAATGGCATTGATTTTTTTTTCCCTTGTTTACATGAGGAATAATTGTCCTCTTCTGCCCTATATATGTTGTACTCCCATCTACCAACCTCATTATCACTTGATGGTTTAACTGCTAAAAAATTGCTGTTTTTATATAATTATTCTCATTAGCCATTTTTCATAAAAAAGCTTGTGAGTTAGACTGATAAGTCCATTGCATAGGCAATTACAAATGAGAAATCTCAACAGAGAATGGGCAAATAACTCTTCTGAGGTCATAAAATAGTCAAATGTTTGAACATAAAAATAACATTTTTTTCCCCTTTCCAGTCTATTTATCTGACATTTTGTGCCTGGCTATCTTGGCTGGGTCTTGGAAACAAATCTGCAATTGTGAATGCCTGAATTGATATGTTTGATTGCATATAAAGATCTAAAATTTGCTCTAGTTGTTCCTGCAGCAAATTGGTGGTGACATTAACTTCTAAATACATGTGCTTTTGTAGACTGTGTGTCAAAATGGGGAAAACAAAGTAATAGGATTTAGAGTCAGAAGCTTGGGCTCTACTTCAACTTCTGACTCTTTTTGTTCATATGAACTTGGGTAAATCTCTGAAACACTCTGAGTCTCCTTTAATTAGGATCCAATTCAACTATCACCTTCTATCTGTAATTTTGTGTGGCTCTCCCAGATAGAATTCCCCATTGCCTTACATGAGTTCCTTGAAGGCAAGGATCATATCTTGTTCACCTTGTATCACTAGATTTTTGTTGTTGTTGTTGTACGCGGGCCTCTCACTGTTGTGACCTCTCCCATTACGGAGCACAGGCTCCAGACGCGCAGGCTCAGCGGCCACGGCTCACAGACCCAGCCACTTCGCAGCATGTGGGATCTTCCCAGACCGGGGCTCGGACCTGTGTCCCCTGCATCAGCAGGCAGACTCTCAACCACTGTGCCACCAGGGAAGCCCGCATCACTAGATTTTAGCACAATATCTGGCTAAATAGCAACCTGAGTTACTGGCTTGAGATAATGTATATGCAGTGCTTATATAAACTGAAAAGTGATTTACAGAATTAAACATTTTTATAATTATTGCTATCAAATGGCAGTCACATAATTAAGGGTATTTAGTTGAGTGTTGCTGATTTTTTTTTTTTTCTTCGTGCAAAAGCAGTTGATATTCAATGCAACAAATTATTCAACATTACTTGCTTAGGGACACGGGCATCCACTACTGTGTTCTTTTACGTCATAAGTAAACTCCAATTAATTTTCTCCTTGGCCCTTGGTTTTCTTTCTCTCCATCACTCTACTGCAGCTTTATTTTTCTCTTTTGCTTTTCATTTTAAAATTCTATAAAATTCTTAAAATTCCCCTAGTTAATATATATAGTTAATAGAATATATATTATAAATTTATATAAAAATATATGTTAAAGTTAATATAATATATATATTTCATATAAAATTTCTTAAAATTCCCCTAGTTAATAGCATAACTGCTCTGTCACTCTGGACAAAACCAGCTTGGAAAACAACACCTCTCAGTAAGTTCAGTTTTCTGCATCCTACATGCCTGCACCCAAGCTGTTAACCATTGTTGATGAAAAATCACATCACATAATTAGGATGGTTCAACTACATATTTGTGTCCATGAGCCTTAGGTGAAAGCTGAATATTGCTTGGCAACAGCCACATTGGTCTCTGGTCAATTTGTAATACCCTCTCCACAAGCATTTTTTCCAACCAGTTTCCATCTCCTCAAACCTGTGTTCTGCCTTCTTCCTTCCACAGCCTCATTTCTTGTTCTCCCTCTCTTTACAGAACCAGCCTCAACACCCCCCATGAAAATGATCTAGCCCACTAATATAGAAAGAAAACAGAAGTTTTCAGGTGAAAATAACCTTAGATTAACGATATAAAAGCTACCAACACATCCCTCTTTTTGTAAGCTTCTTTTAAAATGGATGTCTGTTACTCAATGTTTTCTTCCAGGTTCTATATTCCACTCTTTCCAGACTTCCCAATATGTTACTTCTGTTAAATCAATTTCTTTTGTATCCTTAAACTCCCACTCTCTATTGGTCTTCAAAATAGACTAAATCACATTCACATTCAGAAATAATTTCCTCAAGTCAATGTATTAATATCCAGCTACCACTTTTCTTTCTTTCCACCAAATACTACTGAAAAAGTCACATCCTTCACAATTTCCATGCTATCATTCTCCACTCAACAAACTCCAGTGTGGCTTCATAGAAGCTGGCTCCTCACTCTATCCATTAGAGATTCCACTGTGACTAAACTCCTTAGAAGAGGAAACAGGAGTGACCTAACACTACAGGGATGTTTATGTTTGCAAGTTCAGCCCTAGCTCTTTCCTGGTTCCTAACACAGAAATATCCAACTGCATTTCTCACTAGTGTCTATCATTCCTCCTGTGGTCCCTACTTCAGGAAATGGCACCATAATCTACCCACTTACTTGAGTCTGAAATCTGAGTGCATTTACTGACATCTCCTCTAATCTTCCCCACATCCAGCCCCATCAACATTAAAATCTGGAAAAGTTTCTCCACTGCTTTTGGAATAGTGGTGAAAACTCCGATGGTTCATAAGCTCCTGCCTGATCTCTCCTGCCCACCACTCTCCACTTCAATGATGAGTGCTCACAACCACAGCGCCTTTGTTATTTCCTTAACTATGCCTTCCTCTTAATTCACTCCGGTGCTTGGCATTCTTTGTTCTCACTCTGTGATGTCTTCTTCATGTACCCATACCTTTTCATTTTTTAGGTCTTAGCTAAGATGTCATTTCCTCCATGCTTTTCCATGACCATTCCCATCCAACTACATCAAGTTTCTCTTTAATTAACTCTCAAAACACCCTGTATTTTTTCTTCAATTTATAGTAGTTTTATAAATTAATTATATATGACTTCCTTACCAGACAAATCCAATGAGAGAATAAATCATATGTAAAAATTATAACCAATATTATATGGTCCTGTAGACAGTGGCTGCTCAATAAATACATAAATTATATGTTTTCGTACTACTGTTAGCATGTGGGTGTAGTACAAAAAAGTCATTGTATTAAACTATGTAAGCTAAACACTTTGGATTATTTTTAACCTGAAAGAAAAGATCAATTACCATCAAATATCACAGCAGAGAAAATAAGGAAAAGAAAATGCAATAGTCTGAAGCAGGTAGCCTTTACTTTTGTAATCAACATGAGGTTAGAAACGATTTTGTAAATCCAGTCAACAATTAAAATATAAATGTTTTATTGCTATGATAGTTTCATTCCTTTAGAACTTCAAAGTTAGTATGTAACCCAAAAATGTCATTATACAAGAGGTACATAGCTCTATGTGATTAGGTGTTATATGTTAATACATAGATTTCTTTACACACACACACATCTTGCTATATAGAAATATATTTATTTTTATAAAGTCCATAATAGTAGCAGTCAAAGTTAAGGGTGTAGACTTAAACCTTTACAGCTATTACAGAGCCCCTGGAGGAATCTTGCTTAAGATTGTTAAAGATGGCATTCACAGTTAGAGTCCTAACCTTGGTAGATCATTAAATAAGAAGCTACTAATGAGACATTCCCTTAGTCTAGCCAATACTTCTCTTTTATTCAGCATGACAGCATCCACACCATAACTGCAAAGTAATCTGCTTTGTTTTGGAATCATAATTACATATTGACAAGATAAACTGTGAGACCTAAATCAGGGGAATTTAAGCTATTATGGGAGCATTCTCGTGGGAAAAACCTGAAGGAACATCAATTATTTTGCCACAATCTCACTCCTTTTCAATTTTCCATTCTTGCATGGAATGAAATCCTAGGAGAAAAGAAGCTATAGAAAAACTGGATGCAGTACTTTGCCATGGGATTGAGAAGTATCTTCTACAGGTAATTAAAATAAAAACAGGTAAAACCCATCAGTGAATTTATTTAAAGGAAGACATTTCTATCACTGCAGCGCCTTTCTTCTGTTTTTCTTGTTCATGTAAATTTACATTAAAGAGCAGTTTTATATATATATATATATATATATATATAGAGAGAGAGAGAGAGAGAGAGAGAGAGAAAGAGAGAGAGACGTTATAACTGCTTGGATAAAAAACAGCATATAAATTAATGGAACAAGTAACTGACAAACTATCTCACTAAGAGATAACCTTATATAATTTAAATGAATTTCAAATGTTTTTGCCACTGTTATAAGTGATCAGAATTATTGGTATTGATTCTTCAGTGAACCAGTCTACTAACAAATAAATATACAGTCAATTAAAATTATAAATGTTATCATGTATACTCTTTGCCAATTAGTATACAAATTAAGATGAATCTTTAAATTAGAGTTACCCTGGATTTCAGGAAAATAAATTATCAAGTAAATAACAAAAACAAAAATGGATAATTTATATAAATAATTTTTATATTTTATATATATTATAAATAAAAATATATATATAAATTATATATAAATATATATTTATATTTATATACAAATAATTATATTTGTATATTTGTCATATATATACAATATATATTGTATATTTGTCAAAAAAACAAATAATTATAAAAAAAAACTTTTTATAATTTAAAGTTTGTTCCACTAATGACACTTTGAAATAATATTTATATTATCAAAATTGTATGAATTCTACATTTGGAGTGCAAAATATTTATACTGCCAGAAAACTTAGTATGCTCTGACAACTACTTCAGAATTTTCTCCTTTTTCCTGGTTGGTAGCCCTGAAATACACTGTATAGGATGTATCGCTCACATGTATATTTTTATTACTTTTGTATCCCCAAAGAAATTGAAATGGAGCCTGCTTCACTGGTAGGGGATTGCTTTCACATTTTCTTAAGTTGTGCAGTTCCACTTGAGTTGAAGAACATTAGTTATTGGTTAAAAGAGGGTTTTCAAAGTTATGGATTTTAGCACTTTCTTGACTGAGGATTCTGATGCTCAGCAAACTTGACTAAAATCTAGAAGGTGACAGATGCATGAAAAGTTGAAAAATAGGACACACAACTATAAGCTCAGCTGATAAACTTCCATCAGAGATTTGCTGTTTCTTAAAGTGCTGATGCTGAAGTAAAGGTGGAAAAACTTATCAAAAAATAATTTCTAGTGTTTTCTCTTCTCACAACCAAGGATCAGATTGAGATCAAAGTTAATATTTGTCTCTCTGTAAAATATATGCTATATATCTATCAAGAGAGTACAAATTATCTAAAAGTTTGATAATCTGAATATTTCCCTAATGTATTCAATATCCTTCATGAAGACATTTGAAGCAAGTCTGAAAAATATTTCTAAAAATCTATGTAAACTAGAAACATGTACTCTTTTAGACAGTTTGTAAAAATGTTCTTCAGCTTCAAGGAAGACGTCATGCTACCTGGGCTCCTACATCTTATCCTGAATGTACTAGTTATCTGCTCAGGGAGGAACATCTGTAGTGAGGCTTTTCATCAGTGAGAGCTGACTTTGAATTAAATGTTATTAGTTGTATGATTTTGCACAAATTACTTAAGTTTAATGAGCTACGATTTTTTCATCTT
Source organism: Monodon monoceros (assembly GCF_005190385.1). Classification (NCBI taxonomy): domain Eukaryota; kingdom Metazoa; phylum Chordata; class Mammalia; order Artiodactyla; family Monodontidae; genus Monodon; species Monodon monoceros. Next base: position 36,604,282 of record NW_021703785.1, read on the forward strand.
TCAAGTGAGAATAATACTTACTTACTCTGCAGAGTGGTGAGAGGATGAAATGCCTGTAGTCTATCTGCTACAGGGCCTGGGTAAGTGCTCAATACATCTATTGAGTGACTATAGGTTTGACTCATGGGAACAGAGCAACTAGAGAGCTTGTTTATAATAGCAACTTCTAAAACAGGGATTTCAAATACTTCCATCTCAGACAAACATATTTTATGAGAAACAAATGTCCAGAACTAGAAACTATATTAAGTCTCCAGTAGTCCATGAGTTAAGTAGAGGAAACAGAAAGTTAAGCTTTGAATCAACATTGAACATCCACTGAATATCTCATTTCCTGTATATATTCTTCTGAGAAAACAATGCTGTAAACAACCACAATGATAATAACCTAATGGTGTGTTATCTGAGGTAACATAATAAATTCAGTGAGCATTGAAGGGGCCATTTGAGTTCATATTGTTCTCCAATGAGTAGCCACACACCCTCCCCCTGAATTCTGAGTCAGTCTTAAAGTTTCTTAACTTTTAAGCAGATCTGAGTGCTGCTTATCTGTGCAAGGCAAGGTAACTTGTGCTTCTATACTTGCTCCCTACTTGAGACACTCATTATCAGCCTCTGCTTTCCTGCTAGTGTATGTCAGAGAGTCTTAGTGATCAGTGACTATGGGCTGGGGCCCCTAGAATAAACTTCCTCCCATTTTTTAATAACCATAGAAATTGTATACTTATTAGAAGCCCCTCCATTCTACAGGTCCACAGTCTCTTAATTGCTTTGTCTGTAGTTTTGGTACATGCATAATAAATAGGGAACTCAAGAAATTGATGCTCCTATTAGTTTTATTCTGAAGTAGCCATTAACCACAACTAAAGTATAAATATATAAATCATAATAAGTGTTCCATAATGGAGGTCATAAAATCTACTACATAAAATAGCTTCATATAAATATACTGACATATATCAGCAGCCAAAATGCTAAACTTCAAGCTGGAAAAATATTACAATAGGAACAAGATATTTTAAATCATCACCAAAAAAAAACAGTGCCACATTCATTTACTGAAGGTCAAAAATGTGAATGAGAAAATGATTGCCATAAGAAATATAGACCAGTGGTGGCAAAATGAATTCTCTATGCAGAAAATTTAGCCGTGAACCTGGACATTTGATATCATGGTGTGATGTGGAGGTAGGAGGTAAGAGAAAGTTATCAATCAACAATGTTGTTGTACTAAAAAACATGGTAACAGGTGGACTGATTTGTTTATGCCCATCTTTTTCCAAAAATGTTTTCAGTATCTTGACTGTTAAATAGTAAACCAAAATAGTGCCTGGCACACACATATTGGAATATCTCAAATATTTGAAGAGAAAAAGGTTAGAAGAAAGAAAAATGACAAAGGTAGGATTTATTTTAGCTCTGACAAAATTATTATTCTTAACTATTAACTTACACAAAAAAAAGATCTTTAAAGGGTCCTCATTGAAGTACAGTAAATGAATTGGTCCTGGAGGTAATTTACTTATTTATTTATTTTTAAATTTTTATTGAAGGACAGTTGATTTACAATGTTGTGTTAGTTTCAGGTGTACAGCCAAGTGAATCAGTTGTACATATACATATATCTACTCTTTTTATTTTTTAAGATTCTTTTCCTACATAGGCCATAACAGAGTATTGAGTAGAGTTCCCTGAGCTATACAGCAGGTTCTTATTAGTTATCTATTTTATATATAGTAGTGTGTATATTTCAGTCCCAACTATAAGTAATTTTTTAATATTTCCAGAGTCAAAATTAGATCTAAACCACAAAAAGATTTTTGAAGATGTTCAAATATCTTTCTTGAAAATGAAAATATCTTTGAATTCTCAAGTTTCCAGGATCAATAGGATCTATACATCTCTAAAGACTATGTGTAGCCTAATCTTCCTTTGAGATTACATACTAACTGAAAACATCTTTGTTAGAATATTTCTTTCATTTTTCTAGAATTATTGGTATACATGCTTTTATTTCTTACTACATACCTTTCTTACCAGGTTACTTGAGGCCTGGATGCAGTGTAATTTTCATTTTTCTGTCCTCAATACCTACCATTCTGTTTCACATCTGGGAGATAATAAATAAAATGCTGCTTAAACAAGTATATGCCTGATATCACCATAATGCATGTGTGGAAAAGGTCATTAAAACTTGCATAAGTGTTAAATATTGTCAAATACTAAGGCATACAGGGCAGTAGTGGTGAGAAATGACTGCTAATCAGTATGGGCTTCTTTTGGGGGTAATGAAAATATTGTAAAATTGAGAGTGTTGATGATTGCACAGCTTTGTGAATCTATTAAAAACCAGGGAAATGCACACTCTAAATGAGTGAACATTATAGTATGCAAATGATATCTCAATAAACCTGTTAAAAATACAATGAGCTCCATAATCACCATGTCAATTTTGATAATTTTTCTCCTATATATTCACGCTGATGTTGAAAATAATTGAGAAGAATCAGAACAGAAGAGGACGTGAGTGGAAATGGAAGAGAATTACAGAGGGTGGAAGTTTTCTCAGTTAATAGTCAGAGTTCTGATTACAGAGGTGGTCAGTAAATGTGACCGCCTGGCTGCAGCCTTGCCGAGCTTTATTTCTGTAGATATTCCTACATTTAGAGGCCCTGGCACACAAATAGTGGAATATCTCAAATATTTGAAGAGAAAAAGGTTAGAAGAAAGAAAAATGACAAAGGTAGGATTTATTTATGCTAAGGATATGAGGCACATTTTTCAAAATCTAAATAGGATCTAAATCTAAAAATTCATTTATCTAAATAAATAAATTTATTTATTTTAAATTCTTCATTTAAACACCTGTATTCCCATTTTTAAAAATGCTATGAGAGTTACTAAAGATTATCATGAAAAAAGTTATGCTTCCCCTTTGATGCAAATAGAAACCATAAAGTCATCATTTTTGAATTCCAGACAATGAAAATTTATAAATAGATTATGATTTAGCTTTCTAAAACAGATTTCAAAAAGCAAATCAAAGTCCTAAGACTTTGTGGTCACTGGCAAGTCAGTATCATTCCATGGATGGGATAAAATAATCACCAAGATAGCAAGCATGATTATTAAGCCAGGCCATATTTTGCTATGTGAAGGTTTCCTGCAATACTGTTTGGAGAATAATAATGAGATTGGTATTAAACACACCATCTATTGTGGGTTTTCTCTGTCAAAGAAGATGCACAACAAAAGTGAATTCCCTGAAGCATGATGTTATCAGAGATGCTTTTAATTTTAACATTTATTCCTACTCCTCAGGACGACAGACTTACACTGGAAAGAAATGGGCAGATAAACGGCTGGTAAAAGGAAATACATGACTTCAAACTTAAAAAAAAAAGTTTTCCTTTGGAAACCTCATCATTTAATTACACTAAGATTTCCTCAGAAGATTCAGATTTCATCCACTGAAATTGAATTATAATCCATGTGGGCTCAAGAAGTGAAGTGTGCCAGGTGCTGCTATGAAAACTAGCTGGTCAATGGCAGTCCCACAGTTTTTCTTCAGCTTCTTTGTGGTTTCAAATGCCTACTCCTTGAGGCTCTGCCTCAGAGATCTACATAATAATACAAAATTTACGTCATCCACCAGTCATCCTATTTAGATCTTGAAAAATGTGCCTCATCTCCTTAGCATAATAACTATTCATATGGATATGCAACACATGATCAGCTAATTCATTTCTCTTCACGCCCTCTTTCAGTCAGCCTCAAACTTAAATCTTCCTCTTGAATGCCGGGGAGAATCCTGCACTCCGTCAAGTCATTCTGGGTAATGTGTTGAGACCAAAGTGTGTATCATTACACACCTAACCTACCATAAGGAAATTAAAAAAAAAAAAAATGGTGCTCTTCTTTTTAAAAAGAAGTACAAAAAATTGTATTCTGCTCGCTTTTTTAAAACTAATAATTTTGGCTTACCTTTACAATTTCACACTGTTATATGCCATATGAGAAGATAAGATTATTTCCTTATTTAGATGGCACCTATTCTAAGAACAATCTGGATAAATTAAAATGTCATTATGCAATTTCAATGATCATCTTATTTCACTCATCTCAAGAAACTATTCATCTCATACTAAGGATAAAATATTAACTAGTTGATAATTGCTAGTTCTACATAGCCTTTTTCTTTGAATATTTCTTAATAAAAACTAACAGAAATCCCTTTATGATATTTACTGCAAGTGTTTAAAACTGTATTTTATAAACATTTCTAATACTGATAGTACTATTAAGTTCAGTGACCTGCAAAACTACTCTTCTGTGATCAAAACTACCTAGGTAGTGCATAGGCATAAATAGCCAACCAGATTTATTTATATATTTATTATATTATTATTTTTTTTTGCAGTACGTGGGCCTCTCACTGTTGTGGCCTCTCCCGTTGCGGAACACAGGCTCTGGACGCGCAGGCTCAGCGGCCATGGCTCACGGGCCTAGCCACTCTGCTGCATGTGGGATCTTCCTGGACCTGGACCGGGGCACGGACCCGTGGCCCCTGCATCGGCAGGCGGACTCTCAACCGCTGCGCCACCAGGGAAGCCCAACAACCAGATTTAGAATCATAAATTGATTGCCGTCTCTAAGCCCTAGTTCACCGCTAGTGGGATCCATTATAAAAATCTCTTTCTAAGTAGTAGAAGAAATTCACAAGAGCTGAAGCAAGATTTTGGTTCTATCTTAATACTCTTCTGAGGACAAGGATCTTCCATCAATTCTTGTTAATATTTATTTACATCTCCCAAACCCTCTTTGTGTTTCAGGTGTAAATCCTCTATTTACTCTCCACCCAAATGCCTGGGATTACCTCTCATCTAGTTTAGATCCCTCTTTTTATCTGGACACCAACACCAAGCTTAGTGTTCTACAGCCCTAGTTTCCATTATGTTGGACTACCTTATTTTTTTGAAAATTTGACTTTCTTTCCTTGAGTCTCATTTGTGTTCTCCACTAAACAAGATCCATACATGGGCTTAAGAATGTTCTTGAAATTGTATGCAAAATTGTGAATACGTGAATGTATACTTTTCCTGTAGTGGTTCATTTTGGTGTCACAAACCACTGACAATCTGATTAAAGAAATAAATATCCTCTTCAGAAAAATAAATGCATATGTGTACCTGCATATGACATTTTGATCATTTTTATTTACTTAATAGTAATTTTTTACCACCAGATTACCTACTCAATATTTAGGATTAAACCTTTTCAAAAGAATTTATCATACCATGCTCTATTTAATCATTTTATCTGTCCAGAAAGAAGCTATGCCAAATAGGTAGAAAATACTTCATGGAAAAGCCTAGGAAACTACTTTGCAAAGCACCTCAATAAAACATATATTCAACAGGGCTGTTTCTGAGTACAGAACAGATCATGATTTCTAGACTCTCATGAAAACCCACAAATCCTAGATTACAACTAAATATTTCTGGTCCAAACAGCCTAGGCATTTCCATTTTGACTAGCAGGAAATTTTAAAGTTACCGAATTATTGACCAAAGTAGAAAATCATTAGATATTATTACCATGCAATCCTTAAATGAGTGATTTGTTTAAAAGTTTGAGTTACTTCAGGCTCAAATGATTCATTGTATTGTTATAATAATCATTTTAACACCTAAATGTCATGTATCAATAGATCATCTCTAATTCCACACAAACATCATGAATATTTTTCAGAATTATCTTCATCACATTAAAAGTTATTTAAAAAGTACCATTAAATTCATTTCAAACAGCATTTATTTACCTCCAAATGTGTATAAGTCATGGTAGTTGATAGATGGGGGAACAGAATACTGTCTTTTTCCCCTACAAGCTCATAACTGAAGAAAGATGAAATTTCATAAATGCTAAAAATGGTAATGTCTATCTTAAGAATATGGTGGAAAAGGTTTAATTCCAAGTAGAAATAAGCTAAGAACATTTCAAAGAAAAGGTGGTATTTAAGTTAAAGATACATAAAACTCTGTTATGTAAGGAAAAGTGGTAAGGTCATCCCAGTTAGAGGAAATAGTTTATACAAAGGAACATAATTAGGAAAGCACGTGAATTGTGAAATTAGTAGTTTTGGGGAACTGGAATATAGGGGTGTATGGTCTAAAAGTATTATATAATATGAAACAAAGAAGCAAAATAAATTGTCTTTGAACTGTGTCAAGTTTTGATTATCAGTGAGAATTTGAAACCAGTTAGGTAGTTTTCTATTATAACTAGTAGTTTTATATCCCTTTTATAAATAGTAAATGAAAACAATGAAAATTAATTGAAACTGCATCTCCTCTTCTATATACTTAACAGATTCTTATTCCCCCATTCCTGAGAGAACTTCCTGAATAAGTTAGATTCAACAAGGTTGCTTCTTGCCTTATCAATGCTTTAAAATAAAATGAGTTACTTTAAAGAGTATTTTATCTACTCATTGAAGAACTTAAAAATATATTTTTGAATCAAATCATTTAAAATATTCCCTATTATTCATTATTTTATCTTAATAAATAATTTATAAAAATAAAGAGCTAGTGATACTGGCACTAAGGAGGGAACTTGAAGATGACCTCACACATTCTATTAGAAGACCTCAGAAGGGGCCTGTCATGCCACTGACCCTTTTTTGGTTTTAAAGGACTAACAGTTACCTTGAACTATACTGTGGGGAGTAGAGTGAACAAATGATCTTAGTACCTGATCTTAGTACCAACAAATTCAGTTTCAATTTTGACCAAAGACAAAGAGACTAAAAGAAGTCATCGGTTCTTTTGTGGCCAACACTGTGTTTCAAGTTGAGACCATTAAATGAGTAATTTACCTTGGGTCAACTCTTTTGGGTTAGCACACTAAACTTTGTGATACAATCTTTCTCCATTTCAAACCACATCAAACATAGATCTTTTAGTACAAAGTTCTATCTATGGGATAAGAGCAAAAGAAAGCATTCACATCTTAGTGTCAGTTCATACACTTGTTAAATATACCAGAGGTAATGCATTGATGACTTTATTTAGATTCTCTAATGGAGTCAGAGAACAATAAACATAAATGAACTAGAGCAGGAAAAATATTAGCATAATGACAGATTAGACCTTAGGCAGACTAATGATATCATATTTGAAAAAAATGAAAACTATCAGAGAACCAAAGTAATAATATATAATAGCCACAAAAAAAATCATATTAGTTAAAATGCTGAGATTAAAATTTCAGACTTTTTTAAAACTCTCCTTTTCAATTCAAGCAAGTAATCACTGTGACATTGTATACATTTCTAATGAAAACAGATCTATATGTGCAGCCTTTGCTGTGAGTCATCTGACAGATCAGTTGGGGTCCATGCTAAGCTGGGAGACTGGAATGGTTGTGGCTGTCATCCTCCAGGAGGCTAGCCCAGGTTTCTTTGCATGGAAGTCTCAGGGTCCCCAGCAGCAAAACAGAGAAAACCCCAATTTGCCACCTTTTTATGGGAAGAGCTACAAGCAGTGTGGCTTTGAAAAAAAATCTATCTTAAAATTATTACATAATATGCTCAGGGCTAGAAATTTTATATGGCAAATCTGGAAATAAATTCAAAGTTCCTGGTTAACATAATCTGTTATTTCCAAAAACAGATTGGAAAAAAATCTCATTATATTATCAACATTTTTTAAAGTAAACAGATTGTATTGATTGAACCATATCAGTATTAATTTCCTAACCATATAAATAAATGTTATTAATTGAAAAATTGAAAATAAATGTATTATTGCTCATTACCTAGTATAAATCAAGATATATTACATACAAACAACAAACAAAATGAGCAATAAATTAAATTTAAAAAATGATTTTAGACATCATCTACACTGACTACCAACTTTTGAGCTATTCTTTAAAGAAAATCCAAAAGTAATGTTGAGTTAGCACTCTGAAGGTAAACCCACCTCAGTAAGCCTGACATTTATGTAACTGATAGCATCACTGCACACTTCCAGCTGAGTGAATATTGATGTCTTCTCCCAGAGTTCTGAATCCCAGGGTATTTCTCAGAATTGGGAAATGGATGGCCTAGTGCTATGTGAAAGTAGCTGCCTGAAAATACAATCCTGTGTGTGTATGTGGTGTTCAGGTTTCTAATATAGTCAGAGACAAAGTTCCTGAATTATATCTTAAATGATCCCTTCTCCAGTGAAAGCATGTTGCAGCATTGCAGCAGAAGTGAACTTGCAATATCATTTAAAAAAAGGTCTTGGAGATTTTTATATCATGCATAAAACTAACTTTCAAACCAAATAAAACACTGCCAAAACAATCAAGAATGCTGAAGAGTTGGAGTATAATATTCTTTAATTTTTATCTTTAGTGACCCTCATGTTTTTGGTTGAATGACACTGAGCTATCCACTCACCTCTGAGACCTCTCTCCCTTCCCATCCCCTCCCCTCCTCTTCCCCTCCTCTCCCCTCTCTCACAACTATCTTGTTCTTTCATACTCTGGGATACTGAGCAAAAGGAGGAAAGAAATGGTCACAACCTCTTCACTTTTTTTACAATAACTTTGTTAAAAAAAATCATTTCTTGCTTGACAGAATTTCCCTATGGCATTGGGCCACCTTCACATAGCCATCTATAATTTTTCTTCTGTTTGAAACAATCTCCCACATGCCATTCTTGTTAATGACTGAGATACCCCCTGATGGTGCTTAACATTTAATAGTGCTTGAGCTCCACATTTGCCCAAAGAACCTTTTCCATTTACCTTACCTCAAAGGCCTTCTAATTTTTCTTCAGAGACAGAAATCCTTTAAGTCCATTGTATCCTTAGGCTACAAATTTACTGAGATTTAGGTTTCCAATAAGAGTGTTGAGATGAATGTCACCATCTCATTTATGAATCAATTTTTGCCCATCGGCTTTTTATTGTTATTACTTTTTATTTTATTTTGCAGTCAAAGGAGAGAACCTCTATTATGTGTGTGGGGGGGTGTGTCTACATACTCACATGTTTCATATGTTTACTAAACTGTTGAAAATTTAAAGAAAATGAAAGTCTATGCATATGAAAATTTCTAATTAAGCTCCTTGCCCTAAAATCTATCACACCTTGTCCTTCGTTTCTATATTCACAAGAGAAAGATATACAGGATAAAATTCCTGAGGATTGTATTTAAAACCGATTAAACAAGTTCTTTCCTTGAATATAATTCATGGAAACTCAATACAGCTGACAGCATAATATATTTTATATAATTGTATGATTTGGGGTTCTAATGCAGACAGTACCTTGAAATGATGAAATAACAGAGAAAACTCCTATTTTTTCCAGGGAAATTACAAATCTATTGTTATAAGAACATTTTTTTTTTTAACTTTCCATTGTTTCACAAAGAAAGAACAGGAACAAAGATTTATTTTAAATTACTTAATAATGAATACTTCTGAAAGGTTTCCCATACTTCTTTTTTGCTTTAGTTCTTTTTTAATGTGGATGTTATATTAAATGTTCACTTTTACCTAAATCAAGCAATGGTGCTGTAGTGGTTGGCTATCGCATACCAGTTCCAAAAAAGGCTTGAATATGTCTTAATTTTCTTTTTTCTTGTGGTACGCGGGCCTCTCACTGCCGTGGCCTCTCCCATTGCGGAGCACAGGCTCTGGACGCGCAAGCTCAGCGGCCATGGCTCACGGGCCCAGCCACTCCATGGCATGTGGGATCTTCCTGGACCGGGGCACGAACCTGTGGCCCCTGCATCGGCAGGTGGACTCTCAACCACTGTGCCACCAGGGAAGCCCTGCCTTAATCTTTAAACCCAAGTAATTGAAGATTTACTGCATGACTTTAAACATAAAGATATAGTATGTATGTATCTACCTTTCTTCTAAATCTTACTGACATTTACAGATTAGGTAGAACCAGTATACTTGAAATAAAGCAATAAACTGACAAGTTCTGTCGATTATAACAAAATTGTAGGGTGAACTCACAAATGTTAAAAGATTAATTTTAAAGTAGCTGTATGGGATAGTCATGTAAGGATGGCATGATTGGAGAGGTAGTGTTCGACTGATCCTTAGGAGCTCAAAGATCCCTTGGGAAGTGGTCCTCATTATGATGTGGTGCTGGGGTGGTTCTGAGGACGACAACAGGCTGGGCTCATTTTCGTTTCTCCTGTCTTCAACTACAGCAGCTGATTTATATTACAAGTCATTCTGCACATGATTGAAAAGTTTTATAATTGAAGAAATTAAAAGTTTGAGAATATATATTATAGTCAAATTGAATAACCTTACATCTGGGGAGATTATGTGACTTCAGTAATTTCACACAGCTATTTAAGAAAGCAGAATCAAATATATTATGTCATGTCAAGAAATGATTGGCATGCCTTACAGACCAGTTAAAAGCAAAGTTTTATTGATTTTGTCCATATAAAAATGCCCAATCAAATGGGAAAGATAGGGAGAACCCTAAAAGAAAAATAAATTACCAATCATTTTTTAGAGGTGCTATGTAAATTTGTTTTGTTGCTTAAGGTTTCTTATTTTTTATAAATTTATATAAGTTTATATTATTCAAACCAACCAACAAAATTGATTACACTTGTATTCCATAGTGATTATTTAAACAACATGTGAAAAATGTTCAAATTTGAGGGCTTAGATAAGAAATTCCTGAATTTTAAAAAAGTTAATATGATATTATCTCTAACCAATTTTCCAAAGATATACTTAAGAAAACATTAATGAAAAAGCATTTAGAAGTCCTAAAGACCTCTTGCCCCCAAAACTCCTAAGCATGGACTTTTTTAAACCACAAAACTTCTAAATGTACAAAAATTAAAAATAATCACACAGCTATTTTAAGCCTCTTATTATCCTTGTTCTAAATATCGGAGAGAGGTGATGCATGTAAGCAATCCAGCTTCCAGTACCATGAAATATCTGTGTAGAGAGCAAGAGAAGAAAACAAACAAAAAATATTCTCTTGAACTTACTTTTAAAAAGTTAATATAATAAACATGAGACAAAGTCTTTTTCAGGGTTATCTAAATTCATGTTAATCATGCACTGGTTGACTATTTAACCAAGTGAAAATTAAATTCAGAGTATGAAATAATAAAGCTCTGGGGACAACAAATACACACACTGTTTAGCAGAGAATGAGGGTCCCTTTAAGGAAATCTAAATCTAATCTGCCTCTACCATTTTCAGAAAATTACTGGAATTGTCAATTGAAATACACAACTATTCAGTGAAAGCTGTTCTCAGTGTTTGATTTTGTTATTTGCTGCACAGCCATAGTTTAGGTTGAAAACGCTCTTTCTTAAAATTTACTTTTCCCACTCACACTTAACAGTGCCAAAGCTAAATCTAAAAGTGGAAGTATACTTCATTGTCAATCTCTCTAGACTAAAATATTATATTTCCTTTACAAATACCTCTATATTTTGATTTATGTCCTTTTATTTATTTATTATTTTTCATTAAATATAATAAAATGTATAATTTAATGTAAGGGTATATATATATATATATATTTTTAAATAGTATCCAAATTAATCCCAAAATATGTATTGGGTTCTATCAAACCATGATTTAAAAAAATTCAAAATTACATTAACACTACAGGCAATTTTATATTTGATATTAAAAATAATGTGTACCGGGCTTCCCTGGTGGCGCAGTGGTTGAGAGTCCACCTGCCGATGCACGGGACACGGGTTCGTGTCCCGGTCTGGGAAGATCCCACATGCCGCGGAGCGGCTGGGCCCGTGAGCCATGGCCACTGAGCCTGCGCGTCCGGAGCCTGTGCTCCACAACGAGAGAGGTCACAGCAGTGAGAGGCCCGTGTACCGTGCAAAAAAACAAATAATAATAAAAATAAATAAATAAATAATAATAATAATGTGTACCTTAGTTGCTCTTTATCATCTCAGATTATAAGTTAATGTCAATCTATGATAATCAAACAAAAACTTGTTTTCTACATTTATTTCAGGTAAAATATTCTATAGAAGTGTTGTATTAATGTCCCACAGGAGGCACTGTCATCAATCCATCATTCATTTATCTGTTCCCTAATTTATGATATTAGACTTTGTTTTTTTGTACTTAAAATAAGGCCACTGTCATATGTTGGTTTATCTGGAATATCATATACTTTATGTAGCTCTTGGCATGGCAATATTTTGTAGTAACATATTTGGCCTAAAATATTTTTCTTGTTTAAATCAAGATTTTTCTAATATGCATTTACCTTAAGATGAGTTATGTTAAAAGAAATTGTATTATGAAAATTAAGCCAATATGAGTTGAAATTTTACCCACAGATAGTAACCATCCTAAAAGAAAAACAAAAAGCAAAAATCTCACTTTTGGAGTCTTGTCAAGTAGTTTGATCTATGACAATACAGAAAGAAGCCAAATTAAACAGAAATCAATTAGCATGTAACAAGAAATGATTAACTATCATCATTTAAGCTTCAAGGGAAGAAGAGCTGATGCAGACAGAATTACAATAGGCCTAGAACATATTTTAATTTTTAATTATCTAACAACAATGAATTTTGAATAAGGCCAAAAAAGAAGATCTGCAATGGTTATAGGCTGTATAATATTGAAACAGAATACACTTGTGGTGAGACAGTTATTTTAATAAAAAGTTTTAGAAGGTGAGACTCACAGTGGAAGGAAAACACGATGATAATTTAAAATACTGAAGAAAAATATCTATATTATTTTCAACATTAAATAGTAACATTAAAAAAAAGTGTATTCTTATGACAATCTTGATAGAAAAATATGTACTGAAAATATAATGAAAAGAGAAAATCGAAAACATCTGATGGTTATGTGAGAAGGTCCGCTATTTAACAAATTGTACATCATCCAGAGAGACTTTCAGAGAGTATAAATTTGATGTGAGTCTCTTTTTAGCAGTATCTCTCAATACATGGAGTACAAATAATCACAAGATAGAGGCTTTATTTATATCCTGAATGTGATTGGACTAAACACACCTTTACGGAAAGGCAAAATTCATGCTTTATGTTTGACAAGACACATAAAAGCAGGAAAAAAATTCAGTTAACTAGAATGTTAGGCATGAATCATTATGGTGAATCTAATGTACCTATCAACTCAGAGTTCAGTGTTGTTAAGCTTTTAATAAGAAAGAAATTGAAACTGATCAAGACCCTGAAGGCCCTTCTGGGTTCAAAAGTCCCTCCATGTTCTGTTCCCTGTTGGTGGGAAAAAAAGGCTTAAGTCTCTTAGTCCTTCCCTAACTCCAAAGAGCAGGTTCAAGTAGTTAATGGGACAACAGACTCATAGGACTCCTAGCTCCTCCTGAAGGGGTATAGATCTGGTGCATATCTTTGAGTTGTTCTGCAGAAACTAAGACCCACCCCTACCCAGGTGGAGGATGGTGACTACACTTAAACCTCAGACTTGTTGGAGCCAGAAGGTTGAGTTTCCTAGAATATCACCCTGTTACCTCATCACCAACCAGTCAGAAGAATGTCACACACTCTGCAGCCTTCACCCCAAATTGTGCCTTTAAAAACTCTTCCCCAAAACCATTGGGGAATTCTGGGTTTTTGAGCACAAGCAATATTTCTTGGCCCTGCCAGAAATATTGCTCCAAACCAGAAGTTTAGGTTTGTTTGGCCTCACAGTGCATTGGGACCTAGAACTTGGATACAGCAAAAAAAGGTGAAGGAGAGAGGGATATGGGAAAATAAAAAAGAAGGAAGGAAGGAAGGAAGGAAGTTAATGCTTTCTTGACTCTTGCCTCATAGTTAATTGATAGTTCAGAACTTTTCAGAAAGTAGTGCTATTAAAATACATCCATGTTTCAAGATATTAAAAGCAAAAGAAACTAACACTGAGTTTACACTGATATCAGAAACATAGAGTACTTTTGAAAAAATAGTAATTTCCCTTTGTTTTCTGTAATTTTCTTCTTTCTCTTAAAGTCAAATGTAGGAAATTCCAGGGAATTGAGGATTTTATATTGTCTTATTCCAGTTACATATATTCTTACTGTAACTGGTTTGTTTGAATTGTTTCTTATTTTATCTATCTTGGCTGTTGTGAGAAAAATACAGCTTAATTTTCTGTAATATCATTTAAGGGAAATGACTAAGAAAAGCTTCAAAAGAAATGGAACAAGGAGATAACAACAGGAATAAAAGAAGTTGATTACTGAAGTTGATTACTGAAGGTTTAAAACTACTTTATGTAAACATGCTTGCTTAGAAAATGACACATATGGGCTTCCCTGGTGGCGCAGTGGTTGAGAGTCCGCCTGCCGATGCAGGGGACGCGGTTTCGTGCCTCGGCCCGGGAGGATCCCACGTGCCGCGGAGCGGCTGGGCTCGTGAGCCATGGCCGCTGAGCCTGTGCTCTGCAACAGGAGAGGCCACAACAGTGGGAGGCCCACGTACCGCAAAAAAAAAAAAAAAGAAAATGACACACATGGACAGATATAACAATTAATGTAATAGAGAAGACAAAGTAAAATGAAGATAGAAAAAATTAACATTTCAATGTTGTTGGTTTCCTATTATTTTACTACAAATTGAGCATTCTTTGTACACTTATTTTCCACTGTGCCTTAAAGTTAAAGGTGACAGCAGCAACAACAAAGTCCCAAGGAAAGATAATTTTGCCAGAATACAGTGGACCATGAATCCTCAAATCTACATAAACAGTTCTGAGATCTTATTTAAATCTGGAAATATTTATCTAGAGCTGTTAAAATTGCATGGTACATTTTTGGTATCTTGGTAAGAGTAGTGCTTATATGCACCCAAAGTGTATATACATGTAGAGTTGAGATAGAAGATCATCTTCCTTAAAGCATTCCTACTTGTCAGTGTAAAATATAATTTTAATGGTGTATTAACCAGGGCAGATTTTCATGTTGGTGTAGCAGAAAGGAATTCTAATGATACCCCTGGAAGACACAGAATGTAATAAGTTAATATATGAAATTATAAAAACAAATGCAAGAAAAGAGGATATGGGATAGAATTCTTAGGATATATATTACTCCCCAAAAAATGTTTCTGATGTAGATTCCATGGTTTAAAACAATGAGTAAAGATGGTACTATATTTGTAAGAGACATTGTCATATCAAGTCCATATTATTCTGCACATATAAAAAATCAATTTAAACACTGAAGAAACGTTAAAATACATGGTGGTTTTCCTACAAGAGAAAATTATTTGACAATGGTTACAGACCCAGAAAATTATTTTTCTAACACTCAAAAGCATTAGTCAATATTTTAATGTAAATAACTGTGGGAAGTCACTCGTTTTTCCCTGGGTATCTCCTGTACATGTGAGGTACACGTGTTAATAAACTTCTGTTATTCTCTTGATAACCTGTCTTTTATTATAGGGATCTCAGCCAAGAACTCAGAAACATAGAGGAACTTTTTTTTCTTTCTCACATGCACTTTTAAAGTAATTCTCTTCTAAATAACACCAAATTCTTCTATGTATCAGTATACCACTCATCAGCATTTGGAGCATGGAGGTATTAATGTTATTATTATATATAAAGTATTTTTATACAGCTTTTAATAATTGTTTAAGGATAATGGTGTTTGGAGCAACAGATGGCATGACATAACTGAAGCAATTATGCTTTATTAATGTAACATACCAGTGGAACTACACAACATATCTACTTGAAAATAAGGCTTTGCTAAATTTAAGCTAATTTAGAAGTGATGCATCAAAGCAAATATTTTCTGAAGTCAGAATACTATGACTCAAAGATCTGTGATAATGAGGGAAGATGAGACTGAACAGGACCCTGTGGGGCTCCTGGGCATGGAAGCTTTTCTGTCCCCTTTTTCTTGTAGGCAAGACTTCAGCCTCCATGACCTTCCCTGAGTTCCAAAGGGCAGATTCAAACAGTTGCTAACCAAGGGAGAAGCAGGCAAGAAACCACCTGAGGAAAGATTAAAGGGACGAGAGAAGCTCATCAAGATTAGGAGACCTACCACCTGAGAGGACAATAAAGGAGGGAAGGCCCTGCATACACCCTAATCCTATCAGTAACCACATCCTTGAACCTTTGCCATAAAACTCCTCACCAAACTCCCCTGGGTTGGGACACATAGTTTTCGAGGTCAGAGCCCACTGCATTCCTCTTTGCCTGGCAAAACAGTAAAGCTATTCTTTTCTGCTTCACCCAAAACTCTGTCTCCAAGATTCGATTAAGCACTGGTGTACAGAAACTGAACTTTAGGCACCAAAGAGAAAAAAATATGCCCATAACTTTCTCAGGAGAACAATATTCTGCTTAACAAGTCACAACATTTGAGCATAATCTTCTGAATCAAAGACAAGGATCCAAAAACCTCTGACCTTCATCCTCTGAAAAAACAACCAGCTGAAAATTTATATGAAAGCAATATGCAACTACCACTCCAATGCCTTACTTTAAGGAAAATAGATAAAGTTATTGGGGGAATACTATTGATGAGCACAGACTATAATTGGTTAAGATAAACAAAATTAAGGTAGCAATAGGTAGTTTTAGATTAAATAAGCAATTACTGTTTTGATAGCATAAGGACAAATGAAAATTTAAAATAAGAGGCTAATTCTCTCTAGAAAATAAGGGAAGAGATATCCTTCCCCTCCTTTTATCTTAGAACATTTACTTTATAAAACTTAAAACTGTAAATACATTTTTTTAAATCTTTTTTTTGCAGCACGCGGGCCTCTCACTGTTGTGGCCTCTCCCGTTGCAGAGCACAGGCTCCGGACGCGCAGGCTCAGCAGCCATGGCTCACGGCCCAGCCACTCTGTGGCATGTGGGATCCTCCCGGACTGGGGCACGAACCCGTGTCCCCTGTATCAGCAGACATACTCTCAATCACTGCGCCACCAGGGAAGCCCTGTAAGTACTTTTGAAACAGGAGGGAAGGGGTCAGGGCACAACCTTTGAAAGAATAACATAGCCCAAGGACATGACATAAACTGATTAGAACCAAATGGGCCCAAGATGGCAGAGAAGTCAACTTCCGCCAGACCTTGAGCCTCAGTATACACTCATTGTAACACATCAGCAAGCTAAATGACACACCTACAGGTGCCATGACAGTTCCAAGTCCAACCATAAAGATCAAAAAGTGGGCAGTGGTCCAATTCCTGGAAATCCCCACCCCTTCCTGAAATAGCAGAATATTCCTCCCACTCATTAGCCTATGAAATTACCCTCCCCTATAGAAACTGACAACCCCATACCCAGGGGCCTTTCTCACCTTCTGAGATAGACAACACTCTGTGGAATATGTTTCTCTCTAAATAAATCCACTTCTTACCTATCACTTTGTCTCTCACTGAATACTTTTTGCTATGAGACATCAAGAACCTGAACTTCATTAAGTCCTGAAACCAGGTGTGTGATCTCAGTTGGAAGACTGTGGGTTTTGGCCAGGTTCAAGTCCCAATCTGAGTTTTGGCTGGATTTGAGTCCCGGCACAGGGGTTCAAGTCCCAATCGGAGGTACACGGTTTCACCTTCTCCTTTGTTTAACCTGTGTAAAGTCTTTTGAAAACCAGATAGGCTTTGGGACCCAGGAATGTCTTTCTCAGGAACCTGGGAGCCATCTCTTTGAAATGTAAATTTAAGTTTCATTTCGCTTGGGAGGGGCGGAGCCTGCCTTTAATACCTCCAGTCATAAAGATAAGTTTGTTTTCCCTCTCGGTAAAGCCAATGAGTTAACACAAACGGTCACTCCAATTATCATGTAAAGTTACATTCAACTATGTGTGACAAATGGCGTTATCAAGTCCCCTTACTTGAGGACTGATTTTTGTTTATCTTGAAAACATGTCTGCAATAGGTGTCTGCTTAGCTGTATAAAGGGGTGAGTTTTCTTTCTGTTTGCAGTCTCTTAGCTGGTTGCCTAAGATGCTCATTACATTCTGGTTTAATGCTGATTCAATAATGAAAGTGTTGATCACATAAAGGCCAACATGGAGACAGGCACCATCTTTGTTCCGGTGGCTTTCATCGTCAGGGGGCTGGAGGTGGCCTGTGCTCAGAGACCTACTTCCAGAGAAATTTGTGTGAATGAGTGTTCAGAAGACAGGGACTGTGGAAAAGGAAAAAGAATGCATGAAGGATGGCTGTGGGCGTATCTGCTCCCCACAGACTAAAATAGAAATCTGTGTGGAGCACTGCCAAGGAAACTGGGACTGTGGGGCTGGAGAACAATGTATCAAGAAGGGATGTAGATGAGTCTACTCTTCAGTCCAGGAACAAGATATCTGTGTGGAGGAATGCCAAGGACCCTGGGACTGCACTGTAGGGAGTTGGTGTGTCAACAACGGGTGTGGCCACGCCTGCATACCCACCCGAAACCCAGGTTCCACACGCTGCAGAGCTCAGAGGGGAAGAGTATAACTAACAGCGCATCTCTGCCCATCTGCATTGTCATCAAAGGAGACTCCACTCAGCAGCCTGATGTGCGTGTGGGGGTGGGGCATGCCGGGAGGGGGGGCCCGTCCTCCCCCCCATCATCAACACAGAGCTGCAGGGGCTGCCCTCAGAACTCGCAAGGTGGGTTTCCCTGGTGGCACAGTGGTTAAGAATGCGCCTGCCAATGCAGGGGACACGGGTTCGAGCCCTGGTCTGGGAATATTCCACATGCCATGGAGCAACTAAGCCCGTGCACCACAACTACTGAGTCTGCGAGCTACAACTACTGAGCCTGCATGCCACAACTACTGAAACCCACACGCCTAAAGCCCGTGCTCTGCAACAGGAGAAGCCACCGCAATGAGAAGCCCGCACACCGCAAGGAAGAGTAGCTAACCCCCCTCTCCGCAGCTAGAGAAAGCCTGCGTGAAGCAAGGAAGACCCAACGTAGCCAAAAAAAAAAAAAAAAAAAAAATTTGCAAGGTGATTGGAGAGTCCTGGCAGCAACTACCTGTTACTGTCAGGAGGAGGAAGTCAGGACCTGGTACAAAGACAAGAAGGGGAAGGGAGTGGGAAAGTCGGGGGCATGAGACATTGTATACGAAGAAAAAGTGCAAGCAGACATCTCAAGTGCCACCTCTGCATCTGTTCACACGCTCAGCCTCCAACTGCACTACCCACCCTTCTCACCAGCGTCCTCTGCTCCTGCACACACCTGTATTCACCATGGTGTCTTGCTGGGCACATAATGAATGCCCGATAATACCAATAATACACAGTTCCTTTCATTTAAAGGAGAAGCAGCCTTTAAAAAGAAAAGCTCTCGCATCAGTGGAATTTTAAACTAACAACTCTTCTTAGAGATGAGGAAGCTTGAATCCCATAGAGAGGACATGACTTATCCAAGGTCACGCAGTGGTGACGCTGAGGTTTAAGCCTGGGTACATGGAGTTATAAGGAAGAATTCCTTTTAAAATAAAACTATCATGAATCCTTGAAAACAGAAAAAAAAAAAATAATGGAAGTGTTTTCCTTCTCTCCTACATTTGTGCAGAGGATTTCTGGGTTGGAAGAAGATTTTGTTTTTAATTATAATTCCCCGACAA
Source organism: Monodon monoceros (assembly GCF_005190385.1). Taxonomy (NCBI): domain Eukaryota; kingdom Metazoa; phylum Chordata; class Mammalia; order Artiodactyla; family Monodontidae; genus Monodon; species Monodon monoceros. The sequence continues at coordinate 36,623,884 of NW_021703785.1, forward strand.
TAGGAAAATTAATAAGAAAAAAAAGTTCACGATATTTTCACCAGAGAGAAAATGTATGTCAACTTTTTATTATTAGTGGCATAAATTAGAATAAATTTAGGAACAATCATTGATAATCACATTTCTAAATACAATGAGCTAACCTCTAGGAATTATTCCTTTTTTGTGTAAAAATAAATAAATATAAATGCTGAAAAGTGTGTCAGGTTCTTCTCTCAGCACTTGAATTCTACTGTTAATAAAGTAAACAAAAAAGACTGTGACCTTGCAAGATAAAAGTAAAATTTGACATAATCCTCTAACAGACTAGGATTAAAAAAAAAAATGCATTGAATTGGATAGTATATTAAATGCACAAGGTCACAGACTGAGCTGACAAACATTAAAAAATAATTATTTTTAAGTAGTAAGAAAGTGCAATAATGTACTACCAAGAAAGCAAATATATATTGTATCCCCATGATTCAAAAGAAGGTCACATTGTTTTAATCCAATCTTGAAGATAACTAAGAAATGCAAAATTTAATTTCATATTGTGTAGAGATTCCTTTTATTTCATACAAATGAAAAAATGATTAATATTATATATCCACTTGTCCAAGTAGGAGAAAAAATTTTATACCAAGCCTTCATTAAATTTATCTACTCTCTGTTCCATTTCCCAACAAATGATTCTTTAATTCATACATTAAGAAATTGAAAATTTCCATTTTTTTCTAGAAAAAATTCTTGAATTAAAAAACTAAAATACAGAGATTAAGATGGTTACGATTAAGATGGTTATTTGTTTATATCTATTTATACACAAGTATAAACATGCATATTCACAAAATATGTAGTTTTATAGATGGATGCATATATGTATACCCACATATAAATTTGGGAGAGTTACATTATATTTTCATTTCTTCCATGTGTAAAATATATTGCTAGATATTTGCTATTTGCAATCTTTCTTTTAGGAATTTTACATATGACCACCTTAATTAAATGGATGAGGCAAAGACTTTATAAGGATGTGAGAATAATGTTCTTTATCACAGGACCATGTTTTGTCTTAAGCACAATATGTTATATGATTAAAAGATCAACAGAAATATTTCAATCTATGTGATAGAATTCTGATATATACTATTTAAAAGTTCATTACTTTACCAGAAAAAAAATTTTACTTTGATTAATTTTTTTCAAAGTAACCATTTTTATAAAACATGATTTTAAAAAGGTACATTTTAAAATGTAAGAGTGGAATTTGTAGTGTACTGAAGCATAGCTATGCAAAAGTTTGTGTTTTTTCTTTAAACTAAATGGAATATTACATGTAAAGGATATAAAGAAACAATACACAAGTTAACTTTATACTAAATGGAATATTAAATGTAAAGGATATATAAAGAAACAACAGACAAGTTGAGAGAACATTGTTCAAATACTGTAATGGTTTATATTCAAGATTATGCTCAAAAAAATAATACATATTTATCTTTTTCAAACTAAATGGTGTATTTGAGCCAGAAAGGTTAAAAATGGCTCAGGGAAGAACTATGCTAAGTAATGTTTTAAGGCCTTGATTTATGCAACAATTTCAGTTTAATAATGAGCGAAACTGCTAATCAGTGCCCACAGATATTAGATAATAAATTCAACAGGGTCAAATGGATATTTTCAGCATAGCAACTACTGGCTTAATGATTTAATTAATCTAAACATGTAAAATTTTGTGCTTGCTTATATTTGTTTAGCATATGATGCATTAATGGAGATTAAAAACAAGGGGTGTAATTCATAAATTTAAAATGTGTATTAGGGGAAAAGGGACAATTACCAGATCTTACATAAATGTCTCATAAGTACCACATCAGGAACTTGAGAGAATGAGTTCATATATTTTGCCTTGCAATTATTTGCCTTATATTGCTAAATTGAAATAGCTTTGATTAGTACAGTGTATCTATAAAACTGCTCTAAAGGAAAGACAGTGATAATTGAAGTAGCATATAATTAGGAGAATGCTAGCTTTCCCGAGAGCTTCCCTGTTGCAAAAATTACTTGAAGTATACAATTTAAAATCATGTAATTTATTTTTCTCCTTACATCTAAGTGGAAACTTAGAATGGTTTCTTTTACAAAACCATAGTTTTGAACATTTTAAATTATTTTAATGTTGAAGCTGTTTTAATATGTAGTGGTAATGTATGTTTTTCTCCATTTAGCATGATTTTCATTAACTGTCCATAACATAAATTGGGCTCTATATTTTACTACTTGATATAGTTATGAATTACAGTTGCAAGATCATCCCTTAAAAACAAAACCTTTTATTTTCCTCTCTAGGAATTCAATATGTATTTATTCTGATTGAGGAATTTTTTAAATTAAAAAAACCCCAATTTTAAACTCTCTATTCAGAAATATTTAAAACATCTAAGGTCTTAGTCTATCACTCAGTGGATTACTTTTATAATGTTTGTCAACTACCAGAAGTTATTAAATGAAACATTAATATTGTGTTTATGTTTGCAACTGATTTTACTTCTTGAAAATATTTAATTATATTATACTTCATTAATTAACAATTTTTAAACCATGAACTATCATTTTACTTATGTTAATGTTATCAATTTAATTATGTGAATGCTCTATATATATTAGAGAGGAGAAATGTCAGAAGCAAACTTTTAGTACTTCAATTTCTTCTGTGATAGATTTTTGTCCCTAATATAATTTTATTAACATTTTATTAAAGAGGGATTTCAGGATTGGGTTTAAATTTCAGTGTTCAACAATGGTAAGCCATTTGATTGTTATAGTATTATGCTTGCAAATGCCCCATTACCTCAATTATAACATTTTTCAGATTGAAACCATATTTCATTTATATTTCCTTTCCCAGTTACATATAAACCCTCAGTAAATTTTAAAGCGATAAAAGCACAAATGAATGGGTGGAATATTCATTCCAGTGATGGAATTAAACAGCTTTCCTGCATCTAACTACTTTCAATGAGTTTATTAGACCAATAGACCAAGAAAGAACTATTAAATACACTGTGCAGGCTTCCAAAGTGATTTGGATTCCAGAATGTGTAACTCAAGTGTAAAGTTTCATGATAAGAACCATGGATTTAGAATTCATTGTGAGACAATTCAAAGACAAAATATTTGAGTACCACAGAGTCTACTGAGGAATTGTCTAGCAGTTTATATTACTGATTTTCAATTATGTTTTTTTCTAGGAAACAAAAAAAAAATCATATTTTATTCTGCTGATATTATTTCTGGTGATTAGTTTTCTTATATTTCTAATAAGCTGACAAAAGATAAATAGAAACTTAAAGCACTTCAAGCAATTCTGTAATTACATATTTTTCTTCTAACATTTTATGTAAGTACATCATAAAATACTTAATTGCCCTATACTAGCAATTAGGAGTTGGGCCTGCTTCATATTCTGCACAAGTAGAGCATTATATTGTCATATCTGTTTTGTGTTTTATTTTATGAACAGTAATTATGGATATTGGTACAGACATTGGCATCAGATTTTATGCCTGAACTCTTTCTTATGTGTTCAAGAAAACACATGTATTATAACACTTTAGACAAATTAAAAGTGTGTTTTTCAAAGGAAGCTAACTTTATACCACATTGTAATTTTTTTTCTAGATTTATGCATTGAGACTGAAATTACACACAAGTCCCAGGGAGCACTCTAATTTACTTGAGAACACTTAACCTTAAGATTTTTTTTTCATGTTTCTTTTCTTAATTACCGTAACATTCCAAGGAAGGAGGGAGGGAAAGAAGGAGGGAAGAATGGAGAGAGTTTGAGGGAGAGAAAGAGAGACTATATAATTTCATTTCCAGTGGTTCTTATGAACAAACAAATCTTTCCCAGAGGCACAGCTGGGATTCGTTTGTACACTTCTATGAAGTCATATTATAAGAAAATATTGTTTTATATTTGCAGTGTCTTTTTAAACCAGGTTACAATATTTTATTCATGAAACATATATGTCGCATCAGGGATCATATTATTTAGGTGATCGTTCATGGTTGGGTCTAATGACCTCCAGATTTTATTCCCAATGGATATAAAGAATTTTGAGAGGTATTCTTTGCAAAACTTATTGGTGGCTTTTGTCTGTCTTTAAAAAATAAGTATTTAACTTTTCTCTATGCTCTGTGCAGATCTTCTTAAAATGTATTTTAATACACAAACTCCCTCTTCAGGAGAATTTTTGCTAGAGAATGACACTGGCTATTTCCATATAGTACAAGTGCAATTAACTTAGTTAATTTAATTATTTCAAACATTAAAAACAGATATTAGGGCTTCCCTGGTGGCACAGTGGTTGAGAGTCCACCTGCCGATGCAGGGGACACGGGTTCGTGCCCCAGTCCGGGAAGATCCCACGTGCCAGGGAGCGGCTGGGCCCGTGAGCCATGGCCGCTGAGCCTGCGCATCTGGAGCCTGTGCTCTGCAACGGGAGAGGCCACAACAGTGAGAGGCCTGTGTACCGCCAACAACAACAACAACAACAACAAAAAAAAACTGATATTAGTTTCACTGTAATTGCCTTTATTGTGACAGTGAATCCTCTCTCATGACTCTGTCATCATTAGTGTCACAATAAAATCAAGTCAAATACTTTAACATATGGAGCATATTATTTGTATTAATATTTTCTTAAAAGGTTGTTTTGCCAGATAGAAATATTCTAAGTGCATAATCAAGAAAATAAGTCATAGGCATTCAAAAAGGGAAAGCAGAGTTAAAAAGTTTAAGACTAATACTTATTTCGGTGCTAGTTATGACTATGCATAGACTGACTATTAAACATGTAGAAATCCAATAGAGCTTAGTTAATTTATAGTTAGCTGCCTTTTCACTTGGAGAATGTGGCTGTGATAACCATAAAGTGGCCCTAACTTTTTCATTTAAAGTTAATTTGAATTTTCCTTGGATGTATTTAGTTTCATCTTTCCAAAATTCTGAATATCCTCGCTTATACTATCAGAGAGATTTCTTCCACCTACAAAGTATAGTGATAGTTTAGTCATTAAAAATTATTTCACTGTATTTAATGTACATTGAAGAAATCCTATAGAAATATTTGACTGAATATGCATTTACAAGTTATACACTGAAATTCATTCACTGAGCATTAAAAGAATATTTGAGCTTTAATTAATGTATTTTCATTATTATAAACAGGCCCCTTTTTACCTCTTTTATATTCCATGTTCAGATTGTGATACTTATTCATAAGTCTAAGGGTTTAAATAAAATGTGGTATGTGACAACTATCTTTGAAGAGTTTTATATTTTTATTTACCGAATTTCTCACATTATTTTACTTTGTTATTCAAGTAGGCAGTTCAAATTCAATCAAAATATACATGATAATGCCATACAAATCATAAGTACAAGTACATAAAATCATAATATATGACTGTTCAATTAAACATAGGTGTGGTCTTTTATTCTACTGATTTTCTTTGGTGATTGTTTTTTTTAATTAGATGTGGCTATAACTATGCATTTCTTTGTCATAGATATTTTGACTCCTCTTTATAAATACTGCTTTTTATAATATAATTTATATTTTAGGTTGTCAAATTTATATTCTAAGATATAGTTCCTCAAAGTGAGCACTCAACCTTGGTCTGTTCTTCCTCACTCTCAGACTTCCCCCTTCTCTGGCACTTTGTTATTTGATGCTTTCTTTGACTCTGTCAGCAACTACAGTTCAGAGTTCTTCTGTGTGCTTCAAAGGGAGAGATTCTGTTCCAGGTTGAAATATATGTTTTTCCAATGCACCTGACTCAACATGTGATTTTTCATACTGTAATATTTCTTTGTAGAATATTCTAAAAATAATTTAAATGTGTATATAGATAAACAGTTACATATGTGCACATTTATTTTCATCAATTCATTGTGATAATGGGACAAATGATTATTTTTATTTGGCATATTTTTTTCTGTTACCTAAATGTAAAAAAGAAATCTCTCTATGATTTAAGGTAAATTACTATCTATTACTAATTATACTCTTATTTCCATCCAGAATTAGCATAGCTCTCCTAATTAATATAAATCTAAAGCAGTGTTAATGACCAGATGGGTAATTAATTTATTTTAACCTGGTTACCAAAACCCATTAACCTAGCGTAAAAAAGTAATTAAAAAAAAAACTATTAACAAGGGCTGTTTTCCTCAATAAGAAATAAAAATAGGCAATATAAAATTAAACTATATGGAAAAACAGAGCAAATGATAAATTCCTTCTCAAGCCCATTCAATGGAAACATACTAGCTATATGTTTTTCAAGTATAGTATTTTTCTATGCACAATTTTTTCAAAGATATCTCTGCTGGTGGAGCAACAATTGCATCACTTTCCATAGTATCTTCTCTTGATTTAATACTTGCTTCTAAGTAGGGCTGTAAAGTTCCAAGTAGATGAGGTAGTCGTATACTGATAAAACCATGACATTTACTAGGTTTCTGGGACTTGGGAGAAAGTGAGGCATTCAGAATCCTTGAGCTCTAAAGTATAGTTCAAAATACTATTATCTCTGAAATTTCCTATATTAATGCAATAATATTAATTACTGGAATATTTATGGCATATCAAATATACCTTCAATGCAAATTTACCAAAACTATTGCACATACACATATATATGAAGTGTAGTGGTTTGTCGATTCTTTTTTTTTTTTTTTTTTTTTTGCGATATGCGAGCCTCTCACTGTTGTGGCCTCTCGCGTTGCGGAGCACAGGCTCCGGACGCGCAGGCTCAGCGGCCATGGCTCACGGGCCCAGCCGCTCTGCGGCATGTGGGATCTTCCCGGACCAGGGCACGAACCCGTGTCCCCTGCATCGGCAGGTGGACTCTCAACCACTGCGCCACCAGGGAAGCCCCTGTCGATTCTTTTTTAATGTTTTAAGAATATTTGAGCAAATGCTTAACCAAAGTAATACTTGTACCGGGACTGACCCAAGTTATGCTATTCCGGACAAAATCATTGGATTTATAGAGAAGCTACATTTTGATAATAATGAAAATCAAAATGTAATATACATGTAACTCTTGTATGTGTTTCCTATGATATTTTACAGTGTTGAATACAAAGGTTAAGAATTAAAGTTCTGAAAGGAAAGACACAAAGATAAAGACAAAGGAGAAAACACCAAAGGATGATACATGACTTTTACAAAGAGCTCTTACGAATATTGAACTGTAGGCTTAATAATAAACCCTCATCTATATTTAAAAGTTATTGTCTTCCTGGCTCCTGCTCTGTCCTGTTCAGCCTTCAGCTAAACAGTAAATGAAGTGTCCACATGACAGACTATTCAGAAGAACTGGCTCTCTGATTATTTATTTAACAGTTTTATTTATTTATCAGTTTTGCCAGATGAATAAACATGTTTTCCATACATTATCTTAATAGATTTAATGATGTAAAAACAATATTATGCAATGTCATGTGTGGCTCAAATTGATGGCAGTTTTTCTTCTGTAATTCCCAGTGTTGGATAGAGGTATTCATTTATCATGTGCTAGTGCCATTTTTTTTTTTTTTTTCCCCAAGAGTAACATTGGCTGAGTTCACTTTTTCAAGTACAATTCATTATTCTGGATAACAGGGGCATCTACCTCCTTGAGGATCTGCCAAGATTTGTAGTATTTAAAATGCAGTTTGGGAGAGTGAAAAGAAAATCAGAGGGCTGCCATCAGCATTCATGCAACTCTTCAAGCTGCAGGCAGCCCTTTCATCTGTGAATGGTCCTTGGGATTAGTTTGCAGAAGAACAAGGCTCACCCATGCACTTATTTTTCCCACACAAAATCAGAATTAGGAGGACAGGTAGTGGGAACAAATAGCTGGTTCATTGCCTCTGGCACAGAAGGTCACTGCAACATTTTTTGTGTGTCTCTTAGTGGTAAGAAAAATGTATACATTTTCCTCCTGAATATATGCTGAATACATAATATGAATATAACTGCAGTGAGCACTTTTCATATTCATTCATCCATTTCATCAACACATTTATTATTTTTTTGTGTGGTAGGCACTGGAGATACAGCACTGGACACAACTTCTCACAGAGCTTTCATTCTAACTGGGGAAACTGCTAAATACATTAGATGGCAACAAGTACTTGGCAAAATCTGCTGAAGGGAATAGTACTGGAATTCTGGAGTAAAACCCACTTGCTTCTTAGTAATATCAGATGAATTAGTAGGTCTTCTTTCTCCTCTCACTGTAATGGTGGCCCAGATCTGTGTGCAATATCATCAATAATTAATCATAGCAAGGCATAACTAATATTTTCCATAGGTATAAGGTTGCCAGATAAAATACAGGATACCCGGTTAAATTTGAATTCCAGATAAACATAAACATTCCTTTAGTATGGGTATGTCCCAGATCATTCATGATACACATAAAAAAAAATTATTCATCATTTATCTGAAATTCAAATTTAACTGGATCCTGTATTTTATTTGCAACCTAACTTGGTGGCATTTTTTTTTTTTAAGTAGGCCGTCCTAGCCTAAATAACAGCTTTTATCTGAAGCTTGAAAATTCATATCAAAATTATCTAAACATTGCTTAAACAAGTGTTACAAGGAAATGAGAGCCATTGTATTAATGCTTCTGCACAAAATCAGTTGTTAAACTAAAATTGTGGTGGTTCTTTTGTGTCGTGTGATATGAAAGTCAAAATCCTCTAGCTAATGACTAATCTGAGATTGCATATCCTACTCACAGTCAAAAGAGTTCAGAATCGACTGGTTTTTAATGGATCTGTAAAACACTAAATGTCCTCACTGAAAAACTATTAGATTAATTTAAAAATATTTAGATTAAAAGTAAAATATTAGCTAAGAGTGTCTTGAGGAGGCAGTTAATTTAGTAGTTGAAAGTTAAAGACCCTATCCTCTACTCATCAGCATTGTGACCTTGAGACAATAATTCATGAATATACATAAGCCTGTTTGTTTGTTTTGTACGGGAAAATGACACTTAATTTTTTAAGGTTGCACTGAAGATAGAATGATTTCGGCCGGGAAAAGAATTTATCTCATTGCCTAGCATATTCTAAGTACTCAATAAATGGTAAATATTGTTATTAAAGTTCATACTGTGTTACAAATTATGTAGTGTCTCCTACTTTTCTTTCATTAAACATGTGGTAGCAATTACAGTTCTTAGAGGTAAAAAATTATGAACTATTCATAGTAGAGGCAAAATAAAGCCTCCTCAGGCATAAAATACTGCATTTTACCAAAGTTAGTCCTAATTTCTGTGCTGTCCTAACTAACTATGTTAGTTACATAAAGACACTGGATCAATATCTTACATTCCTATAGATCAGTGTTCTCATAGTACTAATAAATCAGTCTCAAAATGTATGTGATTCAGTTAATTATGGGCAAAGAATTCCAAACTCTAAACATCTTCTAAAAGGAATACAATACAGATTTCTGGCTACTGTAAAGTAGTAAATTTTTCAAACTAGTATATGTATAAGAAATAATCAAAATGACTGAGGAAATTTTCCAGTAAAGGAATTGGTCATTTGTGAGGCTATTTAATAATTTATTTAATTATTATTATGTGACTACATATTTTATATATAATCATCTTTTTCATAGAAAGCATGAATACATTGAGCATTACCTATGTAGAAAAAAGCAAATAAAATGTACCACATTTTTAAATGCTTCTTCAAACATCCTACAATGTAGTAAGCATTCAGAAAAATTTTCCAGAAGTCTGAATAAATAAATGAAAATTTTAGAATAAATGAAATATTTTTTTTAAATAAATAAAAATGTTTGAATGAGAGAATGAATGAATAAATGGAGTGTACAAAGAAGAAATCTGCTACTTTGGGAAGAATTTGAGTCAGAAGGTATTTCATAGCTGCATGTTCTTTGGCATATTTGCCCTTTAAAACACAAGGTAGACAGGTAGAGATAGAGTTACATATAAAAGCTGATAAAAATATTTCAGTATATAATTATTAGAGAAATGCAAATCAAAACTACAATGAGGTATCATCACAGACCAGTTAGAATGGACATCATCGAAAATCTACAAACAACAAATGCTGGAGAGGGTGTGGAGAAAAGGGAACCCTCTTGCACTGTTGGTGGGAATGTAAATTGATACAGCCACTATGGAGAACAGTATGCAGGTTCCTTAAAAAACTAAAAATAGAATTATCATATGATCCAGCAATCCCACTTCTGGGCATATACCCAGAGAAAACCATAATTCAAAAAGGTACATGCACCCCAATGTCCATTGCAGCACTAGTTACAATAGCCAGGTCATGGAAGCAACCTAAATGCCCATCCACAGATGAATGGATAAAGAAGTTGTGGTACATATATACAATGGAATATTACTCAGCCATAAAAAGGAACGAAATTGGGTCATTTGTAAAGATGTGGATGGATCTAGAGACTGTCATGCAGAGTGAAGTAAGTCAGATAGCGAAAAACAAATATCGTATATTAATGCATATATGTGGAACCTAGAAAAATGGTACAGACCAACCAGTTTACAGGGCAGAAATAGAGACACAGATGTAAAGAACAAACATATGGACACCAAGGGGGGAAAGTGCCGGGGGGAGGTGTGGTGGTGGGATGAATTGGGAGATTGGGATTGACATATATACACTAATATGTATAAAATGGATAACTAATAAGAACCTGCTATATATATACAAAAAATTCAGTATAACTACAAGTTAGATGTCTATGATACTGATTATAAAAATTTTATAGAGTATCATTAGGTTTAAGGTTAAACTTTTAATACATTTTGTAATTTCCATAAGCTGCTCTTATTGCCTGGGGAAACATTCTAATGTCTAAAAACTTCAAGGAGACCATACTGATTTTTGAATAATTATAAGGTTCTACGTATTTATGACCACACACATTTCATCTGAATAAACACTGCAAGAAAAATAAAACAACAAAATTTAGTATTAAAAATGTATCTTCATTTTGCTTTACTGGTACAAAGAGGCAGCATTATAGTTAACGTTTTGTTCCAGTTGCTTGGAATATAGAGGACAAGTCACATCGTTCACTCAAACCTCCAATTCCCCAAACTAATAGTGCTAGGAAAGAGGTGAGGGGAATAGACAGAGATTGAACCTCACCCTAAAGGCTAATAGAAGACAGTTCTGTCAAACTCCTCCAAGCAGGGGATACCCTGAGCTACACTCAGGCCCAGAATCAAACTGAGGACTCTTTAGGCGTGCTGCTCCATCTGACCTGCCCATCATTATAGTAAAAACCAGGAAGTAACCATGCCTAAAACAGTTGGGAAATAGATTTAAATTATTTTGGATCAAAATCAGTATCTTGAATTGTGAGATAAGGAAAATGTAACTGTCAATAAGGAAAACAGAAAGGAAATGATCTCTATGGAATATAACCCTGAATTTTAGCAAAGGAATTGGCTAAGGGACCTCTTAAGGTCTCCTTTACTGTGCCTTTCATTCCATGGAGACCCCAGCTTGGTGTGTCCTATGTGAGATCTCTGAGTGTGTGTCAGCACAGCTGTGAGTCTGTGATGAGCTGTGGAGGGTGAGCACACATTGTAGCTAACATCAGAGAGGAAGGGGATGCTTAGCCATGGAGAAAAGAAACACTGTAATCCAGGTACCCATGCAATTCAGTAAAAATGAAAAAGTCAATGCCACTTACCAGGCTCTCTAACTGCAAATCAGTACTGTCTGACTGCAGTTCATTTGAGGCCAAATAAACAAGCAATTTAGAGATATAAGGAAAATAGGAAAACACTCCAAATGAAATAGAAAACTTGATTTTTATATAAATAGTGTTTTGAGTACAATATAAATACAATATCAATACAATACAATATCAATAGTGTTTTGAGTACAATAGTGTTTTGAGTACAATATAAATTAAATTACTACAAATAAAATATATATTTTTGTTAACTTAAAAAAATTATGTATCATAAAAGTGGATGTTGTATTTTGTCATATCTTGACAGCAATTTTATTTCACAATTTACTATTTCTATAACTCATATGTCTATTAGTGTAACATGAATCAGTAATTTATGAATGTTTACCACATAAAGATAAACATAATGGAAAACAGTCGTGGATTTTTAGTTCTAAAGACTCTTTATGAAACTCTATACTTTCTACATACATTTGGCAGAGTATTTTGAATAGCTGACCATTTGAGAATTTTAAAGCTCTTTATTCAATACCACCTAAACTCTAATCATGCATATTGCCTTTCCTCTGATTTCATATTGAAAAAAGTCATTACAAATAAATCTTTTTGAGAACTAGAAAATAAATAAAAATGTCAGAACAGTCGAAATACCTTCCCCTATGTTCTTCAAAACACGTTAGTACATTATTCATGGAAATATCCCACAGGTTTTTCCTCATTTACTCACTCAAATTGTCTCTTCAGTTTATCAACTCAAATTTGATTAGAAGCAGCACACTGGAAGGAAGATGTGAGGACACTGATACAGTGAGGAGAGATAGCATTTCTTACTTAATAACAGTAATACTGACATATTTGAGCTCTTATTATCTGCCAGACCATATTCAGGACACTCTGCTTATATCATTTCTAATATTTCTAACATCCTCTATTTAAGATAATTATATTATTATTATAATGAAAGAGCACACATGTGAGAGAGAGATAGAGAAAGAGCGATTGAGAGAGGAAACACTGAGAGTTCACAACATGACTAGAAAGTACAGGGTCAGTGTCAACCTTGATTTGCCTTATTCTGAAGCAGGTGTTCCCAGGGCCCTGCACATCATAAAACACCTTCATACCTTCTGTACCTTTTTTGGACAATGAAAGAACTAAAGATCTAAAGCCTTCTGACTGTGCTAGCATCACGTAAAATGGGTAGACTATAGGCTAATTTCCCTTCCCCCTTTCTTATGCTGCTTGCTGCTTAGGTCAGGATTTTACTGCATGTGGAGCATTGGTATTTCTGGCTCGAAATACCTGAACTTCTTATTTTAAATCATGACCTTTTACTGTACAATAGTTTTGACTTAGGAGAGATTACTGAAGAGTTACTGTGAGATATTCTATAGCTATTTCTTAAGGAGCTTAAACCAGAACTCAATATCCTCTTCTGAATGAAGATACCTCTTTGATTTTATTTAAAAATATATTTCCTTAATAAAAAAGAGGCCTTGAGGAAATATTCTAATGAGGCATCACTCTTCCTATGATAGGATGCTACCTTTCTTAAGCCTGGGCTTGTTGTTTTGTGGGGCCCCTACATCTATTTTTGGTCCCTAGACATAGTTTCACAATTGTCATTTGGTTTAGTCTAAAACTGCATCTTTAAAAACATAAAATATAATCTACTCTCTTCCTTGACTAAAGCAACTTTTTTTTTTCATTCCTGGAATATTTTAAAAGCTGGTTCAAGTTTTCTTATTTTATTCCTAATGTGAAAGGGCTTTTCATTTGAATGCTCAGGAATGATAAAATACCAGTTCATGTCAAAACACAAAAACATGGGGGAAAAAAAATCAATGAAACCAGTGCCTGCAGTTAGGAAGTTTATGGTTTAATTCTTTCCTTCTAATGAGCATTTAAATCAAAATTGTTATTATGTTATTTTTAACTGTGCTTTTAATTTGCAGAGATTAGCTGGCAAATTTGCCCAAAGTACAGTATATTGCCTGTTTGCAGATCTGACTGAGAGCTGGGTTATTACTAATTACAAAGAAATAAAGAGTTTTCTGGCCAATTAGTAGGAATAAATCTGTAAAGTTTCAAAATTCAACTGAAGATCAGGAATCTGGAACATAATAAGATTTTCATTAATATCCCTTATATATAACTAAATGTTACCAGTTAAACCTACTTGTGGATGCTTGGAGTGATCCTATAGAAATACCAAATTCTCTCCATTCAAAAGCTTTTTTAGACTAAATCTATGTAACATTTCAAACAACTGGTGCTAAGTCACACATTTTAAAAACAAAATTTGACTGTCTATGTAAGAAAGGTGAAATGCAGAGCTAAGATATTATTTTGATGATTCAAGATTCACTAAAAAAGCAACACCTACCTTTCCTCAACTAGCCAGGAAGAAACTGGAATTTAGAAAGGATAAGTCTCATGCTTCTTTACTTGTGTATTAATTATGAGGACAGAACTGAAGCCAAAGAGTTTGCTTAGGTAACTGCTTAGTTTGACTTAATTCTTACAATAATACTAACATAATTGAAGACTTACTGTGAACCAAGAACTGTTCTGAGTTACATGTGTTAACCTGCAATCTGTACAAGTCTATGAGATGAAAGTCTTATGCTCATCCCATGCTGCAGACAAGGCCACTGGGCCAGAGCAACCTGCAGCTTGGCAAATGGAAGAGGCATGATTTGTACTCAGTCTAATGGCACTCCACACATTTCCTCTCAGCGTCGTACTTGAGAGGTCTTAAAAATGTATTTATATATTCTAAGTGGATATCTTTACTAAGATATGCAACCAACGCCTTAAAATTCCAGAAACAAATTAAAACTCTGTCTCTCCCCTTCTCCCCCCCTCACTCCCTCTCCCCGTCTCTATCTCCCCCTGCCTTCCACCCATGTTGGCAGTTTCCCTTGGAAGCCGTCAGATCCTAAAAAATCATAGATTAGATCCTGAAGGCAAAGAAAGTATATAAAAGTCAGTGAACACATAAAGAATCCTAAAATATGATGTATCAAACTGACCATTAAACAAACAAAAAAAATCATGAATCAAAAACTTTAACCAGGGCTTCCCTGGTGGCGCAGTGGTTGAGAGTCCGCCTGCTGATGCAGGGGACACGGTTTCGCGGCCCGGTCCGGGAGGATCCCACATGCCGCGGAGCGACTAGGCCCGTGAGCCATGGCCGCTGGGCCTGCGCGTCCGGAGCCTGTGCTCCGCAGAGGGAGAGGCCACAACAGTGAGAGGCCCGCGTACCGCAAAAAAAAAAAAAAAAAAAAAACCTTTAACCAGAATTTCTCTGTTTGCAACAATCAGGAGAAGACCAACATAAAAGTTATCATTCAATGGTGGAGTAATGCATTTACATTGTTGAGTATAAGCACAAACTGAACTTCTAACGTTGTGATTCTTTCCTGGACATAGAAATATACTACGAACTGATGCTTTTTTAAAGTAAAGCAATGATGTCTCTACCTGGGGCAGTATCACAGAACTAACTCTAACATAAGGTTGACTAATCCCTGCTCTGAATTTTAATTGTAATTAAATGTATGCCATAAGTAGATTTCCTTATAATATTTAAATTATATTATTTAATTCATTTAATACTATTTTATTAAATCATCATATTTTAGGGTAGTGTTGCCTGATTTAGAAAAAATAAAATACAGGATGGCTGCTTAAATTTGAATCTCAGATGAACAATGAATAATTTACCAGTCTAAGTATGTCCCAAATATTGCAAGAAACTGTGCGATATTGCAATCTTTGGGACATACTTAGACTGAAAAAAATATTGTTTATATGAAATTCAAATTTAACTGGCTATCTTATATTTTATCTGGCAACTTTAGAGTTATTAAAATCTGGGCATCCATGTATTTGTCAGTCACACTAATCTGAATAATTCTCAATCCACTGACAGAAACGTGTATCAAAATAGTGTTAAGGTTAATTTGGGACATTTGAGACAAGTATCTGTGGTTTCTTCAAAAATTTCAAATTATTTTAAAACTCTAGACAATTTATTTCTCTTATTTATTTTTCTATAACAAGATAAAATAAAAGATACTAGTTTGATTTTGAGTATAGATCCTTTATAATTAGTAATTTATTTCCATGTTTTTCTTATGACATGGCTTTAGAATACTTCTAAGGGACTTCCCTGGTGGAGCAGTGGTTAAGAATCCACCTACCAATGCAGGGTACATGGGTTCGATCCCTGGTCAACGAAGATCCCACGTGCGTGGGACAACTAAGCCCGTGTGCCACAACTACTGAGCCTGCGCTCTAGAGCCTGCAAGCCACAAGTACTGAGCCCGCATGCCACAACTACTGAAGCTCACATGCCTGGAGCCCGTGCTCCACAACAAGAGAAGCCACTGCAATGAGAAGTCTGCGCACCTCCGTGAAGAGTAGCCCCCACTCGCTGCAACTAGAGAAAGCCCTCGCGCAGCAACGAGGACCCAATGCAGCCAAAAATAGAATAAAATAAAAAAAAGAAAAATAAAGAATACTTCTAAGAGTTACTGAAATCAGTAAGCTCCTTATTTTTAGATACAGCTACTGATTTGCTTATCTGTTTATCACTTTTAACACTCTCAAATTATTATAAAAACTGATATACAAAGAATATATTTTTCCTTTAAGGCAGACCATACATCAGGGTTAATTAATGCCATTCCTATTTACCCACCCTTAGCAGAATGAATCACATGGCAGCAGGCAGCTATGGAAATGAAATTCTTCACAGCACACCAATGAAAGTTGACATTACCCTTCCTTTACACTAGGAGGCATATTGTTCCTACAGATTTTTCTACTATAACACTGAACATACTATTCAGTGACCAATTTGACAAGCTCAAATGCTACTGAATATTACTAACTACTTTTAGATATTTATGATAAACAAGTACTCAAAGCTAATTCTTTTTGGGATTAAAGTCATACTTGAAATTGATGAGATCTAAAACTTACCAGCAGAGAAAGCTTGTGTTCCTGCTGGTTTTACAGCCAGTTTTAACCACTTTCAGTAATAAAAGATAAAGTCATCTCGTTGCAGTCCTCTTAAAAATAAAATAGTAATGAAACAAAAAGTGTATTTTGAATAATTAATATTATAATAAATACTTTAAAATCATAAAGTGAACATAATTTATTTAAAGTGAAATAATGAATATACTGGAGTATAAATATGCTTTACTATATAAGTTTTTATCAGTCTTTAGCAAATTGTGGTGTTCCGGAACTGCCCATGAGATATGATGAGTATGAAAAAAGTCCCATGAAAAGAATTTAAAATATAAAGTGTTCAGAATTTGAAACACATTTTTAGAATTTTTTTTCTTCTAAGGTATAACAATGATTTTGCATTTCAAAATTCTCCATGGTAACTTTGAACACTTGACTGGAAACTTTTGCTAAATGTTTTGATTCTTCTACATATTTTCACTGTCTATTGATAATAATAACAATACAGAAATAATGATACCTGTAAACCAAGGCTGCAGTATGTGCCAACAGCCCTGTGGACCCAGGGTCAATGATTTAGATAAAAGGTTATTCTGAATCCACTGTCTGTGTTCTTAATCACAACTCCACAATGCCTCCCAAAAAAGCCAACACTGACTATGTTTAGGACTCAAACCTCCCCCAAACTTTCAAATATCTTTTTGATTCTACGCTAATTTTTGTTGTCTTTGCTCTCACTCCACTCCAACCTCATCTTTGCCTGCCCTAAATGTTGTTTGTCATGATTTCTTTCTTGGACTATCTTCCAACAAGATAATCCCTTGGAAGATAGTCCCTTGTCTATCTTCATAACTACATTTACTCCCCAAATTTCAGTCACCTTCTATGTTGTCAGTTTCCAGTTTCCAACTCAGAATCATATTCTTAGTTCCGTATCTAGGAACTTTGTACACCTATCCAAATTTTTAAACTTTTTAAGAATTGTTTCCTAAGCTGAGTTTTTTATCTCATATTCTCTAATTTATTTAATTGTGTAATTTTCTGGTAAGTCTAGCAAACTAAAATCATGGAATACCATCAAGTCTTTCTATTCTCTTATCTGCTGTATCCAATTAGAATGTCTTCTATCCTCCCCATCATTCAAAATCTGGTCCAACCTATATCTCAATCCAGGTTCATTTCTTGTCACAGACTGGTACAGTTGTATATTAACCATTTGTTGAGCATCTGTGTTTCAGGCACTGTGCCAAGTGATTATTTATATCAAATAACTGTAGTTTTTATAACAATATTCTCAAAGATATTAATAGCCCCATTTTGGAGGTTAGGAACCCGAGACCACGTGGTGGAGCTAAGCATAACTGCATGTGCCACAAAAATACTGAACTATTCACTACTTACCCAACTAGCCATGACATTTCATAGCACCAAGAAACCTGCACTGCCAGTGGGTGCTCACACACACACACACACACACACACACACACAGAGACAAATGCACACAGAGGCACACGTACATATTTTATTTGCTTAAACAATATCTGTTTATCCAATGTCACTTGTTTAAAGTATCGCTCTATAGAACCTTTATTGATTTCTTATTCAAGACTTATTCAATTTTAAACCCCACTTTTTTATGCTTATAAATGGCATTTATTCTAGTTCACTAATGTTATTGGTATCTAGTATCTTCTCTCTTTCAAAAATCAATATTTCTTTTTTTTTTGTCTTGTTTTTATGGTCTATAAAATGCTCATAGCCTGCCCCTCAGAGAAAATAAAATTGCAAAACAATTTCAGGAACTTTACAAGTTCCTGCAAACTTACTCAAGGCCTCTCTTACCAAGGAACTGAAATTAGAACTCTTGTTCTCACAGTAATTCAGTTTTTTTTTTTTAAGTTTATTGAACCTTGGTTTTAATGCCTGTCCCCAGAATCTAGCAGAGTACCTGACACATAGTAGCCTCTGCATGAGTGTTTACAGAATGAATAAACAAATGAACGAATCATGGAAAAGTCATGTGAATAAAGGATCTTAAATGACAGACCTTGAATTGTAAGATATTTCAGAATTACTAAGTCTTATATAAATTATGGCAGACATACTCTAGTGTGACCCTTCAGGTTCCCAAACTCCTGGTGTTCATTACCATATGTATCCCCCTTCCCTTGAGTGTGGGTAGGACCTGAGACTTGCTTATGACCAATAGAATATGGCAACAGTGATGGAATGTCACTCCTGTGAATATGTGAAGTTATGTAAGAATGTATATTGCTACAAACTCACTCTAGAGACTGTCTCTCTAACTGCCCTTGAAGAAGTAAGCAGTCATGTTGAGAGGCACATGTGGTTAGCAGCTGAGGGTGGCCTCCAAGGGCTGAGAGCTGTCTCCAGCACACAGCCAGTGAGATAGTCTCAGTCTTACAACTGCAAGGAAATAAATTCTTCTAATAATCTGAAAAATCTAAGAAGTAAATTCTTCCACAGTTTAGCCTGCAGATGAGAAAGTAACCTGGTTCACACCTTGATTGCAGGCTTTTGAGACCCTGAGTAGAGGACTCAGCCAAGGCACGTTCAGACTCCTGACTTAAACTGTGAAATTATGAATGTGTGTTGTTTTAAGATACTAAGTTGGTGGTGATTAACAATAGAACATAGATGGTAGATAGATAGATACATATATACGTATATACATACATAAGAGATGAGTAGATGTATATTTTGTTTGTGATCTACATGACTTAATCTAGAAAATGTTCTGACCTCTCTGATTTTAAGGGGAAAGTAGTTAGTAATAGATAGTTTTTAACTTACATTTAGAAAAATATATTTAATAAAGCAAAAAATTAAAGTTTTATAGCATTAAAAAAATCAAATTTTGTTCTTTTATTGTCTTTTTCTCCCCTTAAACTCAAAGCACAGTAGGATTGATTACTTTTTCTCTGTACCATTCTCTGAGGAACTCTAGATTCATTAACTCAGGGGCCACTATTGTGGGATCACCCTGAATTGATTACAAAAATCCCATGGGGAAATGAACATAACAGGTGACAATATGAAACCTCTGAAAAATTTTCTTTGGGTTAGTATAATTAGTTCAACCCAAGGTATGTATGAAAAAAAATAAACATAGTTCATAAAAATTATTGTATAAAATACTGTGCCCCAAAAATCAAATTCATGTTTAATTCCCAAAGCATATTATGGTTAGTGATTTTTTTTCTTGAAGGTTAGGATTAGTACAATTTCTTAGGACTGAAATTTGATAGGGTAATTATGTTTTTCTTCTGGATTTTGCTGGAGCATTTTAATTTTATTAACTTGATTTTTTTTCTCACCAAAATGACAGCCTCATTTAAAATCTCATGCTCAAATATTTTAAGTTCTCCTTTTCTTAGCATGTGTGTCCTATATCTTTAAGACTGACAGGAAAAAATATTTTTAATACAATTTTTTACTTTATTCTAAGAATGATTTTTTTCTCAGCTCTGTATCAGGTGCTTTCCATGAAAATTACAAAATAAAAATATAATTTGACTACATTATTAAAACTGTGGAAAATATAGACAATTAAAAATAAATTAATACTCCAAACTGAAGATAACCACAGTTAACATGATATAGGACTTCCTAGGTTTATTGTTTATTTGCTTTATCTTGATAGAACACTTAGTTTGTCTGACTGTATATTTGTGTGTTTGTGAAATATTATTTTTTTAGTCAACAAATATACATTGCTGTCCTACTATATTCCAGGTACTGTTATGCCTGGAGAATAGAAAGGTGAGCAAATAGTTTTTAGAGATTAATGGGAGAGACAATTGTGAATCAACTAATCACACAGATTCTCTTTAAGGAAAAGATATAAGTACCATGATAAAGAAAAATTGTTCCAATGAAAAGAGGACTAAATAAGACTAAGTAACACTCCACATATATGAGTTCTATTCTTGACTCACAAACTATGTAACTTAGGCCAAGCACTTCCCTTTTTACTCCTCTGTATAAAATAATTTTATACTGTGTGGGCTGCGGGGTCCTATTAAGGTCTAATTTTCATTAGCCCAGTGCCAAGTAATCCTTGCAGAAGTAGTTCTTTCACAAGTTGTTTGTCTTACGACTCATCTTAGTAATATTCAATGTCTCAAACTTCCTCTTAAAAATGAGATTAGCGTCCTCAAATTTAAAACTCAATGTCAGTGATGACTATATTGTATTACACACTGTCTTAAAACCTGTGCACATTGCAGGTGGTTTCTTTGAATAGTAAAAGCATAACCTGTGAAGTTAGGCATTCCCGAGTTCATATTATGCCTCAGCTACTTGCTGAGTAGTTTTGACAAATAATTTACTTATAATACTATTTAACTTGCAATATTGGTGTGGAAACATAAACAATATATTAAAACATTTACTAGCATTCCTGACTCATAAGTAGACTTCAGTAAATATTACCCATAAATATACCAGTTATCAAAACTATCTTTAGCGAGAAATTCACCAGCTGAATTCATATCCAGTCCAGATAGAGGTAGAAGCATATGGCAGTCAGGGCTTTAATAATATAAATACAATGTGAAATTTTGAACATCATTAAACAGGAGAAAATCCTTAAAATTAGCATTTAAAAGAAAAACAGATGAAAAAATAACTCCATTCATGATTCTCAACAGGACAGGATTAGGACCTAATTCTGAATTAGTGGTAATAAGCTGCTCCCAATCTGATTACATAATTGTTTTTGTTTCTTTTTAACTTGGTGAAATTCATTCATCACTCTAGCTATATGTCTTAAAAACTAAAATCCTCAATTGAAAATCCCCTTACTATTTTCTTAGAATAAATGGTTTTATTGAGTTTTACATGGAGGGCATGATCATATTAATAAGTTAACTTTTTAAGGAAATATGATTAATTCTGTTATTTGGGAATGGGATAAATCTTTTTATGCAGAAAAACTGACAAAACTCACTGCAAGAAATATTGCATGTGTGTGTGCCATTTGTGGGACAGTTGGCTAAGTATGCACTAGGACTCAGAAGTGCCTAGAACATAGAGACACTATCTCTTTGGTTGCCAGAGGGCTACATTAAAGTCTAAAGGTATATTAAAGCTTAAGTTTCCAAAAACTCCCCCACATGATACCATTTGTATTAATTTCTTTAAAAAATGCATAATGAAAAAAGTTACTATGAAATTATTAATAAATTTTAATTATTTTTAAGAATCATTATACTTGAAAAACTAGGAATCCATACAGATATAATACTTAATAACTCTATAGATAATACAAATTTATATGGATATTGCATGATTGCTATAAAATCATGACTCTTCAAGAGACAGACAGAAAATGCCACTGAAGACAATGGAAATGGTTTAGATCTACATAGCAAGATTATTACTGTTGAAGATTATCGCTTCAATTACTCTGTACCTTACTCCACAAATTCTTCAAAGTTAATTACAAAAATGTGACTGCAGAATTTTAAGATAATATGTCATAATATTATACTAATATGAATTACTGCTTAGTTATGGATCTCAATGTTTCTAGGCTAGTCTAATGAATTCTCCTCTAGACGTTTGCAAAAGAGGTTAAAATTAGTCTCTTTAAATGTCAAAAGAAGTGTTAGCCTCCAGGGGCCCTCTGGGCTCCACCTTTCCCTATCTGACTCTTATCCTTCCTTCCCAATCATGAATAAGGATGGCTTCTCCAGCAAGGAGCACTGTTCTGGTTTAACACATTTTTATGAACGTGATTCTTCTGGGTGAAGTCACTGTGCTGAGTTGAATGTTGGAGTGTACAAGGGTGTGTCTTCCCTTGGGTCTTTTTTTCCATGTGACAGGATTGGTAAAAATTCTGGGGAGTTCTTCAAGCAGGCTTGAAAGTTTCCCCCCTACCCCCAGCTTTAGAATCTCTCATGTCTTCTCCTATTTGGCAGTTTACCCAGTGCTATTTTCCAGGTTTAAGAAATTGTTGGATGAGTAACTGCACCTATTAGATAAAGACCTGGCCTAGGGCAGCTTAGCTTAACCATATTGCAGCATACATTTTTTTTTTTTTTTTAATTTTACTTCCGTGAAAATAACTGGTGAACTACATAGAAAAGTCCTAAAATCATTTGTGCCAGTGTGTTTAAAATAGAGCTTTCCTGTCTTGATTTTGGAGGAGGCCCAAAGACCAGAGGAGCCAACCACTGCCATGTGCAGAAGAGGTGGTCAAGAACCAGTTTTGGGACCCTTGCCTTAATGCCAATAAGAGATGTTTTAAAATTGGAGAAGGGGAAGTTGCAGACTAGGAAATCTGTTTAGAAAGAGCTGTCCTACATATCCAACCTCTTTACACAAGTCCTGCAAATGTTGAGACAATGGAACCACGGGTTCAATGGTCCTTAGACTAACCAGAACCAAGAAATCTAAGGAGAATTTTTGACCAGCTCCGCCAAATGCTGTGAGATGAGTAGTTGCCTCTTTGGATATGGCCTGGCCTTCTGGATATGTGAAGTCAAAAGATGCATGTATGTTTTCCTTATGGGACCAAGAAAGAGGACATGAAAGATTAAGAACCAGAGCTGGTATGGAATTTGCTTAGATTTTCCTAAAAGATTGGCTGAGGAAAACTTCAGCAGATAGAAGATGCAAATGTAACTTCATATGTCAATGAGAAGAGAACCACCTATCAGAAAAACCTGCAGAGATGGGAGCACAGCTTGAGAGGGCGCATATGTACAAAAGATCCCCCACCACTACCCTGAAATCAAAGAGTCAGTTTAAAATCCTAGAAGGCATAAAGCGCCAGTGCTGGATTACCACAACAGGACTAGTTAAGAAAGTCCTTTCATGCTTTTTACCTCTTCTTGGTATTTCTACTTCAACCATAGAATTGCCAGAGGCACTTTAATATCTAAAGCAGTGAGAGAAAGAGCTAGGACATTACAAAAACATCACCCTAACCCCATTTCACACTATAGACAAGCTTGAAGCAGCTCAAGGTGAGTTAGAAAAAACTTTTAATTCAAATCAAACAGAAATCACGATCATTGCTTTGGACTGGACATAATAATTATTGAATTGGACTTCTAATTTTTAAGTAAAGTGAACTAGTTAGTGATTAAAAAAATAATAATAACATGAACAAAAAAGATATAGCATTTGCCCAAAATTTTCTTCAAAGGCCGAGGAAGAAGTACCCTCACAGGGCTTACCTGGTATGTATAATGATTTCTGAGGTGAGGTGTGAGTTTGTCGGAAAATAAAGGATTTTGCCAGTCTCATCCCACTCATTCCACTCTTTCAATGTATTGGTTAAAAAAAAATCATCCAAAATTAAAATAGACAAAAAATATAAACCCCCACATCATTATCACTCCTCTTCATACTTGTTTTAATCACCATGTTATATATATATATATATATGTGTGTGTGTGTGTGTGTGTGTGTGTGTTTATGTGTGTGTGTATAGTCTTCATTGGAAAAGAGCATTCCACAGGACACTTTTTTCTTTTTCTTCATTGACTATGTTCCACTTAACTATATTTAATCAATTCTAAAATGTAAAACTGTCTTCCCATTTTAATATCTTTGACATCTAGATGTCTTTCATAAACGGCTTCTTGCAATTGTATCTGCAGCATTTTTTCTTTTTTCATGGTTCATAAAATAAAGATGCACCAAAGAATTTAACAGCCAATATACCAAGCACATTAGACTTGATATATTTCAAAGAATATTACAACAACAATAAAGGCAGCAAAAAACAACTGAATGTCCATTTACTTGCTCCCCAGAATGACTGTTAAAACTCAAGGGCACAACAGAAAACCAGAAGAACTCCAAGCAAAGTTTTTAAGAGGACTCACCCGAGTTGGGATCAGAGTTGCCATCTGCTTCAGTCCTCTTGTCCGGAGAGGCCTGGTCGTAGAATTCGTCCTGTGGCTGAACCAGAGGAAGAGGGTGTGAGATCAGGGTTCCACTACCCACCGGCTCGTGGTCTCCTAGACCACTGTCACTGCAGCTTTCCTGGGAGCCGTCAGGGAGATGAAAGGTAACCCGGCGCTGCGACTACAAAGAAGACCACAGGACACACCGTTAACATCCTTCCCAAAGGAAGTGGAGGCGGAACGCAAAGCAAAGCAACTTTAACACACAGTGCAATGTTGAGGCAGAATATAAAATACTTGGAACACAGCTGGAAACAAACATTTATTATTTGTCGTTTCCTATGACATATCCAACTTGCAAAATACAAGAAAGAATTTCAATCTTGTGTAATTCAAGAACAAAAAACTTGTGGTATATCATTGAAAGTTGTAGAAAGAAAGGCAAAAATGAATATATATATATATGCTAATGGTCAAAGCTATAAAAAAAATTTAAATAAGCAGAAATACAAAAATGTTTGTTTCATAGATTTGAATTAATGCATAGATAATGCAACACAACATTCCATTTCTTTTGAATGACCTAGTATTGTGTTTATTTGAGGCTTTTAAGGTAGCTTTTGCAATGAAGCCATTATTGTCCACTGGCCCAGATATTGCTACCAGTCATTGGTTTTAGAATATCCCTGTTGAAAGGTGTTTGTAATCCTACTTTGGCATCTATTTACACAATGTCACCATCAGAAGTGACCTAAAATATGTATATGGGTACTTTAATAAATTTTAGTATTTTAGTAAAATAAAATTGTGCCTTTCAGCACAGATCACTGCTTAGTTTTCTTGGTAAATATTCTTTTAGCTGATATAATCTATGAGATAAGAGAACATTTACAGGTGTGTATGGTGGAGATTTATGCCTTACAAAATTATGTGAGAGTAGTAAATTTGTGCTGTATGTCTGACTACACCTAATTTCCATTTTGCTTTGATAACCAAAAGACCTTTTAATATCGCATTGCATGTGGCTACTTTAACTCAGATTTAATAAAATTATGAATATATAAATAATAAATATATAATATATGGAGATACAATGTATAACAATTATTTTATCTTACCTAAGATTTGTGTTTTCAAGAGACAATTTATAAATTGTATCCATTTCAAAGAAAACAAATGTAGAGACAAAATGTTATAGGTAGAAATACTGCTATTCTATAAATGTATTTCTTATAGACTGACAATAGAATATAGCCTATTTTCTGTGAGTCACTCGTTCAAATCTAGCTCAGAGTCATAATGGAGAAGAGCTGATACCACTTTATTGCTGTTCAATGACCTGTGTGAAGTGATTTGATTAGTACATTTTAAATGAACTAATGTAGACATCATATAAACTATAATCATAAATGGTCCTAATTGAGTCTACTGTAGCACATTGCACCTTCAAGCACAACTATATCATTACCATTGTTCCCTCCTCAATAGAGTTTGAACCATGCCTAGGTAAGTGCTACATAATATGCAAGCAAACTTGAATATTAATATTTGAAATGCATTTCTACTTTTAAGGGAAGGTCATGCTACTGATTTTATTTATTAGTGTTTCCTCTCCCAGGTGAATATAACCCTTGAGGGAATAATAATACAAGTATTCTCTGTTTCTGTTTCAACATGCACTTAATTCATATTAAGTGTATGCTTTTGTAATAAAGAACAGTGACCAGGCTGCCTACAATACATAATTGCCAAACATCGCTTTTAAAGTGATTGGCCTACTAAAAAGTCCATAGTTTTAGTGACTAAAGTATCTTTGGTGTTACCTCTGGAGGACTATCTCTTAGTTATAGCTTAAGTGAATAAAAAGGAAGTCAAAACATAAGAGAGACAATGGAACAATCTGAATGATTCTGCAATCTTCATAAAGCATTTCTGGGAGATGCTTATAAGGCATTATAAAATATTTGTTTCATAGACAGAAGGAAAAAGGAAAATTAACATCTGTGATATTCTTCTAAACTGTTTTAATTACAATAGTTTTTTTTGCCTAGGAAATGTCCAAATCTGCAACATCAGTTATAACTAAATCCAGTTGTTCTCATAGTATCATTGGGCACCTACTGGTATGTAGCCTGGTGTTATATTTACTCAGAATAATAAGGAAAATATTTTTTAAACTATTTCAAATACAACTTATTAGATTCTATCTCACATATACTATACTATGCTATTTCTTTACCACTTTGTAATTGAGAATAACAGATATAAATCTAGTGTAATTTATTTGCTGTAAGACCCTGTAAATTAGTGTAATATAATGTTTAAACTACTGTGGCTTATGGAAACACTTCCTAATATGTTTGACTCAGAGATGTTTAAGTCTTAATTGGCAAAATTGTGCACAATTTATCAGTCTAATGGGAGGTAGGGGTGGTGATGCATAAGGACTAAGAATGGGAACATAGATATTATAGTATGAAGCAAATTGATCAAGCAAATCAATCTTTAACTTATCATCATAATGACTGATGCAAGTGGAATAATGTTTGGAATATCAAGATAGAAGGAGAATATTTGAATAAATTAAAATGAAGGAAAATGAGAACACATGGTACATTATGAAACAGGTGTTGTGGGTGTCATCAAGGAATACAGTACTTATTCAGGTTTTGCCCAAGAGCACCAGATGAGAAGTCAGAACCAGATTTCCTGCCTGGGGGTGCTTGCTCGGTAGAGCCTGGCCCTGGACAAGGACATTATGTCTTTGAAGGAGTTCTTGGTGTTGTAGAATGGAGAGAGCAGTGCCTTAAGCAGAGGAGTGTTGTAAGGCTCAAACAGATAAAATAAGAAGTGTTCTTGTTATATAATACATGACACATAGTAGGTACTCAATAAAAGGTAGCTATAATTCTCAAAATTAATAGCTTTTAACTTCTGGTGTTATCAGTGTTTAGCAGTTATAAAGATGCAATTTCTTCACCCCAGAAAAAAGTATTGTTCTTTGGGAAGAGACCTGCAGAATCTTGGCATGCCTCACAATGTGCCTGTAGGTGTGTCAGCCCAGAGCCTCTCTGAGGGGAAGCTGCTCTTGGGTGGAAGTGAGGTATGAAGACCAACAGTTTAGAGCACAGGGTTTCTCCTCAGAGAAAGTGAAGGTTTTCCCACTATTCTTTCAAGAAACCTATGATTGTTTGTATATTCAAAGCGAGAGAGAACTTTTTACTTATAGTCTCTGGGAATTTTGCTTTTGGGTTATCCCCATGGAAAGGAGCCCAGTTTGGGTTATAAATATAGTGAAACTCTGCCTGACTGAATTGGGACAACACATGTTATCATGAGACTACTTCAGACTTTCCAAAGCCTGGGCACTTACATTTTGTTTCCCTGTATCTATTTCTTACCCATTCCATTTTCTCCCATGGGAAACATTATTATTACATTTGGCTAAGTCTGGTTGACGGTTTGAATGTCACATTTGTTTATCTGATTTATCACTGACAGGTTAGCTCCAGGTCCCAGGCTGCCCCGAGGAAGAATAATATGGGAACAAGAACTACTAAGACTGTTTCATGTTATTTTACTTTGTGACTGCTGATATGGATTCTGACCAAGCGAAGCTTCCATCAGAGACCCTGTACTCTATGCCAGCATAAAGTACTATGCATGCAAATACAGGTATGTCCAGGATACTGTAAGTTGGAAGATGACACACTGGTTAGGTCTGAGAAACATCACCAAGAACTTTTACAATATTTTTTCTTGTAGGTTAGTATGAAAGAGAGGGAAAATTCAAGATGCCCTGAGAAGATACACATGTTCCTATGTTGGACACTGTTTTCCAAGAGTCACTGAATGAGTCAGCTAAGACATCTTAATCATTGCTTTAATTCTTCTCTTGTATGTGTCTTACTGGTACAGGATATTATTCACCAATGAATGATTCACATTCAAGCCTACAATCCCAGTCCCATTAATCTAGATAGGTTCCCATGTGCAAAGATTTAGTAGTAAGGTACACTGTGTCTTTGCATAAAATAGCAAAAATGTAACAAAGAGTGAAATGTCTAATAGGTAACTAATAAATTATGTAATAGCATACAATTGAATCATTCACAATACTTAAAATAATGTTAATGTTTATTGATGTGGAAAATATTTATAATCTATTGTTAAGTGTAAAAATGAGGTTTGTAAAGATTTTACTGTGTTGAATTGCATTCCTGTTAATGTGCTTTAGGGTGTGAATATGTGTAAGCTAAGATCTGACTATGCGTACACTAAGGGTTTAAAGCAGTGTTGTCTGGTCATGGAATTATGATATTTAAAATTTTTATTATTTTGACTACACTAAAATTTCCATACATTGTCTTTGCAATATTAGAACATATGCTAAGTTTTAATACTTAAAATTGTATTCCTCTTCATCACTTACAGCAAAATAGAACTTAGTCCAAAAGAAAGGAAAAACCTGATAGACAGTAGTTGGGCTTGCTCTTGAGCTAAGGAATGTCAGACAATCTTATATCACTGTGTTGCTACCCTAACTTTCATTTTTTACTTTCTTTACCTAGCTTTTTAATCATTGCAATTAAAGATCTTTGCCTTTCCTCAAATCACAAGATAACATGAATATAGGTCTAGGCCAATTATTATAAGTCAAATAAACAAATTTACCAATTAATGACTGGCATTTAAATGATTATTTTTTGGAAAATTATAAATTGATATTATGGAAGTAGAAACAAAGTGCTACAGAATTGTTTAAATATGGTTTCACTTGTAGAAAATTCTTTAAATAACTTTTTAAGGAAATATTTTGATTTAGTTCCTTTAATCACATTTAAAAACTAATATATCATCTATATATCTATCTAATCTCTAAATAGTAAACACACACACAAACACATCAGCCAGCAATTACTTATGATGAATTAAAAGACAAAAAGTGTTAAATTTCCATATATGAACTTTTTTGCTTTATCTCAGCATTAAATCTGATGAAGATATACTTTTTCTTTATTTGAAATAATATTTTCATATGTAGTTATTCTCAAAGTAACAAAGAAAATCATACCAAAAACGGTTAAAAAAATTTTGGAAATTGCATTTTAATTCAAATATTTCTTATAACATTAGTTAGAAGCTTTTTGTTCTTTCTTATTTTTAAAAGAAGCTATCTCAATTGAAAATTTAAGAGTAATAGTTAAGAGTATAGTCTTACGTTGCAAGCTATGGAAAGAGGAATTTTTAAATGACAAAAAAACACATTTTCAGCTAAAACCACTGATTCAATTCAATAGCAAGTTCCTCAATAGCTTCTTGCCATCTAAAATCAATGTGTATTCTACCTCTTAATAAAATCCAGAATCAAGTAAAACTCATAGAGGTTTAGAAGGTAAATTAAATGCAACCCAAAAAGCAATCTATGGTTACAGTTTAATTTGCTGTTACTTAATATTCACAGGCTTGACTGAAGGAAAACACATTAATACACCCATGTTCTTCCTTATTCATGTTTGAGCACTTTCATCAAGAAACTAAGAAAGAAGCTAAGAAATTGTTTTTTAGGACAAAATATTAAGGAACTTTTAAACTGGTGATAAATGAAACATTTTGAGCACAGAATTATTTTATAATGAGTCATTTTATTATTTGTTACTGGTAAATTGAGTTACTCTCCTATCCTGTTGATTGGAAATTATTGGGTTGGCCCAAAAGTTCCTTCAGGTTTTCCGTACCATCTTATGGAAAAACCCAAACGAACTTTTTGGCCAACCCAATACTTATGCTAAATGGTTCTGCTAATGAAGAATTTGTGTATTTATTTTTAAGCTGGAAATTATTTAGGGATTTTTCTAGTCTATTTTAACCTGTTACATTTATTTCAAATGAGGAAATGAGGTAAAGTCATTTGTCTATATAGGTTTCACTGGGAACAAAACCCACATTTTCTGATATTCAACATAAAGGGCTATTCATTCATTCATTCATTTAATAAGTAATTTTTGAGAACCTATTTGTGTGATTCATTAAAGAAACCTCAACTAAAACTGGAAGCAGGACAGGTCTGTAGGCGGAGCTCTCACATGCCACCATTCATAGTCAATTACTCGAAACAGGAAGAGACCCATGCTTACCTCTCCCACAGTAAGTCGTCTCCTAATTTATTATTCTGGGGAAAGATGAAAACTTCTCTGGCCCCTGGATAGCCCATCCAGTCAGAGACTGTAGCAGTCCAACCAATGAGAAGCCTTCATACTTTGGACCCCCAGCTTCTTTGAATGGACTCTGGTTATTACAGTTCTTCCCAACTCTTGCCTTTTCCTGTGAAGCCAACCTCCCCTTCCTTGTTCTCTGGATTTGCCTATGATCCACCATAGTTTGCATAACTTGAATTGTAATTCTTAGGCCTATTTCCATATAAACTCACTTAAGCTGGTAGAATAACTGGTTGTTACATTATTAAAGCTGACATACTATGTGCTAGACACCGTCCTGCCTGCTAAGAACACAATGGTGAACAAGACAAAAACTGTATCACACAACTTCCTAGAAAGTAGAATTTTCTTAAGCTATTCCCTAACAGTTCTGAGCATGCTTTTGATCAGCACCTGTGTCACCTTTTTTATGATTTGATTCCCTTCTAATTCTTGCAAACTATGCAGACTTAAGCAAGGTCAGTGCATGAATAGACCTTCACTGTATTAATCAGCAATAACCTAGGGAGAAAAAAAGAGGGAAGGGGAGCATAGTCTGAATTTATGCCAAACAATCCCCAGGTCTGTTACCATCCTAAGATTGGAATCCATTGCCAATTTGTGAAAATAAAAAATAAAAAGGATAAAAGAGTAACTGAGACTGTTAGAGTAGGCTATTCTATTCTTGACTCGAATACAGAATCATTCACTTTGCATATCTTTGAACAATTTTTTCCTCTAGGTAGTTGGAGAAATGTTAACAACCTCAAATAAGAGTTGATGAAATCAAAACCAGCAAGTTTTTCTGAAGAACATATATGCTTGACATTTTATGAGTTTATAATGAATATTTTCTGAATGAAGATGATTTACTCAGAACAGAACTAGGAAACCTAAAGAGGGTGCAGCAGAAATTAAGTATCTTTGTCCATCCTCCAAAGATGCTTTCCTGTGGGAAAAATTCTCTGTCTCCCCAGAAAGAAGTTTGCAGGGAGAGTTGCACTGTTTTAAAAGTAGCAAAATGAAACATGATAACAATCCACTAGCAGTCAGCATTTCCTTCTTTCTTCTTCAACGTTTACATTTCAGAATATTTGGAAGACAAATAGGAAGTTTCAGTTTGTGTTGGAGAAATAATGTATAACAACTTCTCTGACCTAGGTGATGGATGTAAAGGTGTCAGCATCTTTAAAATGAATTTTTTGATTCCTAGCATTATCTATGCTACATAAACTAGGACTAGGGTGCAGATGATAACTGGCCATAAAAAGTTGAGTAGCATTTTCAGGGGAAATGGGGAATGCTTGTCTATACTATACTTACTGCTCTGTTAACCAGTTTGCTATCTGCTGCTAAGCAACTGCTTCATTTCAGGATAAAGCTTTTGTCTTTTGTTCTAACTTCAGTACTCAACTGCATGTTTAGTGTGGGAAGCTTGTTTCAGTGTGTGGGGGAAACTCACAGTAACTTAAACTTTGCATGTTTCCTTTACTTTGTAAATGTCTTATTGTGAAATGACTTCCTTAAATTTAAGACATACTTTTTTGTGCTTTGTAAGTAAAGTGTGTTGAATACTTCATAGAACTTCATATGGCTGGAAGACTCGTGTTAATGACATATGATGAAATTTTTAGTCTAATTTTATTTTTATTTCCTTTGGATCTCAGTATGATCTGTGAGAAAGTCAGATAGCATTTCTCTCCACATGCAAAAACAATTGATAGCTTTAAGGAACTTGAGAGAAAATTAAATTCTTTGTACTGTTTTTGGGTGTAACCTTGGTGCTTGAATTTAAATATATGAAACAAACATAAAACAGGAATCTCCTCCCTACATCATTTTCCACTGTGGGACACCAGAGAAAGGGAAAAGGGTTAGGAACAACTTTCCTCCTTGGTTTGATGGCATCACCCCACTCTTAAGTTTCTTCTAGGGTCCAAAGCAAGTAGAGAGGATTAAGAATTGTCAGCATTGTTGGTTATTTTGCTCCTTATAATTCTTATTTGGTTCCTGCTATCAGAAACACCCTCAACCTATTTCTTACAGTTAAATGTTGCCCAGTAGGAATGCAGCACGTTGTCTGATCGTACAAAATATAAAATGACTATATTAAACAGGAGCAGCTGCTCCTGAAACTACAAGCAGAATTCTTGCATCTATAAATTATATGTACAGAAATAGGAAAGAAACAACTCAGCAAGAGTCCTTTCCAATTTAGTTTTCTAGTATAAACAAATCCATGTGATGCAGGAAGTTACCCTTATCATATTTACAAAATCTGCATACATAATAGTTATAGCAATTTAATTAGAAATTCCACTAAGTTATCACTGTTGTTAAATAAAAATACAGAACCCACTGATATAGCATGTGGTCTTTTACCAAAAGTGAGCCTTCTTTGGATAATAAAAAATCACTAAAAATATGCATCAGATCTGTCAGTATTGTTAACAGAAATAGAGTCTGATTTGGTGTTTAGGATTCAAGAATTCTTCTCAGGGCTTCCCTGGTGGCGCAGTGCTTGAGAGTCTGCCTGCCGATGCAGGGGACACGGGTTCATGCCCCGGTCCGGGAAGCTCCCACATGCTGCGGAGCAGCTAGGCCCGTGAGCCATGGCTGCTGAGCCTGCGTGTCCGGAGCCTGTGCTCCTCAACGGGAGAGGCCACAACAGTGAGAGGTCCGCGTACCGCAAAAAAAAAAAAAAAAAGAATTCTTCTCAGGCAATTTTAGCACAAGTAACAAAAGAGGTAATGGCATCTCCCTAGCATTCCCCTCTGTTAATAATTCTCAGTACAAAATAAGACTTGTAAAACAAAAATAGACCATTTTTTTCTTTAAGTAAGTTGTATTTTTCAAAAGGTAGTCCTTAGATTATACTTATATACTATATTATATTATATTATAATTATCTTCAGACAATGGGTACTTGACTCAAAAGAGTTTGAACATGCATGCACACACACTTTAAACCTCCCTTGTGTATTCAAGTACAAGATCATAATTGCCTAGTAAGAGTGAAAACTAGTAATCCAAGGCTTTAGGGGAAAAATCATGTTATTTCAAATTAAAGAATGAAACACAAATGGAGAGGTAGAAGAAGCAAGAAGCAATCTGTATAAATTCTCCAGGAAATACTATTATTGTACAATGATAGGTTGTTTAACAGTCCTCATGAAAGTTTGTTAGCCTGCACCTAAAAAGTGGTATGATCTGTCTCAATGGACCTTGTGTCAAACACTGCAGTTTCATTTTATTTATTTAACTCTTTGTGTTATTTTTTGTAGTATAAAGAAGAATGTTAAAACTTTTTAGAAGCAGTGAAGGAATAAGAAGTTATTTGAACTAGTCCTCACACACGTAAAGCCTATCTGTCCCTGACAGTCTATGGATTACAAATAATTCTGAGCCATCAATCAAATCTTCTTCAACAAAAAATAAAAATGG
Organism: Monodon monoceros; assembly: GCF_005190385.1. Classification (NCBI taxonomy): domain Eukaryota; kingdom Metazoa; phylum Chordata; class Mammalia; order Artiodactyla; family Monodontidae; genus Monodon; species Monodon monoceros. Next base: position 36,658,153 of record NW_021703785.1, read on the forward strand.
TGGGGCTTCCCTGGTGGCGCACTGGTTGAGAGTCCACCTGCCGATGCAGGGGACACAGGTTCGTGCCCTAGTCCGGGAAGATAGCACATGCCGCGGAGCGGCTAGGCCCGTGAGCCATGGCCGCTGAGCCTGCGCGTCCGGAGCCTGTGCTCCACAACGGGAGAGGCCACAACAGTGAGAGGCCCGCGTACCACAAAAAAAAAAAGAAAGAAAGAAAGAAAAATGGTGATGGGAATGATATTGCTGGAGGAGGAGCCTCTTTCTAGTCTATGATTCATATGATTCGTATATGGAGAGTGTTCTATAACTATTAATTACTACAGGAGCCGTCAAAAGAGTCAGCCATGATAAAAGAACTCAGTCCTCACAGGCAGGTTAATGGGGGGACTGATTTGCTTGGGGAAGGTGGATAGTGGGACATAGTCTACAGAACATAAGTATAGGTCCAGGTTACACTTAGAGGATATGGAAATGTGTGTGCACAGGAACAGAACATGACCCTGATATTATTGAACAACTATTGAATTCTCTTTTCTAGGTTCTCTTAAAACATGACCCATACTTGCAAAATGTTTTTCCGGAATGGGAAAGGGTGAAGCAGAGCAGATAGGGAAGAAGTTGTCTTTGGCCATGAAAAGCACACAAATAAGAAATAGGCGTCCCTGGAATTTCGTCTGAAATCTTGGACTCATTGGTAAATCATCTCACAGGTAATAGATTGATAGATAGATTGATTTTGGATGCCTAGCTATACTCTAAAAATGGGTGTCTGTATTAACTATCAAATTTTAAATAATTATTAGGAACTTCATTTATCCTTTGTAATTGTATGGTGAAAAACGTATTTTGAAAGACAAGCATTTTTTAATTTTGTCATCTTTTAGTTCTCTCAAAGGACATCCATGAAAATATTGCTTGCAGTTGAAAATTTTTGATTAGGAATATGTGATACTCATACTTTATTTTTCTCATAGTAAGTCATACTTTATTTTTCTCATAGTAAGTTAGGAAGAAAATAGGAGACTTTAAAAATATATCTACAGCATATACATAAACTCATGTATGTGTATTTATATATAGATGATGCAAAACTTATGCACAAACTCCAACACAGACTGACACGCTGCACGTGTCTTAGCATGTGAAATTTTCCTATTCTTAGACAAGGAAATTGTCAAATATATCCAAGATCTTTGCTATGTTTATCAATGTTGAAAATGAAATCTAAATTTTATTAATTGAATCTGAGAAAACCTGAATTAATCTAGACAAATCTGATACCATTGCATTCCAGAAAGAGTCTCTTCCTGGTTACATTTAGTGCCACATAATATATAGTTTCACTTGGTGACAAAAATTCACTTGTTTAGCAATGATATTTCTTTTTTTTTTTTTTATACATCTTTATTGGAGTATAATTGCTTTACAATGGTGTGTTAGTTTCTGCTTTATAACAAAGTGAATCAGTTATACATATGTTCCCATATCTCTTCCTTCTTGCATCTCCCTCCCTCCCACCCTCCCTATCCCACCCCTCCAGGCAGTCACAAAGCACCGAGCTGATCTCCCTGTGCTATGCGGCAGCTTCCCACTAGCTATCTCCCTTACGTTTGGTAGTGTATATATGTCCATGCTTCTCTCACGCTTTGTCACAGTTTACCCTTCCCCCTCCCCATATCCTCAAGTCCATTCTCTAGTAGGTCTGTGTCTTTATTCCTGTCTTACCCCTAGGTTCTTCATGACATTTTTTTTTTCATAAATTCCATATATATGTGTTAGCATATGGTATTTGTCTTTCTCTTTCTGACTTACTTCGCTCTGTATGACAGACTCTAGGTCTATCCATCTCATTACAAATAGCTCAATTTCATTTCTTTTTATGGCTGAGTAATATTCCAGCAATGATATTTCATTGAGTGTAGAATTCACCATATAAAATTGTGATTATGAGGAAAAATATTTTTTAAATAAATGGAAATTGTATAAAATATCTAATTCTTTAAGGAGGAATTACTTAATAATTAAAATAGTGATGCCACTGTGCTTTTAGAGATTTAGAATTTGTGCTCTTGAACTGTTTTGTGAACCTGCATGACATTATATTGCAGAGTCTCAAGATACCAACCATTGGCCCTTTTATGATCTGACTTTACTTTTTGAAACAACTAAAAGCTGTCTGTAATGATGAACAGTAGCATTTTACAAAGAAGGCAAGATTACAAAATAATATGGCACATTTTCTTCGGTGGCTTAACTTTGAGAACAATTACAAAAGAGGAGATCCAAAATATTTTGAGAAATGATGATACTCAGTGTAGGAATGGACAAGGGCCAATCTGAAGGACAGCATTCCTCTAAGTACATGATTTCTGTTTCTTAGCTAAAAATCAGTCACAGCTTTATTCTCAGCTTATATGCAGGAATGTTCTTTTTGGATCTAAATTTAGAAAGAATAATGCAGGTGGTCTTGTATGAGAGAATGAAATGAATGGGTATGGTCTTCATTAGGGGTTTTGAATTACAGAAATCTGAGAAAATCCTTATGAAACAATCTTGCTACATATGTATTGAGCAGTAACATTTGGATATGGAAATCATATCAAAATATTTTTGAAAGTATTAATAAGCATTATTCAGTAGAGTGTAAAACACTGATGTACTGATAAACTGGAGGAAAATGTTTTAAGTTTCTTTTACTTTGAGAAAATGTAATATGTAACTACTTACTGTACTCTGCTAGAATCAGAGCCCTTATAATGATCTTAAGAAAACAGAGAAACTAACCCAGTTGGAATAAACATGACTTAAGACTTTATATCTCTTTTCTCCTGGGTAGAGCGGCCTTTGTTCTTAACATTCAAAGTAGCTGGGCTTTATTTCAAAAAAAAAAAAAAAAAATCCACCTATTACTGCAGACAGTCACTGTGACTTTGAGACTGATATTTGAAACAAAAATCACTCTCACATCTCACTGATAATCACTACTTGCCCTGTGGCTCTTAGTCTTTCCTTTGAAAACATTACTGAGTCACCGATCTCTGTTATATGTGCACTAAGGATAATTTGCTTCCCTGAATACAAACATAAAATTCAAACATCTGTCAAAAACTTCTGTATGTCTAAAGCTTCTGTAGATTTAGGTAGTATCTATACAATAATGAGCTGTATTCAGAAAAAATGAAGTTACTTTCAAAGAGCAAAACTCCCCAATATTATATTCCAAATGTGGACACAGCCATCCAGAAGGTAAGGGTTCAAAAATCTTTGCAATATTTTTGGAAGATAAGAAAGTAAACACTGTTAAGTCCACTTGACTCTAAGATCCAACATGTGTGCCCAGAAATTCCTTCTGTTTTTGTCTGGGACAGAGATGGAAAGATGGTCTCAGAATGAAACATTTACAAAATTTTCCACACCAGAGGTAACTTATTAAATGGTACAATTTGGCCTGTGCATTAAAATTTAAGAATAGTAAGGTAGCCTACAATTTGAAAACAATATTAAATTTCCTAAAGTTTTTATTTAGGATCTTGATAGTCAGAAATATAATATCCTATGTATATAATGTTAAAAATGATGGACATACTGCTAGTCTGGAATAAATTATTTTCGATGAAATTGTTGTGAGCAATTGTTTAAACAAGTGTGCTTAAATAAAATGGGATAAGAATACAATTAAATATTTGAAAGAAACCTTGCCCTATCTAGGAGATATAAAAAAAAAAATAGAACATTAAGAGCTGACACTAAGGTAAACTACAGGCTTCAGTTAATAATAATACATCAACTTTATTCCTTGTAACACGTGGACCAAACTAATGCAAGGCGTTAATAGGAGAAACTGTTCAGGAGGAGAGTATATATGGGAAATAATAGTTTGTGCACAATTTTTGTGTAAATCTAAAACTACTTTAAAAATAAAGTCTATTTTTAAAAAATCCAAGGGTTAAACAAAAAAAGAAGGTAGACAGACTTTATCAGTGAAAGTGAAGGGGATTTCAGGCTATGTTCATGGAATATAAAAGATGATAGCGCTGTTTTGCATTATATTGAATTTTACTTCTATGAGTTTGTGTGTGCGTGTGCGTGTGCAGTGATATAAATACTCATGTATTACCATTATTATATTTAGCCCTGATTGATTTTTTCTAAGTCATAAATAAAGGTTCTATACTTAGATAATTATATGCATTTCAAAAAAGAGTATTTCTGTATGTGCAACTTTGTGATTGTTGTCTACAATTGTCCTTGGTTTCTTTTTAAAATTTTTGAAACAGTATAAACATGTATAAACATGTATAAACAGTATAAACAGTATAAAATGTTCTTCATTAAATAGACATTTTAATTTATAAGGATGTAAGCCAGTTTTGACACTTTTAGGGGCATATGTCAGATAGTTAACTTCATGAAGATGAAATGAAATGTTCCTCATATCAGAAAATAATTCTGATCTAGTCCATGTCCTAGCCTGACAGATGGAAGAAGATAGATGATGGTACTTTGGGAATTACTTTCCTGGAATAGATCATAGAGCTTAATGTTTATAGAAGGCATCTTATCTTAAGTTTCATCTTATCTTAGGTGCTTAGGCTGACAAAGCACGTAAAGAGTGTGGCTCAGAAATCTTGTTTTGTCACTAACTTTTCATAGATATGAAAATCTAGGAGATTTTCATTGGAAATGCAGTGTGGATGATAACTGATCAAATATGGCAGCTAACCAATTTTTGCTCCTGGGAAACTCTGACAGAAAAAAGCTCTTTTTGTGCAAGGGCACCATCATTTGACTCTCACACAAATATAATCTCTCCTTATGTCTGCAGAGCAATACTGTTAGAACAAACAGTGCTATCAGTGTTTCTAGTGAAAGAACAAATTAAATATTAACAGCTTGAGATTTAAATCTATACTAGTAATACATGTTAATAATCTTACAAAATATTCTATTCACTAAATTCATTACTAAGCTTCAAACTTTATGCAAAAGATGTTCATATTAACAAAAGAGAGTAAAAGGAAAACTATAATAAATTTTGAGCACCCATAAAATGGACACATCTGAAACTACATCATTAAAATAATTTTAAGTGTGGAGAATACATGCTACGATAGAATGGTTTAAGTTTTAAGAAATTCCCTAGAGCTCTTTACTCAGCCATTCAACAAGAACTGTTAATCACCTACTATCTATCAGGTACTCCTAGATACTGAGGGAAATTTTTCAATCAAGAATGACACAATCGGAGGAGCTTCAAGATGGCGGAAGAATAAGACGCAGAAATCACCTTCCTCTCCACAAATACATCAGAAATACATCTGCATGTGGAACAGCTCCTACAGAACACCTACTGAACGCTGGCAGAAGACCTCAGACCTCCCAAAAGACAAGAAACTCCCCACATAGCTGGGTAGGGCAAAAGAAAAAACAGAGACAAAAGAATAGGGACGGGACCTGCACCAGTGGGGGGGAGCTGTGAAGGAGGAAAGGTTTCCACACACTAGGAAGCCCCTTCACGGGCAGAGACTGTGGGTGGCAGACGCTTCGGAGCCACAGAGGAGAGCACAACAGGGGTGTGGAGGGAAAAGCGGAGAGATTCCCGCACAGAGGATTGGTGCCGACCAGCGCTCATCAGCCTGAGAGACTTGTCTGCTCACCCGTCGGGGCGGGTGGGGGCTGGGAGCTGAGGCTCGGGCTTTGGTTGGAGCACAGGGAGAGGACTGGGGTTGGCTGCGTGAACACAGCCGGAAGGGGCTAGTGCACCACGGCTAGCCGGGAGGGAGTCCGGAAAAAGGTCTGGAGCTGCCGAAGGGGCAAGACACTTTTTCTTGCCTCTTTGTTTCCTGGTGGGTGAGGAGAGGGAATTAACAGTGCCACTTAAAGGAGCTCCAGAGACAGGCGCGAACCATCAGCGTAAACCCCAGAAATGGGCATGAAACGCTAAGGCTGCTGTTGCATCACCAAGAATCCTGTGTGCAAGCACCAGTCACTATACACACCTCCCCTCCCAGAAGCCTATGCAGTCTACCACTGCCAGGGTCCTGTGATCCAGGGACAACTTCCCAGGGAGAGAACGCACGGCGGGCATGAGGCTGGTGCAACGTCACACTGGTTTCTGCAACTGCAGGCTCGCCACGCATCCATACCCCTGCCACCCCCTGTCTGAGTGAGCCAGAGCCCCCGAATCAGCGGGTCCTTTAACCCCGTCCTGTCTGAGCTAAGAACAGATGCCCTCAGGTGACCCACATGCAGAGGCAGGTCCAAATCCAAAGCTGAACACCAGGAGCTTTGCGAACAAAGAACAGAAAGGGAAATCTCTCCCAGCAGCCTCAGGAGCAGAGGATTAAAGCTCCACAATCAACTTGATGTACCCTGCAGCTGTGGAATACATGAATAGACAACGAATCATTCCAAATTGAGGAGGTGGACTTTGGGAGTATATATATATATATATATATATACATATATATATATACATATATATATATATTTACTATTTTCTCTTTTTGTGAGTGTGTATGTGTATGCATCTGTGTGTGATTTTGTCTGTATAGCTTTGCTTTTACCATTTGTCCTAGGGTACTGTCTGTTCTTTTTTGTTTGTTTAATTACTTAAATTTTTTTTCTTAATAATTATTTTTATATTTTTTATTTCAATAATTTATTTTATTTTATATTTAACTTTCTTCCTTCCTTCCTTTCTCTCTTTCTTTCTTTCTTTCCTTCTTTCTTTCTTTCTTTTCTCCCTTTTATTCTGAGCTGTGTGGCTGAAAGGCTCCTGGTGCTCCAGCCAGGTGTCAGGGCTGTGCCTCTGAGGTGGGACATACAAGTTCAGGACACTGGTCCATCAGAGACCTCCCAGCTCCATGTAATATCAAACGATGAAAATCTCCCAGAGATCACCATCTCAACGCAAGACCCAGCTTCACTCAACGACCAGCAAGCAACAGTGCTGGATACCCTATGCCAGACAACTAGCAAGACAGGAACACAACCCTATCCATTAGCAGAGAGGCTGCCTAAAATCATAATAAGTCCACAGAATTAAGTTCACCCCAAAACACACCACCAGACATGGACCTGCCCACCAGAGAGACAAGATCCAGTTTCATCCACTAGAACACAGGTACTAGTCCCCTCTACCAGGAAGACTACACAACCTACTGAACCAACCTTAGCCACTGGGGACAGACACCAAAAACATCGGGAACTATGAACCTGCAGCCTGTGAAAAGGAGACCCCAAACACAGTAAGTGAAGCAAAATGAGAAGACAGAAAAACACACCGCAGATGAAAGAACAAGGTAAAAACCCACCAGACCTAACAAATGAAGAGGAAATAGGCAGTTTACCTGAAAAAGAATTCAGAATAATGAGAGTAAAGATGATCCAAAATCTTGGAAATAGAATATAGAAAATACAAGAAACCTTTAACAAGGACCTAGAAAAACTAAAGAGCAAACAAAAAGTGATGAACAACACAACAAATGAAAATAAAAATCCTCTAGAAGGGGTCAATAGCAGAATAACTGAGGCAGAAGAACGGATAAGTGACCTGGAAGATAAAATAGTGGAAATAGCTACTGCAGAGCAGAATAAAGAAGAAAAGAATTGAGGACAGTCTCAGAGACCTCTGGAAAAACATTAAACACACCAACATTCGAATTACAGGGGTCCCAGAAGAAGAAGAGAAAAAGAAAGGGACTGAGAAAATATTTGAAGAGATTATAGTTGAAAACTTCCCTAATATGGGAAAGGAAATAATCAAGTCCAGGAAGCACAGGGAGTCCCATACTGGATAAATCCAAGGAGAAACACACCAAGACATATATTAATCAAACTGTCTAAAAAAATTAAATACAAAGAAAAAATATTAACAGCAGCAAGGGAAAAACAACAAATAACACACAAGGGAATCCCCATAAGGTTAACAGCTGATCTTTCAGCAGAAACTCTGCAAGCCAGAAGGGAGTGACAGGACATATTTAAAGTGATGAAGGAGAAAAACCTACAACCAAGATTACTCTACCAACCAAGGATCTCATTCAGACTCGATGAGAAATCAAAAGTTTTACAGACAAGCAAAAGCTAAGAGAATTCAGCACCACCAAACCAGCTCTACAATAAATGCTAAAGGAACTTCTCTACATGGGAAACATAAGAGAAGAAAAGTACCTATGAAAACAAACCCAAAACAATTAAGAAAATGGTCATAGGAACATACATATAGATAATTACCTTAAACGTGAATGGATCAAATGCTCCAACCGAAAGACACAGGCTGGCTGGATGGATACTAAAACAAGACCCATCTATATGCTGTCTACAAGAGACCCACTTCAGACCTACAGACACGTACAGACTGAAAGTGAGGGGATGGAAAAAGATATTCCATGCAAATGGAAATCAAAAGAAAGCTGGAGTAGCAATTCTCATATCAGACAAAATAGACTTTAAACTAAAGACTATTACAAGAGACAAAGAAGGACAGTAAATAATGATCAAGGGATCGATCCCAGAAGAAGATATAACAATTGTAATATTTATGCACCCAACATAGGAGCACCTCAATACATAAGGCAAATACGAAGAGCCATAAAAGGGGAAATCGACAGTAACACAGTCATAGTAGGGGACTTTAACACCCCACTTTCACCAATGGACAGATCATCCAAAATGAAAATAAATAAGGAAACACAAGCTTTAAATGATACATTAAACAAGATGGACTTAATTGATATTTATAGGACACTCCATCCAAAAACAACAGAATACACATTCCTCTCAAGCACTGATGGAACATTCTCTAGGGTAGATAATATTTTGGGTCAAAAATCAAGCTTTGGTAAATTTAAGAAAATTGAAATCGTATCAAGTATCTTTTCCGACCACAACGCTATGAGACTAGATATCAATTACAGGAAAAAAAAAACTGTAAAAAATGCAAACACATGGAGGCTAAACAGTACACTACTTAATAACCAAGAGATCACTGAAGAAATCAGAGAGGAAATCAAAAATACCTTGAAACAAATGACAATGAAAACACAATGACCCAAAACCTATGGTATGCAGCAAAAGCAGTTCTAAGGAGGAAGTTTATAGCAATACAATCCTACCTTAAGAGACAAGAAACATCTCAAATAAACAACCTGACCTTACACCTAAAGCAAGTAGAGAAAGAAGAGCAAAAAACCCCAAAGTTAGAAAAAGGAAAGAGATTATAAAGTTCAGGTCAGAAATAAATGAAAAAGAAATGAAGGAAATGATAGCAAAGATCAACAAAACTAAAAGCTGGTTCTTTGAGAAGATAAACAAAATTGATAAACCATTAGCCAGACTCATGAAAAAAAAAAGGGAGAAGACTCAAATCAATAGAATTAGAAATGAAAAAGGAGAAGTAAAAACAGACACTGCAGAAATACAAAGGATCACAAGAGATTACTACAAGCAACTCTATGCCAATAAAATGGACAACCTGGAAGAAATGGACAAATGCTTAGAAATGCACAACCTTCCAAGACTGAACCAGGAAGAAATAGAAAATATAAACAGATCAGTAACAAGACCTGGAATTGAAACTGTGACTAAAAATCTTCTAACAAACAAAAGCCCAGGATCAGATGGCTTCACAGGTGAATTCTATCAAACAGTTAGAGAAGAGCTAACACCTATCCTTCTTAAAATCTTCCAAAATATAGTAGAGTGAAGAACACTCTCAAGCTCATTCTACAAGACCACCATCACCCTGATACCAAAATCAAAACCAGACAAAGATGTCACAGGGAGAGAAAATTAGAGGCCAGTATCACTGATGAAAATAGATGCAAAAATCCTCAAGAAAATACTAGCAAACAGAATGCAAGAGCACATTAAAAGGATCATACACCATGATCAACTGGGGTTCATCCCAGGAATGCAAGGATTCTTCAGTATACACAAATCAATCAATGTGATTCACAACATTAACAAATTGAAGGAGAGAAACCATATGATCATCTCAATAGATGCAGAGAAAGCTTTTGACAAAATTCAACACCCGTTTATGATAAAAACCCTCCAGAAAATAGGCATAGAGGGAATTTTCCTCAACATAATAAAGGCCAAGTATGACAAACCCACAGTCAACATCATCCTCAATGGTGAAAAACTGAAACCATTTCCACTAACATCAGGAACAAGACAAGGTTGTCCACTCTCACCACTATTATTCAACATAGTTTTGGAAGTTTTAGCTATAGCAATCAGAGAAGAAAAAGGAATCCAAATTGGCAAAGAAGAAGTAAAGCTGTCACTGTTTGCAGATGATGTGATACTATAAATAGAGAATCCTAAAGATGTTACCAGAAAACTACTAAAGCTCTTCAAAGAATTTGGTAAAGAAGCAGGATACAAAATTAATGCACAGAAATCTCTAGCATTCCTGTATACTAATGATGAAAAATCTGAAAGTGAAATTAAGAAAACACTACCATTTGCCATTGCAACAAAAAGAATAAAATATCTAGGTATAAACCTACCTAAGGAGACAAAAGACCTGTATGCAGAAAATTATAAGACACTGATGAAAGAAAATAAAGCTGATACAAGTAGATGGAGAGATATACCATATTCTTGGATTGGAAGAATCAACATTGTGAAAATGACTCTATTACCCAAGGCAATCAACAGATTCAATGCAATCCCTATCAAACTACCACTGGCATTTTTCACAGAAGTAGAACATAAAATTTCACAAATTATATGGAAACACAAAAGAGCCCGAATAGCCTAAGCAATCTTGAGAAAGAAAAATAGAGCTGGAGGAATCAGGCTCCCTGACTTCAGAATATACTACAAAGCTACATTAATCAAGACACTGTGGTACTGGCAGAGAAACAGAAATATAGATCAATGGATCAGGATAGAAAGCCCAGAGATAAACGCATGCACATATGGTCACGTTATCTTTGATAAAGGAGGCAAGAATTTACAGTGGCGAAAAGACAGCCTCTTCAATAAATGGTGCTGGGAAAACTGGACAGGTACATGTAAAAGAATGAAATTAGAACACTCCCTAACACCATACACAAAAATAAACTCAGAATGGATTAAAGGTCCAAATGTAAGGCCAGACACTATAAAACTCTTAGAGTAAAACATAGGCAAAACACTCTATGACATAAATCACAGCAAGATCCTTTTTGACCCACCTCCTAGAGAAATGGAAATAAAAACAAAAATAAACAAATGGGACCTAATGAGACTTCAAAGTTTTTGCACAGCAAAGGAAACCATAAACGAGACAAAAAGACAACCCTCAGAATGGGAGAAAATATTTACAAATGAAGCAACAGACAAAGGATTAATCCCCAAAATTTACAAGCAGCTCATGTAGCTCAATATCAAAAAAACAAAAAAAACAATTCAAAAATGGTCAGAAGACCTAAATAGACATTTCTCCAGAGAAGATATACAGATTGCCAACAAACACCTGAAAGAATGTTCAACATCATTAATCATTAGAGAAATGCAAATGAAAACTAAAATGAGATATCACCTCACACCTTTCAGAACGGCCATCATCAAAAAATCTAGAAACAATAAATGCTGGAGAGGGTGTGGGGAAAAGGGAACACTCTTGCACTGTTGATGGGAATGTAAATTGATACAGCCACTATGGAGAACAGTTTGCAGGTTCCTTAAAAAACTAAAAATAGAACTATCATACAATCCAGCAATCCCACTACTGGGCATATACCCTGAGAAAACCATAATTCAAAAAGAGTCATGTACCAAAATGTTCATTGCAGCACTATTTACAATAGCCAGGACATGGAAGCAACCTAAGTGTCCGTCAACAGATGAATTGATAAAAAGATGTGGCAAATTTATAGAATGGAATATTACTCAGTCATAAAAAGAAACGAAATTGAATTATTTTTAGTGAGGTGGAAGGATCTAGAGTCTGTCATACAGTGTGAAGTAAGTCAGAAAGAGAAAAACCAATACCGTACGCTAACACATATATATGGAATTAAAAAAAAAAAAAGTTCTGAAGAACCTAGCGGCAAGAGGGGAATAAAGTCACAGACCTACTAGAGAATGGACTTGAGGCTATGGGGAGGGGGAAGGGTAAGCTGTGACAAAGTGAGAGAGTGGCATGGACATATATACACTACCAAACATAAAATAGATAGCTCGTGGGAAGCAGCCACATAGCACAGGGAGATCAGCTCGGTGCTTTGGGACCACCTAGAGGGGTGGGATAGGGAGGGTGGGAGGGAGGGAGAAGCAAGTCGGAAGAGATATGAGAACATATGTATATGTATAACTGATTCATTTTGTTACAAAGCAGAAATTAACACACCATTGTAAAGCAATTATACTGCAATAAAGATGTTAAAAAATAAATTAATTAATAAAATAAAAAGCAAAATAATAATAATAAGAAGAATGACACAATCTCTCCACTCATAAGACTTACAATCTAGTAAGTGAAATAGACTGGAGTAAGTAATTACGAATGTGTTAGATATTATGAAAAAGAAATTCAGGGTGGAAAAGTAGTATACAATAGAAGGATCCAACTCACCCAGGGAAGCCTTTCAATAAGGGCTATGGCAGCTAATGCATGACTACTTGGCAGACACTGGGAGGCTACAAATCATAGTCCCACTTGTTTATAATTCCACACAAAAATATGAAATAATAACTCCCGAAGTAGCCTCTTGTCCACTTTTTTTGCTTTCCTAAGTGGCATACTAATTCTGTATCCCCTAAATAAAGATATCTTTAAAAATTTTAGTTGCTATTGAAGCACATTTCCCAATGCTTCTAAGGATCTCTTGTTTTTTACTGTTTCCACTGAAATACAGTAACATAAGCATGGATGTAGTGATGTTTACATTTTTAGGATTTAATCATTAGGTCTCAATAATGCTGGGTACTTAATAATGGTACCTTGATACACTCTCTATTGTTTGTCTCAGAATTTCTTTAGATATCTGTTATTCTCAGCTTATTATCACAAATTGTGATCAAAATCATACATGAAGAAAATTATGACAAATCAGAACTAAAATTCCTCAAAGTCAGTAACCATATCTTATATGACCTGAAATATCTGGCACCTATGATAGTCCCTAGCAACTGACAGGCATTTGAAATATGTATTGCATGAAAATATATAACAATGTACATAATCACAAAGCTTCCTTTTCCTTAATGACAGTGTCAAATTAAAGAACTAGCTTGATTAAGCGTTCTTTCAAACATAAAAAGAAAATACTTATCTGTTCAGAAAATAGTGCTGAAAATTTACCTGAGTTGACAGATGGAAAAAAAAGATAAGCTTATAAACTCTTCATTTTTTAATAACTAAAGAAGCATGCATCAATGCAAGTGAAATGGACTCTGTAGAACTGTTGATTGTTTCAGCAGATTTTTCCACTATTTTCTTTCTGAAGGCCATTCAACAAGTTGTATCCCTGCCTGCATTGTCTTTCTCTGGGAACAAGGGACTCTGCCATGGATGACCCCTCTCTTACGAAAGAAAATAGAGAATCTCAATCAATCCCCTTACAAACGATGAAGTTCAGTCTCCTGATCACAGGTTAAAAAAATCCTAAGGCACAAAATAGCTATACAGAATGAAAAACAGAAAAGAGGTAACGGTCTTCAAATATTTCTCTAGTCTCACATATAGAAAACATCTAAATAGATATTTTAGATCATAGAATTCTAAATCTGAAAGAATCTTTTCAATGTTATGAAATGCTAGAATAAGGCATTATTAGCTAAAATATGCTTCTCATACAATGTTCTTAACATTCCTTCTTATATAAAATCAATCCCTTAAAAATATTTAGTTTAAATGTTTTAAATATTATAATACATTTGAAAATATAAGTCATTCTGACCAAAAGTGATTTATGTAATAAATGGGAATATGTATTTATGATAAACAATAATTAAGGTACATAATGCTCAGAAACAATATAAAATTCCTTAAATAATTACTGTAAGATTATTTATTACAGAAACCTCTTTCTTAGTTGAATAGTTTTTTGCAATATACATTTTGACTCAGAAGAAATGATTACTTTTGCTGGAATCAAAAAATATCGTAACATGTATTTACTCCTAATAGAGTTTAATTTCATATTGCAATGATTAATCAGAGTGGATGACTTTATTTTCTGCTGTTTTAACTACAAGAAATTATCTCTTCTGTTTTTATCCTATTATAAGGATCGTTACAAAAATGGGAAACAATTAACACCGGGTTTAATGCCTGAGTGCAATAGAGTTAAAGTAATTGCACTCAAGGTCTGCTAACTTTTTAATCAGGCATTTGGTTGCAAGCTGCTCACAATTGATTTTGAGAGAACTACCACTATCTAAGGAGGAAAGCAGGTGTGCCAGAAAAGCAGGCATACTGGCAAAACAAATCAAAGATTTTAAAAGGAAAAGAAAAAATTAGCAAAACCAAAGCAAATGCTTGTCCTCAGGCCATTTACTTGGCTCAGCCTGTTACTGAACAAATCCAGTTGTGAGCACAAGCATAGTAGGGGAGGCCCACAGACCTACTGCTTTCAAAGTGTAATACTAAAGCTTAGCAATGAGGAGCCTTGTCCATCCCAATGTTAGTGAATTGAGTTAATTAACAGGAAGGCTTGAAATTTCCATATTCAGTAGAGTTTAAGACACCATCTGAGGTTCCTGGAATTACATCCTAATTAGAAAAGTTCCCTCTTCTTTGCATTCAGGCTACTCTTTGAAAAACAAATTTGGTTAAGTACTTTGTTCTCTCTTACCAAAAAAAAATCTTCAGTTTTTCTCCAAAAGCTAATGATATTTTATTTTTCTTTTTTTTTAATGTCATTCACCTACTGTGCAAGTGACTCCTTTTAGGCAAGTTGCACACATTTCAAGGTGCGTGCATCCCCTAAGAGCACTGGGGGGGCATTTAAAAGACCCCCTCCTCTATAGTTCCTTGAAAGGGGAGTCTCTAAGAGTTAATACTATTGTAAAAGTTCTTTCCACTAATAGGAGAATAATCTGGTAAGAAGCAGATGAATATATATATAAAACTCCAAGTCTGAACATTTTTATGACGGTTAGATACACCATAGATCTCCCTTTACGCAGAGAAAGGAAACAGAATGACAGATTTGGCCATTTATCTGGTGAATTCCAAGACAGTGCTATTGCTTTCTTGAATTCCCAAAAGGAAGCAAGAGCATTTGAACATTTAAAGTAGAGTATAAAGGAGAACTACTTCTTGCCCCAGAAGAGCAAGTGAGAGTAGGGGGAATAAGAAAAAGAAACAGCAGAAAGGAGCTTCCTCAAGCAAAGTCCTATGTGCATTTTAATTACACTTGTGTGCCTGGGCCACCAGGCAATCGACATTAGAATTCATTAGGATGCCTCAGAGCCCAGAATAAAGTACACAGAGATCAATGGATCTAAAACGTGATAGCCATTTATATGAGTTTCTACTCCAGCTCCAAATAAGTTAGGAAAGGCTCAGCTCAGTTATGTGGATCATTTTAGCTTCCAATGAGCTCTCCCTTAGCTTCTCCCATCGTAAGCAGCTCTCACTGAATTGCCACTGCTTCTGTCATTTCTAGGTGAAGGGGTAATACAAGTGAAAGGAAGGCACCTGGCATCAGTCCACCTGCACATAAAACCCCTTAATCATATGAGACTCCCACATAGCCATGATCTCAAGCAGTTCAGGAAGGATGCCAAGTAGGGGGAGAACAAAGAGACTGGCAGGCAAAGGAGCCCCTTGGTGGCCCAGATTGTCACAAGGGTGGTTTTGCCAGGTTAAAGACTATGCACTTTCTGACTCTATATATGACTTAAACAAAATTCTCATTCTCTGTGCAGCATTTTATAGCAATTTAAAATCCAGTATTGAAGTAATCCTTTGGAATTCAGTAGATCTGAATGGTATATGTGTGTGTGTGTATTCCAAGAATTCATGGAAATGCATGCCATAATATCTCTTCCTCTTCCTGCCAGTGGAACAGAGAAAGGCATCCCAAAACTCTGGACACATGGATTACCCTGTCTATTGTGATGTTTATTATAAGCATAATGTTAGTCTTTCAGTGCCTCCACATCAAACAAATCTGTTAGGGACTCCTTGCCTTTGCTAGACTTTGATTCCTTGCATTATGTTGAGTGGTTTGAGCCTCCTCAGGTTATTTGTAACAATCAAATTTGTTTGGGGAAATAACATTATTGGATAAGTTAGTTGATTGATGCCATTATCACTTAATTTATTTAGAAATAAAACTTTTCCCACCTAAAAATAATAAATACAATAAGAAGAAACACTATTAATTTGAGTTGTATTTAATACTCTAGTATTTATTATATCTATTCTAATTTCTCAAGTAGAAAAAGAGATCATTTTAGCTTAAGAGGTACCTATAGTTTTTAAAGATTATTTGTTCATTAGTTTCAGACCATTGCTTAAACTATAGAATAAGCAATTTTTAAGGGTAACATTTAGTCATGATCCTTTATTGGTTAGTTTACTTTTTATTTCCATGTCTTTCCTCAATACACACATGAATGTGTATACATATAGTTATTATCAATTTCATCTCTGTTTCTGTACTGTTAACATGCATTACCTTCAAATTGGAAACACCAAAATCATTATGTGTCATGAACACAATTTAAACACCTATTTGTTTATTCACCATGTTTTCTTAAAAATGTATTCATGCATTCTAGATTCAGGATGTGTCATATAATCAATATGCTAAGAGAGTATTATGTTGGAATTTAATTGTCAACATTACTTTCTTAATGGTACATAAAATAATGGTACTCTGCACTTTGCAATCTATGGTTTCTCAGATCTGATGAAATACTATGTTAGTAGCCATGAAGAGGAATAAATAGATCTAATATTTTTTTGAGCATTTATTGTTTTCCGGGCACTATATTAAGTGCTTTATATTAATGATTATATTCAACAAAGACTTAAGAATTAGCATCCATTTTTTGCAAAGGAGGAAACAGACTTAAAGAGGTTCAGTGACTAACTTGCTCCAGGACATACTTTTTAAGTGTAAAGGCCAAATCCCTTGCTTGTTGTTCTTTGCATATACTATTTGCACAAACAAAACAAAACACACACATACATGAACCCTAAATTATCCCCAATGATGGGAAATGTGACTCAAATTTTTTTTTAAAATATAGAAAATAGTCAATGCAATGATAAATTGGCTACACTTCCACTAGTTTCTAAGCATCATGTTTGTTTTACTGTCAAGTATATCCTTAGTCTTACTTAAATCAGTGTTCAATAAGTAATGAGTGAGTCATAGCATTTCAGTTTCAAAGCTATATTTTGTGCACGCACTAGTCATTCAGAAAGAGGTCTAACACCATCAGACTCATAAGACTCAATTATATGTCTAAGTTTTACATTCTTGGGGAGGACCACTGCCCCAAGTCATTCCAGAATGACTTACAGAAAAATAACTACACTAAAACAGGCCTTGGAACATGTGAAACCACATGCAGTTAATGTGGTTTACCTCTCCATTTAGGGTATATATTTTGTGTGTTTGGCAAAAGCAGCAGTGAAAAGAATGTTTACTTAGTCTTTAGCAGGTTTTATTTTTTTTCTCCCGTTTTAAAGGACAGGCATCATGCTGCATTTTTCCCTGAGAGGCTTTTAAAAGAATTATTTCCTGTTACTGCTTCTGTACACTCCCCCCCCGACCCCCACCCCTCCCTGCTAGTGGCTGCCTCCAGGCCTTGGTCTCTTCCTTCTCTATTTCTTGTCCTGCTTTCAACTTAACTCCACCCAAGGAATCATTAAAAACTGTGATCTGACTTTTGCCTCAAAGGTGACCTGATTTGGGGGAAGGGTGTATTTTAGTTTATTTTTACCTTAGGATTAGTCAATGGACAAGGGGCCACAAAAAGTGTCATATGACGAGTTTGCAGAGCTGACGATGGTACGGTTTAAGGTGCCATTGCTTTGCTGTTGCGGAAACAAGGCTATTAACTGCTGCAGGATTCCAAGCTCTACTGCCGGAGAAATGGAAAGTATTATATCTTTCCTACGTTCAGAGCCAGATGAATGCCTAAAATCTCTCTGTCTCTCTCTCTGTCTCTCTCTCTCACAAACACTCACACACACACTTTTCTTAGTGAGTTGGAAACGGTAACATACCACCACACAGTCGAGCAAATCATAATTTAATGGGGTGTGGGATATCAAAGAAGAATATTGGAGGAAGAGAGTTTCTAGCCTGCTAAGGGTTCCTTATAAAAGTGGACTATTTATTTTATTTTAAATGCCTTCAGCACCAGTTTTCATCCACATGGAGAAGGAAGAGCTGTCCTGGCTACTTGCAGTAGATAGAGTTGAAGTCATTCTGTCTTCACTCTTTTCTACTTTGAGTTTCCTTTGTTGCCATCATTGGCCTTATTAATCAATCATTCCATTAGCTGGGTCTTAAGGTTGCAGTTAGATAAGACTGCCTGAGAATATGAAAGAAGTGTGTTCAAATATTGATTACTAACTTATCTAACTGCTTATGGTGACCAATCTACTCATATATCTGACTTCAAATGACCAATAACTTTACATATAATGTCTTTTTGAAGCAAAAACAGAAAGTTTTGGTTGTGAGGTTTTTCTTTCTTATTCAGTTTCTAACAGCAACAGTAGTTTTAAGGTTGCACAATACAAATATGTTAGTGATGCTTTCTAGAAATATATCTAGCAATTTATTATTCATGCTATATTATTAATTGTTTATTATGTTTATAACTGAAAGTTAAGACAATTCATAGAGGGTTTTAAAAGAAAGTAATCCTTGAAAATAGAAGTGAGGCTAGCAGAAAAAAAATAAAAATGTAAAAATTTTGTATTTATAAACAAAACAGTGAAAAATCAAGTCCATTCGACTTTTTTGAGGACTTGGTTTGGTGACATGTTTGTTTAGCTATAGTCATAATTATGCCAGAATATCCTATTGCCTTTAATAGGAAATAAAAATTAAGAACTAAGAATTTCAAGACAAAGAATCTTATTTCTTGTACAAAGTTAACTGAGCATTTCCCTTTCCCTGGCTGGAACTGCAGGATTGAGATAACTCTGAAACCTGACACTTTGATATGAGTTCTAGTGCCAGGAGCATGAGTGTCCTTCACTTTGATCTTTACTTCTAGGAACTAACTTTAAGTGACACTTCTCATTACCCCTCACCAGCTCTTCCCCAACGCTCTCTGTCTTTCACTAGTTGTGAAAGAGGACTCTGACTCATGGCATCAAATTGTCTGCCGAGTAACAGTTTGTTTTGAATGTGCAGTTTCAGGATCTTTTGCTAATTAAAATCGCTTTACCACTGAGAGGTCTCCTGAGGTTTACCCTTGTTTATCTGGGTTAGACCATGAAATCATCCTTGAACCAACCCTAAGATCATAATTTGTTGCTAATTCAAATGAAAAAGTTGGAAATAAATTGATAAAATTGGCATCAATTTTATCCGCAAACACAATTAGGTTCATCCTAAACCAAATAAATGCATGCACAGATACACAAACTGATGCCAGAAGGCAAACCCTCTCTGTGGACCAGTGGAGCTATATGACTACCTTCCAGATATGCTATTTATAAAGAGTGAAGAGGGGATTTTGAACAAACTGCATTTTCTGGTTGGTTTATAATTATAACCGTATAGTTCTGAAGTTCTAATAGCATAGCCCTTTGACGTTAACATGTATACTCTTTAGGATATGATCACTCAAAGCCAACCAGTAAAATAGCTCAGGCTTCCTTTCCCACATTAGGTTAATGCTATGACAACATGCTGAAAAATTATTGTTCATGTGTGTGTTTTGTGAGTGTGTGTGTTTGGCAGGGAGAGGGGGAGAATAGGAATGGGAAGGTTTCCAGAAACTTTGACTCCTTCAGTGTAGCCAGCAACTTTGAGACAAAATATCAAGTATATAAAAGATGAGACCCAGAAGAACTAGTAAAATAAATGATTCAAAAGCCATGTGGAAGACAGGACTTAAATGTCAACGAACCAAACAGTTCTCCTAATTTACATTAATTGTCCAAGATATTTTTTTTGAATTTTTGAATTTAATTTAATTTTTTATACAGCAGGATGTTATTAGTTATCCATTTTATACATATTAGTGTATATATGTCAATCCCAATCTCCCAATTCATCACACTTCCCCCCAGCCCCCGCTCCCCGCCAGTTTCAGTATTCAGCAAAGGGCCTGGCATGGAGTAGAATCTCAGACATGTGTGAGAAGGTAAGTGGGAAAGGATGGACGGGCAGATGAAGGTTCAAGGGGGTGAAGGAAGGAGCCGATATAGGGCTCTGGTCTGTCTCCAGATCAATAGCAGGCAAGGGCAAATAAGAGAAGACAAAGAAA
This sequence comes from Monodon monoceros, assembly GCF_005190385.1. Lineage (NCBI taxonomy): Eukaryota > Metazoa > Chordata > Mammalia > Artiodactyla > Monodontidae > Monodon > Monodon monoceros. The sequence goes on from NW_021703785.1 coordinate 36,678,571, forward strand.
GTAAGAACTACATAATTCAGTTTTGAAACATGGTGTGTTATGTGAGAATTAGGGAAAACTAGGAGAGAGAAAATTAGTGGCTAAGACTTGCAACTACTTTTGAATGAAAACACTGCTAGCTTAGATTTCAAGTTGTCCTATTATTTTCTATAACCATGGAATATCGGGTTCACTTATAATTTAAAAAAATAAGTATTGATATTATATATTTACCAAGAGACACAAGTCAATATCATTTTTTCTTCAACTTTTTGAAAACTAGTCTTCATTGGAGAATCTTAACAGCCTTAGCCTAAATGATGTGAAAGGAGGGAAACAGATATACAAGTAAATTGTCCTATTATTGGTTAGATTATAGCACCTAACGATATTTACTGGCTTATGATATTTCATAAATTTTTGACAGATTTCTCATTTATGTTACCTAGGAGATTTATATCTTGGGATATTTAAAATTAAAATGTATACCAAAGCAAACACAAAAAAGGAAAACAGAACAAAAACAAAGAAAAACACAGAAAACCCTTTAACTGTTGCTATTATTCTGTAGCTTTAAAGGCAGCAGGATCCTTCCAAATGTCAGGGAAAAAAAATCTGGGTAGAACCTGACAACATGAGAGAAAAATGCTGCTGAATTAGCACTGTCTGAGAGGGTCTTCAGGAATAGACCATATATTATCATCTTTGGTAGTCAGTGACAAAAAGAAATTTGAGAAATAAAGATGAAAGTTTTCATAACTATGCAAGTATATTTGCTAACACAGAAAACTGGTCTATATCCTAAAATAAGTTATTTTTCACAGAATAAATGGTTATACATATGAATTTGTCTGTAAACGCCTTGGCAACACTGACCTATAAATTATTACTGTATTTCTGACACATGAACTGGATGCATAGACAGGATCCAGACATGAAAATCAGTTAATTGTTAAATGTTTTTGCCCTAATATGCTGTCTTTTTCAAATATTAGGTTCACTCTGGTTTATGTTGTAATTCATAATTTCCTATTGTGAATTAGAGATGTGTACAATCCTTTTTGGTAGAGACTGATCTAAAATGAGGCATATGTTAAAGCTTCCTGCACAAAGCCAGGTTCTGGTCGTACTCCGCACCCCACAGTGCTCATTCGAGTGAAGAGCCATCTTTGAAGGCAATTGGAGCTTCTTGCTTGGCTGAGCACCATGGAGCTTGGAGCAAGATAAAAAAAGAACCACAGACTTTCAACTGTAATTCTGCTAGCAGGACATACTGAATCCATTCAACCAGACCACAGTGGGATAACTTCACTAGCCTCTTAGCTACATAAAAAACACAATCTAGTCTAATTGGCCAATAGTAACTTCCATTAAAAATGAGAAAATTGTTTCTAAACATGTTCAAGATTTTTTAATTGAAATTCTCTTCTGACAATTTGTCCGTATGCATACATAATTCTGCCATTTAAAGTCAGTACAATTTTATCTGTGTTGGCATAAGGATAAATAAGAAATTCATTTTATTGAGTAGCCACTAAAATAACTTATAGTAATGCCATCTGGTCAAGAGTGTTTGTGGCAGTTTGTTATGACTGCTCAGAAAGCTGGAGGTTGAGTGTGGACACTCTTGTCCCACAATCAGCAATTTTCAGATCCCTTCCCAAATAGCTAACCTGTTTTTTTTCAAAGTAAAGATTCAAATATCTTGCCTAATACTTACTGAATGAAAAAGAAATTAACAGGTTGTTCAAGTGATCCTGATATGCCATTAAGTTTCGGAACCACCGCTCTAGATGATATTGTGACTCCTAAAAATTTCCATGAAGTTCAAGAAAGTATTCATTTTACTTTCTAAAAGGAGAAAAGTGACATTTCTCCTTTAAACTATGATCTATATTCCTCATGGAAAATAATGCACTTAGAGAGGCAGGCATAGATATAAACAGTTTAGCTTTCTCATGTGTACTCTATACAATATATCTCCTACCCACCATTTCTTCTATATTCTTACTTTCACTACCTATTCATAAACACGTACACTTTGTACACTGTTTTATAATAACCTGGAGTATTTATAAGGCGTCCTCCTATCCCTGCCACCCCAGTCCCAGTCTCTCTCTCCTACAACATTAAAAAAAAATCTTCCTAAGTTATCAATAAAACACATATCTGCAAATAAGATGAGGCTTCTCACACAAGCTTCCAAGCCCTCAGTGGAAAACTCTAGCCAATCAGTCCACTTTGTTCTCCTAGCATTAGTTTCCTGAACCAATGTTATCCTCCCACTAAGATAGATAGCTAACTACTTCCCTGATGATGTTCTATATTTTACCAATTCCACGATTTTTTCCCCTTACTGTCCCCTGGTCCTGTGAGGTCCACCTATATTGCCTAACTTTCTGCCCAACAGCTGCTAGTTCATTAAGATCCATATCAAATTCCACCTCTACAAATAAGACTTACTTGATGTCCCCAATACACATCATTTCTGCCACTTATGAACTCCTTTTGCTCTGTTGTTGTTTTATAAACGTACCTCTGGGGCACTTGGCACAGTCTGACTATTATTTATGTGGTAATTTTATGTCTGATATTGTTCTCTACATGTGTTTTCCCCTTGTACATGTTCAGTATAATTTTAAATTGAATTATTGGTATAAATTCATTTAAGCCAACACTTGCACCATTCATGGAAGAGTAAATGCATGCTGGCAGGATTGATTTACTCATGGCTTTGAGAGATATTAGATTAGGGTATGGAAGTATTCCCTACTAAGGGTGAGTAATGAAGTGCTATTTCAAAGCCATTTACTAAAGAAGGACATGTACAGGACCCAAATATCATCAAATAATCGAGCTGAAGTTTTCTCCTTCAGTCCCATCTTTGGAACCTTGGGTCTAGACCTTGGATTCCAATGAGTGAAACCAAGGAGGTTATGGTTAAATGAGAGGCCTGAAGCAAGTGTACAAATAAGATTGCAACTGAATCCAAAGCTAAGAACTGAGCACCTGACCGTGTGTGAGTGCAGAAGCTGTGACCAGAAGCCAGGCTAAGTCAAAACCAAGGGCTGGTAGTCATGGCAACAGGGGCACATTCAGAAGTCAGAGCAGGAAAAGGGGGCAGGTCAAACGTGGAATAGGCTGTGGGTCAGAGCAGAGAGGTGAGGGCAAGAGAACCAGACGAGGCTGAAGTCAAGGAACGCTCCACGCTGCACAGACTGCAAGGGAAGTTCCCACCCGAGTCCAGATGGAATTCTGCTGGATGTCTGCTCAAGGCTCCAGCTGGCTCAGGGTCCCATTGGCTCCTCATGCACAAATTCTTCCAACTGTCTTCTGATATTCTAGGTTTTCTATCTTTTGGATGCTCTCAAAACAGCCTCATAAAGCTATTTTGCCAGAAGCTCCGTAAGGTGACCGCATTTGTAGAAAATGGCAGAAGTAAGTTAAAAGATAGGTTTTTCTTTTTAAACTGCCTAGAAAGATATAATATATCTTTCTGTACTATAATGAAAAAGTTCAAGAATTTTCACCACACTAGCCAGGCAGATTCCAGAATGAGCTTCCTGGAGAATTATTTTACAATGTGTCAGTTTCTCCACAGGAACACACCTATTTCTTCAATGTTATTAATAATGGTGATCAGTTTCCTATTCAAAACAGACTGCATTGTGAGAGTCAGAGATTTTCACATTGCATTAATTGCTTCCTAGTAATGGCTAATTTATAGATGCCTGCTTTGATTTGCTCTATTCCAGGTATTAGCAAAAATATTTGAAAATATGAAAGAGTTTTATTTTTCACACAAACCTATGGGGTGGATTATTATTACCCTCTTCCTTTGTATAGTTAAGGAAACTGAAAATTCATATACCTGTGAACCAAATAAGAAGAGCAACCAGAATACAAAGAGACAAAGGACGCTATAATGAGTGCCTTAGATTCAAAATGTAAATCATCTATTTAGCGACATCAAGCTTTAGAACTAGTAGGGGTGACTGTCAGCATATTTTATCTAAAAGTCAGCAGAGTAAGCCGAGAAAAGAAAGGGAGAGAAAAAAATCTGGCAACATGGATCTAAATGTGAACAGGGCACAAGGTGCCTGTGATGGTTGTGTAAGGAAGAAGGGAAGGGGAGGAGGATGGATGGGGAGAGAGGGAGGAAGCGGGGAGTGTGGCATTCATGTGAAAGAGCTTTGCAATCTGTAAAATACTCACGAATGTGACAGTTTATTACTTATAAGAGCCTGTGATTCCCAAATATTTGGATGTTTTATAAAATGTCCACAGTAGCAGAAATATAAATATACTGAAATAAAATTTTACAAAAGTCTAAAATTTTGTTTGTTTCTTTGTTTTTCTCTCAGTATCTTTTGATAAGCTAATGAAATCTCTCCTGTAAAATGCAACCCCTGTACATACTGGAGTTTACAAGAACCATCCCTGAAGTATGGAATCTAGGCTCATGGATCCAGTGGAGCTGTGGATCATAGGTTTGGAATTCCAAATTTATAATATTTTAATACTTAATTGTTTTTAACCTCCTTTTGAATTATGAAAGTCTAGGGTCTGTCTTCGCCTACAAATGGGCAAGTTTGAATTTGTTCTTGTTGCTGTAGAGGGCCACTGTTATGTTCTCCTAACTACTTTATTCCTAACACATAGAATCCATATCCAGTACAATGCACAGTTTTGTATTATATATTATTATATCTCACTAATATAATTTGAAGGCACTATTTAGCTATATTTAGCTTCACAACTAAATGAATCTTAATGTGTCTGTGTAGTATTAACTAAATATTGGAAAAAACTCTGCAAATGTGGTCATGATACATAGTTTTAAATAACTGTAATCTAAGCTTGTTCTAAAGATTTATAGCCAATAGCAAGCACAAAGAATTATGTATTTCTTTGTACATCTAATTTTACAGTGGAATAAGCACAATGAATAAAATCCACTGAATGATTTGAAACGATATGAGTTTCAGGAGGTTGGAAATTAAATTACTTATTTGTTTCCCTGTCTCCATAGATTCTGTATTTATAATTCTAGTGGCCCATATTCAGTAAGGCAGATTACGGTGATTATTTTCCTCTGCTTCTTCTTTTAGAACAGTTTGAAAAGGTGAGTGATAACTACATAACCAGAACATTGTCAACCCTTTTGTACAACTAAAGGCACAAGATTTTTGGTGGCATACATAGTGACATTTTTTCTGAGAGTTTGTCTAACCTCCCTTTCCACTATCTCTCTTATCCTCCAAGATCCCAAATCCTACATGTTTTCCCTGTGCTTATTTATCCCACATACATTGTGGCAGCCTACCCACAACTGCTCTATACTGAAGGGCCTTGAACCCAGAAACACTGGTATTTCTTTGATTTCTGCCATCCAAACTTCATTCATTCTCTTAAAAACATGCAATATAAGTAGCCCATTTGTTTGATTTAGGAAATTCAAAGTGAGATATAAATTTCTTGCTGAAAATGTAGATGGAGTGGTGATAGAAAAAGCCCTCTAAGAATTTCCAGAGCACCTGCCTTCCACAGATCAAACTTTTAGAAGCATCTTGTTATTGAGAATCACTCCTTCTCTGAAGAATTGTTCTTCCTCCCTCTCTTCTTTTCAAAAACATTTGTTGAGCATCTACTGCGTATAAGTTAGCTCACTGTCAATGAAGAAACAATTTGCATTCTTTTCTCAGATTTTTAGAAAGTCTAGTGTATTTAACAGGTTTTACCCTTTATAGTAGCATCATGGTTTCACATTTGTTTTCAATAAATTCTGCCTCACTGTTTTCAGATCACTGATTTGATAATCTTTAGGGAATTATTTCACCTATAATTTTGGTAATGATTAACTTACTTGCTTTCAATTATTTGATTTTATTGCATTGAATCTATTTCAGTTGTTTTATATCCTACAGTAAGCAAATAGAATATCTACATGTACCAGTGTCCATCTAACACTACGTTCTGGACTTTGTTTTCAGTATTTCACTATAGGGATAAAATTTAGCTAGTAAGTGGTCTGAAAAATAAAGAATAAAATTTCAAGATAGCATTGCCTATCTCTTTGTTTCCATCTCTCCGTATCTATTTGTTCTTAAAAAAAATATCCCACAGTAAATTTGCCATCTCTGCAAACAAGAATAAAAACTCAGGCTGTTTTCAAATGAACCAGTTTCTCAGCAATTGTGTTTTATGTCTGAATCTGAATTGTCTAACTTAAATTGCATGTCCTTGGGGCAGAAAGGCCTTCTTTTATTTTCCTTTTCCTTTTTCTTTCTTTCTTTTTTTTTTTTTTTTTTCACAGAGCCAAGTATCCTGTCATTGTTCTACAAAACAATAAATAATGAAGCCAATTGAAGATGTGTGAATTGTGCCAGGTTGACAGAAATGGAGCCCATGTTCTCAGAGGTGTTACAGCAGCATTTCCTAACAAGCAGCCTGAGCCACTCTCCAACACCACAGAACCAAATAGAGATAGAGGATAAGAAAGTGGAAGGAAGGAGAAAAGCAAGAAGACAACAAATGTATAAAAAGATATTTATTTGGACTGAATTAGTAGTTGCTTGAGCTGACACACCTACATGAAACAAAGATAGTGAAGTATATTTTAACCATCAGACATATTTCATACAAGTCACTCTTCTTTAATACACATTGGAAAAAAAAAACCCTCCCACAAAATTTTTACTTTATACGTGTAATGTGTAAATGAGAACACTAAACATAGGTAATTGTATTTGTTCAAGAGTGTTTATTTGGTGTCTCTTAAAAACAACCAAAGCGCATCTCCACTGAGAGGATTTCCTTGGCTATATCTAAAGTAACCTCATCCTCAAACTTTTTCCTAAAATCACTCTACCACTATCTTGCATTATTTTCCTTCTATAATTCATCTCTTTAGAAATGATTTATTTAGTGTTTTTTTTTTTAATCTGTCACATTATAGAATATAAATTCTGTGAGGAGAGTGGCTTAATTTGTCTTGTTCCACGAGTACCTAATATAATGTTGGATTGTGGGAAGAATCAAATATTTGTTGAAAGATAAAACAAATTGAACTTTGAAATAAAATAAGCAATTTAAGTAGTCGATTTGTTTGACTTAAGTACTTCATACTGAGATATTCTCACAAAAATGTGGCACACGATATGTATTCAATAAATGTATGTTGAAAAAATAAAAGAATAGAGATTTGAGATAAAAAGTTACATGAATATCATTATCTTAATTATGGAATGGGGCCCAAAAGTTTAGACCCAGCACCTTTTAAAATATGGAGACTTTACCAACTTGGTGGTACGGATTGTTTTTTATATATTGTACAGGAGACAATAGGTTCTCAGTTAAGTGGGAAGAATGAAGGATGTATAAGAAAAGATGGAAATTACATGGCACTAACTGAAACACAAAACATATTCTACCTAATTTTGCGCTGCCTCCGTACACCCATATCAAATATCAATCACTATTGTTACTTCTGGAAAAAAAAACTTCTTGGTTATCTAATGAATTTATGTGATATCCATATGTTACAGGTTGAATTGTGTCCTCCACCCCCAATAGAAATTCTAGTCTATAGTACCTGTGAATAAGACCTTATTTGGAAATAGAGTTTTCCTTGACAGATCATCAAGTTAAGATGAGGTCATTGGGGTGGACCCTAATCTAATATGACTGTGATCTTATAAAAAGGGGAAATTGAGACACACGAGTCATACACATACATGGAGACACACACAAAGGGAAAAGTATGTGAAGGGACAGGGAGAACACAGTCTACAAGCCATGGAACACCTGAGGCTACCAGAAGCTGGGAGAGGTTTAGAACAGATTCTGCCTCAGAGATCTCAGAAGACTAATCCTGCAGACACCTTGATTTCCAACTTCTAGCCTCCAGAACTGGGAAACAACAAATTTCTATTGTTCAAGACACCCAGTTTTGGTACTTTGTTACAGTAGCCCTAGCAAACTAACATATCATACAGTCTCAACTTTAATGGTTGACATTGCTATTTAGACCTAATATCTAGATATTTAGATATTGGCTCAATTAACTTATTATGTTATAGTACAGTCCTTTAAATAACTTACCTTATGTAATTACAATTAATTTAGTACTTTATTTAGGTAATTACACAATTACAATTAATTAGTCTTCTTCACATCATTCTCTTGCTAAAAAATTAGTTTATGGTGTCCTTTTGTTGCCATCAACATGTTTAAGGAATTATTATAAGGCCTAAAATCAGGAGATATTATTTTGAATTTTATTTATAGAGTACATAAAATTAAATATTAATACATTTTTACATAAAAGTAGGGGGAGTTAATTTATAATTTTTGGAACCTCTTCAAATATTAGACAACAGATTTTCCAACCATCAAACAAGATGTTTAATATAAGGAATACATATAATATAACATTTTCAAAATCTTTGGAGCTAATTTTATGAGAGTGATTTACAAATATTTACCTATAGCCATAGAAAATTTATATCCTAAAATAAGCCTTGTCTGATGCAATTATCAAAGGAATTATCACAGTTAGTTTGCTTTTACCTTAAAAATGGACATTCTGCTTGACTATAGTATAAAATAGAAAGAACTACCTATCAATAATTTATATTGACAACACATATATATAGGAAAAATTTCCATTTTACATCTTATTGATTAAAAAAATGATTGAATGTAGATGGAAAACCAGTAGTAGAGTTTAATATTAATATAAATGGGCCCTGTGGGCAAACCATTATGTTAACTTGTGCTATACTCTGAAATTGTACAACCTATCAAAAATGCCCTTTGTAGTTTTCCTTCTATGTACTGTAAAATTGAATATAGGAAATTTTCACTAAATATCAGAGCTAGCAAAGGAATACAATTAACAATAAGGATTAGAACTAAGTGATAATTATGTTCCCTTTGTATTTATTCAAAAAGTCTGTACTATAATTGTGTATATGTGAGTTCAAATCAATCATCTGCTATAATAGCGTTTGCTTTTCATGTAATTCACTTTAACTTAATTAATATTTATTTCACTTCTCTGAGTTGTCTAAAATTATATAGAAAACAAATTTTCTATTACAAAAATATGAAAACCTACACTGAGTTTAGATGTAAAAGTGTAGTGAACTAATGCTTCCCATGGAATAAAGGGAAATACCATTAAATTACATCTCCCAGTGCTTTTAATTTTAAATCATTCCTGAAAATCTTCTAACTTGTGTCATGATTTGTGTTTTCACTTATTATTCTAATCTTAATTTTTGTGGGATTTGTTTAATGTTATTGAAAAACCAGATAGGAATTTTGTAGGGATAAGAAACAAACTAATGATGCCTTAGATTCCTTATCTGTAAAAATAAAACTGAAGATTTTAAGACAAAAACCAACATTTGCCTTTTGTAGATATTTTATGTTTCAATTTTCTAAGCTAAAGAGTAAAATTCAATAAACACAAGTAACAAAGATCTGCATATCCTTTTCCAAAGCTTGCTGCTTCTGTCTTTGCCTATGGTTTGATTTTTATCCAAGAGCTCTTTTTTGAAATCATAAATATAACTTGTGTCCAATTTTGAACAATATTTCAAGTAAGCAAAATAAATGGAAATATATCTTGCTTCTGGAGTTTTAAATTTAATAGATTTTGCAGAGTATTGTGCTGGTAATTGTTTTGTGCATTATTGTGTTTCTGGTTATAAGAGCTGCTCTAGCTCCTGAAAAGTAGAATAGTCAAAAATGTTCAACAGGATCTATGTTCAAGACCTAAATTTAGATAGAGGATCAAATCTTTCATTCATGTATTTAGAGTTACTCACTTGTCAAGGTAACAAGTGACTTCACAAAATTGAGTTCTGGGTGTCTCCTTTTAAGAGATCATTATGGTTACTTTGTGGGATGATTAGTGTTAAAGTACATACTGCAGAGTCTCTAACTGGTACCCAGAACATATTACTTCCCTTCCTGACCCTTCCTTAATCTTTTTTCAGAATGAGAAGAACAGGTGTCAGGATAGTTGGCTTTTGATTGTAGCCCTGTCACCAAGAATGTCTCTCACGTATAAGTCACTTAGGCACTCTGTGTCAGGTTTAGCTTAGATCTCTTTCCCATACATTCTGTAATTTTCATCTCTACTTTTATTATTCTGGTCTATATTCAAGCATTACACAAATACTTTGAAACAGGTAGATTGCTCAATTCCTTTCCACCCCGCAACCTTGTGTAACAACTGAATACTGCATCTGTACAATTTCAACATTCACAGATAGGTACTTTTTTTTTGTAGATCCAGATTTTGTTAAGGGGCATCTATCATTTGTCCATCTCTGTGCTATTTATTTAATATATTTTATCTCAATCTTCACAGCATGAATATTCACAATTTCAGTAGCTTCATTTTATGCTGGTTAGCTTGGTGCATCAAGTGAACTCTCACCTTAGCACTGTTACTTTGAAAAAAATAGTACGAAACCATTTGCTTCATATTTTAATATGATTCACTGAATAACTCTTGTTTTTTTTTTTTTTTTTTTTTTTTTTTGGTTGGGGGTCTCACTGTTGTGGCCTCTCCCATTGCAGAGCACAGGCTCCGGACCCGCAAACTCAGCGGCCATGGCTCACGGGCCCAGCCGCTCCACGGCATGTGGGATCTTCTCGGACCGGGGCACGAACCCGTGTCCCCTGCATCGGCAGGTGGACTCTCAACCACTGCGCCACGAGGGAAGCCCAATAACTCATTTTTATAAGAGTAATAATCATTGCAGTCCAATGGAAACTGACACTAACGATCAAATCCTATTCCATTGGGCCAAACGTATATATTAATGTTTAATTAGTACCAAATTTTTTTGAAACATTACAAAGATATTAAAGGAAAATTAAATATCCCTGCCCAACAATAGTGCCCATAAATCTCTGTGACTTAAAATACATGCTTAAAACTTAGAAAGTTGTGGAGCGGTTACAAATTTGTTAAAGATCATATGACACTTTATTGGTGAAGCTAAGATTTTTACCTGTCTGTTACTTTGAACATCAAGGCTCTCTTTATTTATTATGTAATTCCTTTAAAAATAACTTATTTTTATTGAAATTAAGGATTCATGATGTGCAGCTATCATTTATCTATCTCTTGATGAATCTAAAACATATCTAAGGAAAACAATTCTGCATGGAAGTGTGCACAGGTGGGTCTCATTCTGTAACTGATTGGCATGCATGTTGTGCAGTGCAGGTCACGTATATCCTAATCGTGAGGATCATAAAACTATAGACCCTCAGGTGTTCAGAAGCATCATTTTCTGTAGAATATTCATTGTAGTTAGCAATCCTAACATTTTATATATATATATAAACAAATATATATATATATTTGTTTTCCCTTATACCATTAAGATATGAACATCTATTTACATGTCAATATTGATTCATTTTCCATCTACTCAAAGTAGGTATGTGGGTTAAAACTTCTCTTAGATCAAACTCAAGAAGACAGAGATAGTGATACAGGAATGTCTTGAAGGTTAATGGATTGACCATGGCTAGAAAATCATTAAAGAATGTACAACCATCAGAATACTTGTCTTCTTAACTTTATATAGCAATTTAGAAAACCATAAACACAGTGCCCAGACAACAATTTTAAGATAATAGAATTTTTTAAAATGGTATCTAATCAATGTGAAATTTCACTTTCAGTACCTTGAAATGAGAATAAATACATGTCTAGGTTAACTTATAAAAAGCCTCTTCCTTCTCCACCACTTGGAAAGAAGGAATAACAGACAGTAAGGCAATCTTACAATGTCAGAAAATGTATTTGGCTTTTTTTTTCTTTTTAAAATAAGTGTACTCAAATACATCTAGAAGCACTTCTGATTTGCCAAATGTTCTAAAAAAGCAGAGCAAGGGCCTTCCCTGGTGGCGCAGTGGTTGAGAGTCTGCCTGCCAATGCAGGGGACACGGGTTCGTGCCCTGGTCCGGGAAGATCCCACATGTCACGGAGCAGCTAGGCCCATGGGCCATGGCCGCTGAGCCTGCGCATCCACAACAGGAGAGGCCACAACAGTGAGAGGCCCCCGTACCAAAAAAAAAAAAAAAAAGCAGAGCAAGTCTTAGCCTACATTGAACAGTAACTGTCACCAGGATAATAAAGCACAAAGATATGCTAATAACATTAACAAAAGAAGAAAATGCCTTTATAAGTACATACCTTTTGTCATCAGAAAAAAAAAAAAAACAACACAATGTATTCAAAAAATCAGAATTATACAGCCATGTTTACGAAGTCTACATTTCCCTTGTCTTGGATATATATATATATATATATATATATGATAGATAGATAGATATACAATTCAAGCAGCTTTAGTTAAGGGTAATCATTGTTTTTTTCTGAAACAGGAAAGTCACGAGTCTCTCTCTTTTTTCACTTTCACATCTCCAGAGAGGATGGTTGCAATTTCCCCTTGCATGAAGGCCCAGGGGACATTGGATCCCACAAGAGGGCATTTTTCCCCACTGGGACAATAGACCTCTCCACTAGCTCCCTGCTGGTCAATGCTTTGTCTGGAGCAAGGGAAGAAGAACTTGTGCGAAGAGACAGTCGGACACTGCAGAGAGTGAAAGGAAATGAGCCAAAAGGGGCACTGTTGTGAAGTGGGCATGCCAGTGGGAAATGTCACCAAGTTTCTCCCCAAACATTGTCCTTTGAGAGTAAAAGGAAATCGATTTTGAATTTTGTTCTTAAAGTTCAGTTGTTGGGCTATTGATGACTGCCTGAGAGTTGCTGCTGAGAGATTTTCAGGACTGTGGGGGGTTTGGGGGGAGTAGGGGGGATTTTTTTTTTTTTTAAGTCAAAGTTGACCACTGTTCACTGCCCATGTGATCCGTTGTGAGATTACAATGCTGCATGCTAGTTGGTTACATAATACACAATCCAGTGACTCAAGCCAGTGATAATGGATGGTGGTGGGGACAAGATGGCACTGCCATCTTTGCATGGAGCCTGGGTCTGCAGAGCCACTTGATCTTTTGAAACACCCTGGAGCTCTGTCTGTCATTGCTGTGGTCGTTTTCCTTTGAAAAGAGTTGAAAGAGAAGTTACAGTCCAGGTTAACTTGAAGACTGTGGGATTGGTTTCATTTCTGTTTTGTGTTTTGTTGTTTTATCATTTACCTGTAGCGCTATTGCTGTTGATATGATCACCTACACCCTGTTTGTAGTGAGTGCTAAATACAGTATGGTACAAGGACAGTAACAGTGCGGGGTGCTGCCAGGACAACCTGTGGGCATATCAGTGACAGCCCAAATGGGAGTGGAGGAAACCTGTAATTTCCTTCTTACATGTGTTTGAAATACCAAGTGAATAATACTACTCTTCTGGACAAAAATGATAAACTAGCGAAAATTAAAGAAAGGATTTTACATAATAGACAGGCCCCACCTCTCAAACTATTTTTAGAAACCTTTTGTAAACTAATTTCTTTTGATTACTCTTTTGCATCAGTAAAATGAGTTTTTTTAAACCAATAAATCATCAGTTATTAGAAAAAAAAGCCTCTTGTCAGCAATGTTTTTATTATTTTTTAAAGTTATGTATATATGAATTTCATTTTTTAAGCTCTAAGATAGTAAGTAAGCTGGTTTATAATGTATACAAACATATTTAATAGTTTTTTTTAAGTAAATATGGAGCACATACCATGTTGGAGATGTTTTAAAAATAAGTATTAGTTAATATTCTGCTTCAATGATATTTGGTTTTCTTTTAAGATACTTGCTTTGTAGATGAATATTTGTTTAAAAATAATTTCAGCTTTACTAAAAAATTAGCAGCAGTAATTTCCCTTTTTAATGTAATTAAACAACCAGGAACAGAATTTTCTAAAGAGATGTTTATCATATTACTGTAAGTTATTTCTTAAATTTTGATAATCTATGACTGGTTATTTTATAAAGTTGATATGTTATGGTGATCATTTTCCTTTCCACCTGTTTCTGGTGTTACTGTACAAACATTGGCCTTAGCTTACTCACTCACTTCCTTTTTTTTTTTTTTTTTTTGTGGTACGCGGGCCTCTCACTGTTGTGGCCTCTCTCGTCACAGAGCACAGGCTCCGGACGTGCAGGCCCAGCGGCCATGGCTCACGGGCCTAGCCACTCCACGGCATGTGGGATCTTCCCGGACCGGGGCACGAACCCGTGTCCCCTGCATCGGCAGGCAGACTCTCAACCACTGTGCCACCAGGGAAGCCCTCTCACTTCCTTTTATCCTTACTTTATTTTTCACTAGAAGTTAATTTTTAAAATTTATTAAAATTATACTAAATATTACACTCAATTTTTGTCATGGTAAATTATGTGATTTAAATGTATATATAAATTAGTGCAATTAAAGACATGAATTTCAGAAACACACAGAAGTATAGCATTTAGATCTCATCTCCTTTCCTCTAACCCTGGGAAACTTGTCACAACTTAGTACTAACTAAAATGCATGAACCAAAACCAAAAGTTTTTTATGTATTACAGAAGAGAGCCAGTGAAGTTCTTAATGTACATTTTCTTATGAAATACCCATTTTAAGGATTAGAAACCAAGTTTCAGAGTGATTGAGTAACTTGGTAATAGTTAATGTACATAACACTTACTGTGGGCCAGGTACAGTTCTAAGCATGTCATATATATTCAATAATTTATTTATGTGCAAAGCCAAATAGTTATTAATCAGCAAAGCCAATATTGGAAACCAGGCTAATCAATGCAAAGCATATGCTCTGCACATTGTCAACTATGCTGATTGTTCCTTTATATGGGAGGAACATTTAATAAGGACAAGAGAGTTTTCTTATGAAGAAAATAAGATAAATAATTAAATTGGGAATCAAAAAATGTCTGCCCTTTAACTATATTTACCACTCAGGTGCTGAGGGTCTTGAGCTAGCCGTCTGACATATAAACATATAAATGTAAACATAATTACAAATATAAATATATACATATGTGTGGAGAGGGAGAGAGAGAGAGGGATTTCTCTAGGAACTACATATTATCTGAATCTTTGTGGGTTTTGTAGAGAGGTCTGAATACCAATCAAAAAATTTACAGGTCACAATTTGCATACAGTAGAATAATCTCTTCAGACTGGCTCCCAGTGACCTGATTAATGTTCTTTGAATAGCTGATAATACTTTTTGTAAACCATATTGACTGATGCCCAGAGCAGTCTGGAGACTCAGAGCTAACAGGACATTCTGGGGTTAGCTTGCGCATGAACACAAACTTCCAATGGTGGATGAAGTGCTTACCAACATTGAGTTGTTTTTGTTCCCAATCTCTTTGTTTCACTAATAATTTTATTGATATTACATCAATTAATTCACTTTTATGAAATAATACAAACTTGCAGTGAAATATGAGTGCCAAATAAAGAAAAATTGTTTCTTTGGAGATTGAGTACTTGGGAAAATTTTGATCAGATTGCTAAAAATTCTGCTGAGATTGATATGAGCAACTGTAGGAAAAGTAGAGGATATTCAAAGAACCTCTAAGAATTCTCTACTCAGATTCCCCAAAACAAATCTAGAATTCATAGTTGATGCACTTTCTTGGTTGTTTTTGCAAGAAAGAAGCAGAGCTCAACTAAACACTCAAAGAAGGGCTGGCCTGTACATTATATGTTCCAAGGTAAAATAGCTATTTTAAAGTGTATATTCATTATATTTAACCTACCCATCATGATCATTTTGGATGAGTGATTATGTCATATACATAAATACATAATATATATGTTCAAACAAAGCTTTAAGTTAAGCTAATTGTCCTCCTCCATTTTTTTCTCATCACTTAAATCTATTTATTGTCAAGTCATTGAACATTTTGTAGACATAATTCATATTGCAAAAAACAACTTTATCTTTTAAACATTTAGTTTGGTCTTTTAATAATTTCTTATTAATTGTAGGAATTCATAAAATAATGTTCATTGTGCCATAGTACAAATACCATTATTATTATAATGTCAGCTCAGTAGAATTGGAAACTTGAAATGGCTGAGTTCAATTGCATTTTACTCATTGTCATAACGCATGCATTTGCAGGAACGAACACACACAAACAAAAGCACTGGATCCAATAATGGGCTTTTTGAAGCTTTTAGGCTAAAGATTACAATATCCTCCCAACTCAACATAACCTTCTCATGTGTGTTTAATTCTTTGTTCCAAATTATTATTGCATTGCTCTAAAAGATGAAGAGAAGATTTGAACTGGAATTAATGTATCTGAAACCTTCATTTTTGTATGAACATAGCAATGTTAATGTTATAGTAATTTAATTTGAAAAGCAAATCCCCAACAGATTATTTAAATATGTTATCTAAGAATATAGAAACATAATTTCTTTCAGTGATGTAATATGCATAGATTTCCAATGCTGAAAAGAACAATTTCTATAATTTTTATATGCAAATGCTTTTGAAAATTACTTCACCTGATACACAGCAAGGTCTTGAATGCATCTTTAATTAGATAATCTTTTGAAAATTCTATTTAAATAAAGGCAGATGATTCATGGGATAAACCATCAAATTAAATTGCTTTTTTAACATCTTTAATACTACTAAAGAATTCTGATAATCTAACTAGGGCTTTTATATTATTTTCTTTCTTGTTATTTCTCCTGGGAAGAATCAGCACATGTGTTTAAGAGTTTAGATTCACAATTTCACTCTCAGATCTCTTTAGCCAATATTTATGGAGGATCAACTAGGTCCAAGGCACTTTGGAAGCTGATATCAGCATGGATAAGGTATGTGTGCTATTACTGAGGAGCTTTTCCATTTTATACTGCATCTTCTTGGACTTGTGTAAGGCCGAGCCAAGTCAGAAGGCAACACAAACAATAAACAGATATTTAGACGCTGATTCAGTGTTTTCTCACTTTGTAATTAATGACCATCCTATTTATAGGAAATTTAGAAGTTTCTTTTCATTTATAAGAGACAGAGATTAACGAGGCCTTGCCAGTTTAGATTGCAGCCAATCAATCAATCAACTAATTTTGCAGCCCATTATATTTAATGCACAGTTTATTCTCTAGATAACCTGTGTAGTTTTATTGGAGTAAGTATGTTTCATATTTTTTAGTACTTTGAATTTAAAGACAATTTTTATATCCATTTACTCTATAAGGTTCTTTGTTTTCTAGGAGTTTGTCATTTCACAAAGTCTTTTGGGACAAGCTTACAGTTTTTTCAGGTCTTACTTTCATCCATGAGTTACTGCCGTAAAATGAAATTGCATTGTCATTTATAATTTCCCATTTTGATTAATGGCATTTCAAAAGCTCTGTAGCTTTCTAAATGAACCCAGGGGCTACTACAAAAGGGAACTGCTAGACAGTGTACAGTACCAAAATAAACTCCCTTAAACACAAACAAAACAACAAGCCACCCAATTCAAGAGAATATGATGAATTTAAATGTAATGTTTTGTAAATACTCTCACAGCCAAATATAATTCAACAAAGGAGAAAATAGCAGCAAAATTAACATACTAAGATAAATATTACACATATGTGCATAATAACTGTGCATTGATGTAAAACAAAATAGGTACTACAGTTAAGACTTTCTTCTTATATTTTTAATACCTTCACTGCAGTGTATTTTTATATTTTTATACAAACTATTTACATCTTAGAAAAGCTCTGGTTATTAAATTCTCACATCTTGTCACCTGTTTTTATAGAAAATATTTTGAGGTAAAGTTTTGTTTTTCATTCACTTCATTTGTTAAAAAATAAAAAAACATTGATAGGGTGGTGGACTCATTTAATGGATTGTGTAACCCTGTTAAATAAATGGCTTAAAATCTTTTACTACTTTTAGACTTCACTGAAAAAAAAAATAGACAGGTGTTCAAAAAAATACCTTGACTACAGCTCACAGAGGGGCAGCAGCTCCCCATGACCACAGATAGACTGGTCCCAACTTCTCCCTAAGGCATTGCAAATAGAAATCATGTAGGTCCTAGAAAACCAGCTCAGTTATATTCCTACCTCTATTCAAATTCTATGTCTAGTCATTCCATCAACATGGACTGCTTCCTTCATGGCAGGAACGTATGGAAAATGTCAAAGGCATCTTAAACTGTCCCACAAGCCCTGGAAAATCTTGTCACAGTAGTTTTACCCCTTACAAGTACACTACTTGTATATTTGACTAAACAAACCCTTGCATTCTTCAGTACTTTTTCTCCATTTTCCAGATGGTATGTTGCCAAGCCAGGATTCCAGCTTTTGGAGTTTTTATTTTAAACAAGAACCTTACATGGTTGCAAGAGTATTCATTAGTACTTAGAAGGAAATCTGCTGGTAAATATTGATTCACATTGGAAATTTACCTTGACCTAATTCAGTCTTTCAGTCACACAACCCCGATCAGGCAAATTACTCTCTTTCTTAAAAAATTATCCAGTGTTTTTTCTTTTGGCACATATTCCAAAATGTTTTGTTTTTTTTTCCCACTTTTAGGCATTTATTTATGAAAACTTCCACAAACCCAGCCTCATTCACCAACGCAAACCGTATAACCAGGACATACACATGGCCTTGGAGAAGGTGGAGAAGTACTTTGAAGGACAGCAAGGAATGAACACAGCTGGGTGGGCTTTGGGTTTCATTTTTCAGGGGTCTGGGGAGGGCTCTGGTCCCACACCTGGGAAGGTAGAGGGGCGAGGAAGACAATAAATAGAACCCTGAGCCCAAGCAGCTTTGGTACATAATGGGTGCAGCCCCACACATGGCCCGTAACCAATAGCAAGAGTCAGGAGGGCAGCACCCGGGCAGCTGGTGCAGGCAGGCCTGATGTCCCCTCCAAACAGTCCCAAAGCCCTGCAGGGCACGAGGTAAGACTGGGCCAGGCTCCGTAGACTCTAGCTGTCCATGTTTGAAGGCGCAGTCTTTTTCCTCGTCTGAACCTTCAGGGAGTGCGAGGTGCCCAGCGGCTTCCTCTTGACCACACACAGGCTCTGGCTGCGGCCCAGAGGCTTCTCTCAGGGCTGAGCTGGTGGCTGGGGAACCGCTTCTGTGTCTGACCAACACTCATCCTCAGTGTCACTGTCCTGCAGGCAGTGTCTGATGGGTGGCCTGTGGTGGGGTACTTGGTCCTTATGTGGCCAGGACTTATGTGACCTCCTTCTACTTTTGAGCTACTTCAAATTTTACCATCTTCCACAGGCCTCTTCCTTGTTGCTAAACCTCAGCTTTCTGGATCCTGTTCATTTACGTGAACATGTCACACTGCCTGTAACTTCTGGGACTTAGATATGAAACACCTTTGCTTGGAACACTCTCTTCCATGACCTTGCCTGGCTGCCTTCTATTTATCACCCAAGTATCTAAAAGTCACCTTCCAAGGGTTCCTCTGCTATATGCTCTCCAAGCACTGTACTTCTTCCTTCCTTCCCACATCCTTGCTTCTGCTAAGAGTTTGATATCTCTTGTCATCTATCTTGTATTCCCCATAGGAACACATTTACTGCTCTGTTCCACAGGAAGTACACTGCTTGGCACATGGTAAGCACCTCATAAGTACCTCTGGAGCTTGGTTGAAATTAAAGATATGTTTATCAGATATTGTAGATATCAGTAATAAGTAAACACAAAGAATAGTTTCGGGGTTTTGTTTTGTTTGTTTTGGTTTGGATTTCCATCATGCTGCTGTCCTGCCATCTCTGTCTCTATAATTAGAGGGCCTAGTAGAAGTTACTCATGACTCAAAATTCATGCAGCTATATCAGTATTTCTTAGTTTCTTTTTCCATTATCACAAGGCTAGTCTTTCTAGATATTTTTTTTTCCCTAATCACCCCTGTCCTGTGAAATTTTAGTACCACATATATACTGTATAGATCTTTATGTACTGTGGCTCTTTGGAGGGACAATAGCCATTATAACATCTAAGGTTTTTTTGCCCTCAATAATGCATTTTCATCCCTTGGGGCAATATTGCCCCTGTTGATAATGTATAATCTGTCTTTATGTCTGTATCTACTATCTACCTAGCTAGCCAGCTAGCTAGCTAGTTATCTAGCTATCTATCTTTTTTATCTAGAAAGAAAAAGGAGGAAGAAAAAGATAGAAAATGCCCATTTGAGCACCCTTTGATGTATTGCTTCAGCTGCTCTTTGCAGAATCTTCTCTTGTTTGCAGCCCAATCTCAGAGTTTGGGTTTGCCCAGAGGCTTTGCACAAAAAGAGCATCCTCCTTTCTGACTGTTGTGTTGGTCTCCTGGCTATTGCGTACTTTACAGAGTGTTAACAAAACATTAATTTGTATGGAAATATTAAAGTCAGAATGTATTATAATTTTAGATTTTCATATTTTATATTTACCATAATTATAATTTTATTCATGTCAGTTTCCAAATGAAATGTTTTATGTGTTCCCAACTGGAATTAATTTTCTTTATCTAACTACTTTCAAAGCTGTATCAGAGTTGAAGCTTTAAAAACTATTGGTGGCATTAGGATCTCTTCAGCTTCCACAGGCAGTTTGAAAAATAACTTTCTACGGGCAAACATCTCAGGTGCAGGGAAAACCATGGTCTTACATGAGCAGCTGCAGAGAGAATGGAATTGAAGCCTTATTTCTGGCTTTCTCTGGCTTTTATTAGTCCACAGAGTGGTTAGAAAAAATGGCAGGGGTTTGCAGGGGACATTTTACAATGCCCCATAGGGACTACCACCTTGTTAATTTTACTTGCAGTGGCAGTTGTCATTTAAATACAATGTTACAACATGTTATGACACAAAAGGTGGGTGGCTTATAAAGCCCACAATCAAGTAAACTTCAGTGATGATGGCAAGCCTGAAGGACACTTTCCATTTGTCTTTTCTTTTCTCTTTGCCCCTCAGTGACTTACAAACTATCTACCTAACACCAGTTTAGTCCAGGCACACTGTCAATTTACATGGTTTAAATGACAAGTCATGCTGTTCACCAGTCATTATTTGTTGCCCGCAATGGAATCCTCCAATACCTCATTGGCTTCAAAAGCAATCAGGCATTAGTTACAGCAAAATTGAGAGACATCTCCAAATGTTCCCAACCTCCTTCCCCCACACCAAATGTTAAACCACAGGCATTATGCTATCTCATTTTACCACTGCCGTGAACCTTCTACTCCAGTCCAATAGGTGCATTTATAGCCCATGTCTTGATATTAACAGCTGGCACTCACTGTGTTGGCAGGCACTGTATTTAAGTGCTTCACTTCATTTACCCTCACACCAAACATATGAGAGAGGCATTATTATCTCTCTGTTTGTACAGAAGAGGAAACAGGCTCAGAAGAAAAAAGAACTTGCATTACAGTAAACAGCCAGGAAATAGCAGATCACAGGTTTAAAGTCTGAGGGCATGCATACAGAGCCCACGGCTTAATCTTCACCCTGAAATGCATCTCCATGCTAAATATTGTAAAGCAAAGCCAAACGTCTTTCCTCCTCATCACATATACTGAAATTTTAGCCATCTTTTTTTTTTTTTTTTTGCAGTACACGGGCCTCTCACTGTTGTGGCCTCTCCCGTCGCAGAGCACAGGTTCCGGACGCGCAGGCTCAGTGGCCATGGCTCACGGGCCCAGCCGCTCCGCGGCACGCGGGATCCTCCCAGACCGGGGCACGAACCCGTGTCCCCTGCATCAACAGGTGGGCTCTCAACCACTGCGCCACCAGGGAAGCCCATAGCCATCTTTTGAATCCAGATCCAAGCCCCTTTTCCTACCTGAAGTCACTCTAAAAGAAGGTAGTTCACAGTGCTATTTTAAGTGTAGGTGCTCATATGATTCATTTATAAAATAATGACATCAATATCATTCTACATATAATTATTTAACTTTTCAAGATTCTATGCTTTAAATAGATCACCCTTAAATATATCAGAAGGTTTTAAGAGGAGGGGCTATTTCTGATACTTGTAGTTCTCTTTATAATGTCTAGCACAATGTCTTATACATAGCATGAAATTGTTAAAAAAACAAAACCAAAAAAAAAGCCTTTTGATTTAATCATAGGTGGGAAATGTCTGGAACACCATACACTCGAAGGAAAAAAAAAAAAAAGACAGATTATTGTAATCTTTTGCTTGACTTCTACAGCAGAGTCAATTGAGTCCTGTATTTGAATTATAATTGTGCTTTTTGTTATTCCATGTAATTGGCCATTTCTCTGATTAACCTACCTATTGCTATAATCCTACTTATCCATACATAAACAAACATTTGAAATTATTTGCACAAATTGTAGAATCTCTTGGAAAGCTCCTAATTGCTAAGTCAAATCTGAAGGGCAGGCCTACAAATATGTGAAGCAACAAAAGAGTTGCCAGAAGCAGCCAAATACTTACTCATTGACTTAGTAAATTAAGTGGTCTTATTACTTGCTCCCAAGTACAAAAAGTTATTAATGCATTTGAAATATATATATATATATACACATACCTGAAGGCAGATCAAGATGCCAGGTAGAGCACTGTTGTGAAAATTATGACTTTTTAAAAAGAAATAATAGTGACTATCTAAGAGAAATGATGGGAAATGTGGTTTAAAAGTTTTAAAGATTTTTAAAATTTTATGGCAAACTAGAATCAAAAATAGACAAGTCACAGGCTTGAAGGTGAAGATATGGTTCATTTAAATGGCTACAATCTTTGACAAATAATTTAACTTTCTCAATTTAGTTTCTCATTTGTAAATTTAGTTAAAATGTATTCTACATATGCATCACTTAAGTCTTTATATTCATAATAATTGTTACTAGAAATAGTACCATGATTATGGTTATCTTACCATTACACATTGCCACTTTTTCAAGGTAGCTTTGGACGAATTATCACAAAGAAATAAATCATAACTACAAATTATTCACCTAAAATATCCACAGTTAGTCATTAGTGTTACCTAGTGATATACATTTTTTCATTATCTACTTTTGTCATTGACTAACATTTTTAAGAAGTAATTCTAATTAAATTATTTATTGCAATGGACCTTCTTCAAGTTGGAAGTTTACAACTTCTTTATACATGTTTGAAAGAAGAATTGAATTATAAGCTTTGTCTGTGACCTCCTGCTTTACTCATAGAGATGGTATATTTTGTGGTTGAGTGTGAAGTCATGACCCAAATAACCACAATCCTCACTAAAAAGCAATATAAAAGGAAGAGGAAATGAGTCTTTTCATGCTCTGTCACATATAGTTCCCACCTTACATGAATATAGGCCTTATAAAATCATATCACCGATTATATAATTGTTTTGCATTTTATACCAAGAAAAGAAAAAACCATTCTGATAGTACTAAGCATGAGAGCTTGAAGTATACTTTGCTTATTAATAGAAATTTATTTTATTTCTTTTTGAAATTCAATTAATATTTACTTCTAGCAAAGTCATTATAGTCTTCTAAATCAATAACTAAAATTAAATAATTGTGAGATGACTGGCTTATTTAATATGTTAAGGGCATGCCATCTATTCAGCAGTATTTCAAGTCACTGGGAGAGGGCATCTGGCATACTCAACCCATAGGCTCAATAAAAATGTTGTAATTAAGAGATCAAATTTTTCCACATGCTGCAGAAAATCATAAGACAAAATAAATATTATTCATCTTCTAGAAAATATACATTCATCTTTTCTACTATGTCTGTGTGAATAAGGTGCAAGGTGGTCATGTAATCATTTCTTACTTTCTACCACTTATTCACATTTACTTGTGGATAATTTGGTAATAAGTGTCAGAACCAGAGTTTGAACAGAGACATCATTCTTTCCTTCAGAGGCAACATTCTAGGCAGGGTACAGAACTAGCAAAATGGGAATCACATTTAGAAAAATTCTCAGAAATGCAGATTGTCAAAATTTTAATTATAATGTCTACATTTAAATCCAGGGATATTGAATATAAACAAATGGAACTTTTGAACAAAATGTTCAAACAGAACAAAATACCTGGGTTTTATTTGCGCCCAAAGAAAGACATGTGGAGTTCCCACATAAAGTAGGATTAGGTACAGTTTGGGCAACAGCCAGAAAATGCAGGTGACCCATGAGATACACGGTTATTCTGGGAGAAGTGTGAGTTGCTCTTGTGAGACAATCACAAGCTCCAATAAACTGTTTTTTTGTTTTGTTTTTTTAAACGTGGTAAAACTGAAGAATATACTTGATTCAAGCTCAGAAATGCTAGGAAAGAGGTAGATGGTAAATCCATGGGTTACCCTTAGAGTTGTTTGAGATAAGGCTTTCTAATCTCCAGATTTGAAAACGTTAAGTAATCATTCTGTAAAATTCTGCTTCATCGATGTCTAGTTCTTCATTATCTTTTCTATTTTGTTTCACTTACTCCTCCCTTTGTTTTTCTATGTGTCACAGTGATATTTTTTCCTTCCGTATTCTGCAAAAATCCATCTCCTGTGTCCTTTCTTCATTATGTCTTTACATGTTCTCAGACTTTGCATCTACTCTAAGCTTAATCACCATTCTACATAGATTTCTCCCAATTCTATATACTTCTTTTTGACTTCTTTTTCAAGTCCTATACTTGAATTTGCAGTTAGAACATCCACTACTATGTATTCTACTGGCGTCTAGAACTTTAGTGTGTAGTACATGTATAACAAAAATGTTTTGAATGAGTTAATGGATACAAAAACCCAAACAGGGCTTCCCTGGTGGCACAGTGGTTGAGAGCCCGCCTGCTGATGCAGGGGACGCGGGTTTGTGCCCCGGGTTCGTGCCCCGGTACGGGAGGATCCCACACGCCCCGGAGAGGCTAGGCCCGTGAGCCATGGCCGCTGAGCCTGCGCGTCCGGAGCCTGTGCTCCGCAACGGGAGAGGCCACAACAGTGAGAGGCCCACGTACCACACAAAAAAACAAAAACAAAAACAAAAAAAACAAAAAAAACCCAAAGTTATGCACATTTTTGACCCTTACTCCTTAATTTTGGTCATTTAATCACCCCCCTCACTCCTGCCCCCATATCTACTGATATCACCTATTTGAAAACTTAATTCTGAAATGAGGTTGCAAAATACCCTTGACCGTTTCCCTTTCATACCTTCTGTTTAGAGCTGGAAGATTACTGTCTTCAACAGATTTGAAATTTTTCCTGCTCCATTCCCTATACTATAGGTCCTAGAGGACAAAGTTCAAATTCCTTTATTTTGAATTCATATTTTTTGCTGTGAAATTAAGTCTTACTCTTTTCTGACTGGGAAAGGTTGCCTATGGTTTTCTTTCTCCTTAATGATCTTTTCTTCATCTGTACTTATCAATATTTTACCCAAATCTCAAGCTTCTCTTTCAAACACCACCTTGTTTATGATGGCTTTTCTATACTTTCATCTATATATACTATTCTCTTCTCTTCATACTTTCTTCTTTGAAGACATTTATCATAGTTTGCCTTCTTTAACAACTATTTATGTACTTACTTTACTTGCCTGACTCACTAGGTTTTGCCTTATTTTTTCTGGCACAAATGCCTGACCTTTGTTCCACTTCACTGATGTAATCTTAGCTTTGTAGTAATTCAACAAACTATTTAGATGATCATGTGCTGCATCTTGTTATTCGCTTATGTAGATTGCTCTGGCTCATCACTCTTCCTCAGTTTTCACTGATGAATAGAGATCATGCGTATAGGTAGCTTTTGTAAAAGTGCTTTTCCACTTTTTGAAGAGTATTTAAGCACAGATGGATATGCACAAAGTGTTGATATCTATTTAGCATGAAAGTGAAAGCTTTATATTAACTTGAAACTAAAAGTTGATATATAAGCATTGAAGCCAAAAAGAAAAAAGAAAACGTATCTGAGAGTTATCTTCCTTTGTGATGTGGTTTTGAAGCAATTGCTTCACCAACAATGAACCTTTCTCTAATCTCATTCACTCTGTTCTGTTCCAGAAGCCACTGTCTGAAAGTCATTATACTGTGGAAACTTAATGCTTAATAACAATAAGTAGAGCCACCTTAAGTTTTTATAGCGCTTACATATTTTCAAAGCATTTTCTCAGCTATTACCTCATTTCAACCTCATAACGACCCTCCTGTTATGTAAATGGCACAGGTAGTAGCAAATTCATTGTAACTACATGCACATTTTTTTGCATACTACTGTTTATGTGCTACATTATAAACATATTAATTATTTAAGAATATGTATTTCTTCTGATGGCTGTGTGGGAAAAATCTATGGACATTTAAAAATTAAGGTAAGGTTGATTTGAAGACCAGTAGATTCAATACACAGGTGTTCTCAAAGATAGCAATTATGCTTTGAAATATAGTATATTAAGTGAAACATACTTGTGTATCTAGCCACTAGTATATGCTATTCTTATAAATGCTTCTGGTATTTTTTCATTTGCAAAGACTGAGGTTTGATTTTAATTTATAATGTGAACCCCATCTTCTCAGGGAATCCAGCACCTTTACAGGTTACTAAAAAAAAGACTTATACAGCCCTCCAGCGTTCCAAAGCTAGAGACCCCCCAGTAGAAGATGCATCGGAGCATGGCTAAACTCATCCCCTCACCTACCTCCTTAAGTGGAATCACTGCTGACAGTACTACTGCTCAGAGCACATATTATTTAAACTCCTAAAATTACAGCGTTGGTAGTGAGAGCTGAACTATTCTCACTCACATCACTGGGAAAAGAGTGCTGAGTACATGACAGCTTAGAAACTGCCTTTGTGGAAGAAAGTGTTCAGATAAATCAATTTTCTGCAGGAAAAAAAAAGGAAAATATTAATTTGCTGTGTACTTATTTAAACAGCTGACTGAAGAGTTTATTATGCTTGATTGCAGGCCTTCAGCAATAGTTATTTCTTCCTTTCCCTCTCTCCTTCTGTCCCAATGAATTCCCATTGACAGAGCCTACAGCTATCCTCTCAGAAATCATATAAAACCTGACATTGCTAAAAAATTAACATCAAAAAGGTGTCTTCGGGTGTTACCTTTAAAATCAAATCTAATTTAACAACCAACTGCGAGCTGAGAGCTCATTCTTTATAACTTGATCACTAAGCAAGATTCACAAGCTCTCCCTGGTCTGCAGATGGAGCTATTGACAAAACAGTACTATCCACTTGAGAAAAGCAGTGCACAAACTTGAGTTTTACTGAATGTTTCTTTCTTTTCTTTTTTTTTTTGAGGACTATGTCTCAAGACATATCCTAAATATTATCTTTTCAAGTAAGAGAAATCCTCTGAAAATTAAAAAGAGCTTCAAAATCTGATGATCTTCATTACAGAATTGTATGACATAAAACCTACATACGTAAAAATAGAGATACATGTCAGTGAAAAGTGATTCAAACACATGGATAGACTATGTAATATAAGAAACGATAGTATAGAGGTTGAATTTATGTATCATTCCTTTCTAAATAGGAATTTAGAACATGGCACGTTAAGTTATTTAATATTTAGTATTCAAACAGTACTTTCTGTGATGGAATACACCTTTTTTTGTTATCCAGTAGTCCATCATCACAATATAGCAGGGAAATGACATAGTTACTTAAGAAAATCTATGTAGGGAATAGATGGATATAGAACTGTCTGATAAATTGGGAGACACTTCGATGATAATCCAGACAAGATTTGATAGATTTTCAGAATTAGAAGGGACTGCAGTGATCACTCATTTATTCTTTCAACAAGTGTCAGTGGAACTCATGTGAACAGTTATATTTGGTTAGTATTAGAATCATCTGTCATCTGCTCTCAAGGCATTTAAAATTAAGATATATAATAAACACATGAAAGTCTTTAGGTCAGTGTAAAGGACTAGGGAAACAGAGAAAACCTCTAACCCTATGTATTGTGGTATATCAGAAAAGGTAATTTAGAAAGTCACTTAACTGAAGTTTTAAGGTCATCTAGAAAAATTTTATCATTTATAGAAGTGGAAACTGAGTTGGCAAAATATTATGTCTGATAGGTATCAAAATCAGGGTCAGAAATGAGCTTTCTTTGTTTTTTTCCCAAATGCCTTCCACAACAAAGCACATTTCTAGGTGAAGAATATATTAATTTCTACACAGCTTGGAATTACAAAGTCCTAATGAATAGTGTAGCCAGATGCTAGAATGTAAGCAAGACATCTGTCCTCAACCATGAACCTCATGAACTATATCAAGAATCTCATGGATGTGACCGTGAGATATGTTGCACTAAGATTTTTAAAATTATAATATTTTAAAAAAGTTTTAAACAATTTATAAAATATCCAACATCATTCAACCAAAGCTGTGGCTGGTCTAACTGGACTTCTGAATTTCTGTTTAAAACTTTACACCTCAGGGTATAAATCAATAGCAAATAAACTAGATGATGCCCATGCTATGGAAAAGTGTTTTTGATATAAGCTCCTTTATGGTATAATTTGTCAACTTTCAATTCACCTTCTAGGTTATAAATCTGAATGTGACATCAGTTATCCTTGAAGGAAACTTAAAACTATAGCTTTATTATCAATGTGTAACTTGTTAGAATTCAGAGAGAAAAGACTCCCTTGGTCATACACAATTTTTTTAAAATAAAGGAACACTTCTTGATTTTGGTAGATTGGAAGCATCATATTTGGTTTTGAAGACCTTTACATAATTCAATATTCTTCATCTCCAATAAGATACTCAAAAAAGAAATCCTGAGACAAAATAATATAACTATTTCACTCTACTGGTGTTGATTAAAGTTTATATACTAGGTATTGATTTTAGGAAAATAATATCCTGAGATTTAATTGCTATTTTCTAAGATATTTGGTTACAATCCCAATGCAGCCAATATATTTGAGAACATCCACTGAAACCCATTCTAACCCATAACCATCAATTTATACGTTATGTTTTCATTCAATGTAAGATATCATATAGTATTTTACACAAATACCTTTAGTCATGATATAACATTATAACTTAGATATTTCAGACATTTAAATTACATTTGGAATTAACTTTTGTTGTAAAATATTCAAATCACTGCATTATTTAGAGATGTACCGACAAAACAATTATATACAATTTCTTTTTCTGTTTTGTCGTACGCGGGCCTCTCACTGTTGTGGCCTCTCCCGTTGAGGAGCACAGGCTCTGGACGCGCAGGCTCAGCGGCCATGGCTCACGGGCCTAGCTGCTCCGCGGCATGTGGGAGCTTCCCGGACCGGGGCACGAACCCGTGTCCCCTGCATTGGCAGACAGACTCTCAACCACTGCACCACAAGGGAAGCCCTACAACTTCTAATCAAGAAGAGTAGTATTGTATTCCTATCTATCGCTAGACAGTTATCAAAATGATACTGTCCTGGGCACACGAGGTGATACCTACAAGCAATCAATGACTTGAGGAGAACTGTACAAACATGCTTACAACACAAGGACCTAAATATAAAACAGTGAATATGATATGAGTGGTTACCAGCAACACCTATTATGAAAATTCAAAAGAAATCAATTTCTCTGTTGTGGATTTATTTAAGTTTTAGAGAAGATTCAGGGTAGTGTGTTAACAAGTACATTTATCTAGATAGCAGGAGGCATGAGTTCTAATTCAGGTTCTACCATTAACCATGTGTTCTTGTTAAAATGTTTTACTCATTATGAACATTAATTTCCTCATCTGTAATTGGAGTACCAGCACTCTCCTGCTTATATCACAGAGTTGTGGTATTATGTTTGTTTTAATAAACTTTGAATAGTTTTATGTTTGTCAAGTCTCATTCAAACACATATTGATTATAAATCATTTCTTAGATTGTATTATCTTTTTCAGTAAGCTTTTCATATTAAACTAACACACACAGACACACACACACACAATGTTCATCTATGATTCTTACAGAACGCACAGATAAGAATAGAAAGTAAAAGAGATTTGTAAGGAGCTATATATCATTGTTACTTCAGCATAGTAACTATCAATAAATTATTGGTGGTAAAATATTTATTAAATATTCATAGTTCATGATTTTTAAAGTTCTATTATTTTTTAAGTTAAAAATGACAAGATGTTTACTAATGTTGCTTTTTATGAACAATTTGCCAGTTGTTTATATAACCAATTGCCCTAGAATTGGTCAGCTATTTTCCCAATAACAAAATTGCTTTGACACGTTTTATATGTTTCCAAACTGTATATAAAATGGGTCAAATTGTGTCTTTTTAAACAGAAACATGCAATATATCTACATGGTAAATCACAAATATGTTATTTGGTGCATCTAGTTAGTTACTCGTACTATCAGTAACATGACGTAGAAGTGGTGGCCAGGTGCAGCCCGCCACTGCCAGGGTCCCGGGATCCAGGGACAACTTCCCCGGGACAACGCACGGTGCGCCTCAGGCTGGTGCAACGTCACGCCGGCCTCTGCTGCTGGAGGCTCACCCTGCACTCCGTACCCCTCCCTAACCCCAGCCTGAGTGAGTCAGAGCCCCCGAATCAGCGGCTCCTTTAACCCTGTCCTGTCTGAGCGAAGAACAGACGCCCTCCAGCGACCTACACGCAAAGGTGGGGCCAAATCCAAAGCTGAAACCCGGGAGCTGTGCGAACAAAGAAGAGAAAGGGAAATCTCTCCCAGCAGCCTCAGGAACAGCGGATTAATTCTCCACGATCAACTTGAGGTACCCTGCATCTATGGAATATGTGAATAGACAATGAATCATCCCAAATTGAGGAGGTGGAATTTGAGGGCAAGATTTATGATTTTTTCTCCTTTTCCTCTTTTTGTGAGAGTGTATGTGTATGCTTCTGTGTGAGATTTTGTCTGTATAGCTTTGCTTTCACCATTTGTCCTAGGGTTCTATACGTCCGTTTTTTCTTGTTTTTTTTTTTTTTGTTTGTTTGTTTTGGTTTTTACTTTAAAAAAAGTTTTTCTTTTCTTTTTTTTTTTAAACATCTTTATTGGGGTATAATTGCTTTACAATGGTGTGTTAGTTTCTGCTTTATAACAAAGTGAATCAATTATACATATACATATATTCCCATATATCTTCCCTCTTGCATCTCCCTCCCTTCCACCCTCCCTATCCCACTGCTCCAGGCGGTCACAAAGCACCGAGCTGATCTCCCTGTGCTATGCGGCTGCTTCCCACTAGCTATCTACCTTATGTTTGGTAGTGTATATATGTCCATGCCTCTCTCTCGCTTTGTCACAGCTCACCCTTCCCCCTCCACATATCCTCAAGTCCGTTCTCTAGTAGGCCTGTGTCTTTAGTCCTGTCTTACCCCTAGGTTAAAAGTTTTTTTTTTTCTTAATTATTTTTTACTTTAATAACTTTATTTTATTTTACTTTACTTTATTTTATTTTCTTTTATTCTCTTTCTTTCTTTCTTTCTACTTTTTCTCCCTTTTATTCTGAGCCATGTGGATGAAAGGCTCTTGGTGCTGCAGCCAACAGTCAGTGCTGTGCCTCTGAGGTGGGAGAGCCAACTTCAGGACACTGGTCCACAAGAGACCTCCCAGCTCCATGTAATATCAAACGGCAAAAATCTCCCAGAGATCTCCATCTCAACACCAACACCCAGCTTCACTCAACGACCAGCAAGCTACAGTGCTGGACACCCTATGGAAAACAACTAGCAAGACAAGAACACAAACCCACCCATTAGCAGAGAGGCTGCCTAAAATGATAGTAAGTCTACAGACAGCCCAAAACACACCACCAGACGTGGACCTGCCCACCAGAAAGGCAAGATCCAGCCTCATCCACCAGAACACAGGCACTAGTCCCCTCAACCAGGAAGCCTACAAAACCCACTGAACAAACATTAGCCACTGGGGGCAGACACCAAAAAGAATGGGAACAACGAACCTGCAGCCTGTGAAAAGGAGATGCCAAACACAGTAAGTTAAGCAAAATGAGAAGACAAAGAAACACAGCTGATGAAGTAGCAAGGTAAAAAACAAACAGACCTAAAAAATGAAGAGGAAATAGGTAGTCTACCTGGAAAAGAATTCAGAATAATGATAGTAAAGATGATCCAAAATCTTGGAAATAGAAAAGACAAAATGCAAGAAACATTTAACAAGGACCTGGAAGAACTAAATATGAATCAAGCAATGATGAACAACAAAATAAATGAAATTAAAAATAATCTAGAAGGGATCAATAGCAGAATAACTAAGGCAGAAGAATGGATAAGTGACCTGGAAGATAAAATAGTGGAAATAACTACCGCAGAACAGAATAAAGAAAAAGAATGAAAAGAACTGAAGACAGTCTCAGAGACATCTGGGACAACATTAAATGCACCAACATTTGAATGATAGGGGTTCCAGAAGAAGAAGAGAAAAAGAAAGGGACTGAGAAAATATTTGAAGAGATTATAGTTGAAAACTTCCCTAATATGGGAAAGGAAATAGTTAATCAAGTCCAGGAAGCACAGAGAGTCCCATACAGGATAAATCCAAGGAGAAACACACCAAGACACATATTAATCAAACTGTCAAAAATTAAATACAAAGAAAGCATATTAAAAGCAGCAAGGGAAAAACAACAAATAACACACAAGGGAATCCCCATAAGGTTAACAGCTGATCTCTCAGCAGAAACCCTACAAGCCAGAAGGGACTGGCAGGACATATTTAAAGTGATGGAAGAGAAAAAACTGCAACCAATATTACTCTACCCAGCAAGGATCTCATTCAGATTTGATGGAGAAATTAAAATCTTTACAGACAAGCAAAAGCTGAGAGAGTTCAGCACCACCAAACCAGCTTCACAACAAATGCTAAAGGATCTTCTCTAGACAAGAAACACAAGAGAAGGAAAAGGCCTATAATAACAAACCCAACACAATTAAGATAATGGGAATAGGAGCATACATATCAATAATTACCTTAAATGTAAATGGATTAAATGCTCCCACCAAAAGACACAGGCTGGCTGAATGGATACAAAAACAAGACCCATATATATGCTGTCTACAAGAGACCCATTTCAGACCTAGAGACACATACAGTCTGAAAGTGAGGGGATGGAAAAATATATTCCATGCAAATGGAAACCAAAAGAAAGCTGGAATAGCAATTCTCATATCAGACAAAATAGACTTTAAAATAAAGGCTATTAGAAGAGACAAAGAAGGACACTACATAATGATCAAGAGATCGATCCCAGAAGAAGATATAACAATTGTAAATATTTATGCACCCAACATAGGAGCACCTCAATACATAAGGCAAATACTAACAGCCATAAAAGGGGAAATTGACAGTAACACATTCATAGTAGGGGACTTTTAACACCCCACTTTCACCAATGGACAGATCATCCAAAATGAAAATAAATAAGGAAACACAAGCTTTAAATGATACATTAAACAAGATGGACTTAATTGATATTTATAGGACATTCCATCCAAAAACAACAGAATACACATTTTTCTCAAGTGCTCATGGAACATTCTCCAGGATAGATCATATCCTGGGTCAGAAATCAAGCCTTGGTAAATTAAAAAAAATTGAAATTGTATCAAGTATCTTTTCTGACCACAACGCTATGAGACTAGATATCAATTACAGGAAAAGATCTGTAAAAAATGCAAACACATGGAGGCTAATAATATATTACTTAATAACCAAGAGATCACTGAAGAAATCAAAGAGGAAATAAAAATATACCCAGAAACAAATGACAATGGAGACATGACGACCCAAAACCTATGGGATGCAGCAAAAGCAGCTCTAAGAGGGAAGTTTATAGCAATACAATCCTACCTTAAGAAACAGGAAACATCTCGAATAAACAACCTAATCTTGCACCTAAAGCAATTAGAGAAGAAAGAACAAAAATCTTCAAAGTTAGCAGAAGGAAAGAAATCATAAAGATCAGATCAGAAATAAATGAAAAAGAAATGAAGGAAACGATAACAAAGATCAATAAACGAAAAGCTGGTTCTTTGAGAAGATAAACAAAATTGATAAACCGTTAACCAGACTCATCAAGAAAAAAAGGTAGAAGACTCAAATTAATAGAATTAGAAATGAAAAAGGAGAAGGAACAACTGACACTGCAGAAATACAAAAGATCATGAGAGATTACTACAAGCAACTCTATGCCAATAAACTGGACAACCTGGAAGAAATGGAAAAATTCTTAGAAATGCACAACGTGCCAAGACTGAATCAGGAAGAAATAGAAAATATGAACAGACTAATCACAAGCACTGAAATTGAAACTGTGATTAAAAATCTTCCAACAAACAAAAACCCAGAACCATTTGGCTTCACAGGCAAATTCTATCAAACATTTAGAGAAGAGCTAACACCTATCCTTCTCAAACTCTTCCAAAATATAGCAGAGGGAGGAATACTCCCAAACTCATTCTACGAGGCCACCATCACCTTGATACCAAAACCAGAAAAGACTGTCACAAAGAAAGAAAACTACAGGCCAATATCACTGATGAACATAGATGCAAAAATCCTCAAGAAAATACTAGCAAACAGAATCCAACAGCACATTAAAAGGATCATACACCATGATCAAGTGGGGTTTATTCTAGGAATGCAAGGATTCTTCAATATATGCAAATCAATCAATGTGATACACCATATTAGCAAATTGAAGGAGAAAAAACATATGGTCATCTCAACAGATGCAGAGAAAGCTTTCGATAAAATTCAACACCCATTTATGATAAAAACCCTCCAGAAAGTAGGTATAGAGGGAACTTTCCCCAACATAATAAAGGCCATATATGACAAACCCACAGCCAGCATCATCCTCAATGGTGAAAAACTGAACGCGTTTCCACTAAGATCAGGAATAAGACAAGGTTGCCTACTCTCACCACTCTTATTCAACATAGTTTTGAAGTTTTAGCCACAGAAATCAGAGAAGAAAAGGAAATAAAAGAAATCCAAATCGGAAAAGAAGTAAAGCTGTCACTGTTTGCAGATGACATGATACTATACATAGAGAATTCTAAAGATGCTACCAGAAAACTACTATTTTCTCCCATACACAAAAATAAACTCAAAATGGATTAAAGACCTAAATGTAAGGCCAGACACTATCAAACTCCTAGAGGAAAACATAGGCAGAACACTCTGTGACATAAATCACAGCAAGATCCTTTTTGACTCATCTCCTAGAGAAATGGAAATAAAAACAAAAATAAACAAATGGGACCTAATGAAACGTCAAAGCTTTTGCACAGCAAAGGAAGCCATAAACAAGATGAAAAGACAACCCTCAAAATGGGAGAAAATATTTGCAAATGAAGCAACTGACAAAGGATTAATCTCCAAAATTTACAAGCAGCTCATGCAGCTCAATAACAAAAAAACAAAAAACCCAATCGAAAAATGGGCAGAGGAACTAAATAGACATTTCTCCAAAGAAGATATACAGACTGCCAATAAACATATGAAAGGATGCTCAACATCACTAATCATTAGAGAAATGCAAAGCAAAACGACAATGAGATTTCATCTCACACCAGTCAGGATGGCCATCATCAAAAAATCTAGAAACAATAAATGCTGGAGAGTGTGTGGAGAAAAGGGAATGCTCTTGCACTGCTGGTGGGAATGTGAATTGGTACAGCCACTATGGAGAACAGTATGGAGGTCCTTAAAATACTACAAATAGAACTACCGTATGACCCAGCTATCCCACTACTGGGCATATACCCCGAGAAAACCATAATTCAAAAAGAGTCATGTACCAAAATGTTCATTGCAGCTCTATTTACAATAGCCAGGAGATGGAAACAACCTAAGCATCCATCATCGGATGAATGGAAAGAGAAGATGTGGCACATATATACAATGGAATATTACTCAGCCATAAAAAGAAACAAAATCGAGCTGTTTGTAATGAGGTAGATGGACCTAGAGTCTGTCATACAGAGTGAAGTAAGTCAGAAAGAGAAAGACAAATGCCGTATGCTAACACATATATATGGAATTTAATTTTAAAAAATTGTCATGAAGAACCTAGTGGCAAGACAGGAATAAAGACACAGACCTACTAGAGAATGGACTTGAGGATATGGGGAGGGGGAAGGGTAAGCTGTGACAAAGCGAGAGAGAGGCATGGACATATATACACTACGAAACGTAAAAGAGATAGCTAGTGGGAAGCAGCTGCATAGCACAGGGAAATCAACTTGGTGCTTTGTGACCACCTAGAGGGGTGGGATAGGGAGGGTGGGAGGGAGGGAGACTCAAGAGGGGAGAGAAATGGGAACATATGTATATGTATAACTGATTCACTTTGTTATAAAGCAGAAACTAACGCACCATTGTAAAGCAATTATACTGCAATAAAGATGTAAAAAATAAAAGAAGTGGTGGCCAGGAAATTCAGCTTCCATCTTTAGGACACTTTTTCTTGGCAAAGTGCAGTGTTCCCATCAACAGTGTTAGACGAGAGAGCAGAACACATTGACGTGCCGCCAGTCACACATCACCTCACAAGTATTGTGAAATACACAAGAAATAAAAAAAAATAAAGTGTGGAATTTGCAGGTGGTGTTCAGCAGACTCGCTGGTTGGAGAGTATAGGACACTCCCACAGGGACATCTCAACTGAGAAATCTAGTCAATGTCCTGTTGTTTTCAAAATGTTTTTATACCATCAGTTGAAATATTCCTGAAGTGCAAAAAGTCATCCATGGGTGACATTGCAACTCAAGGCTGAAAGGTTCTTATCTGAATTTCTATAATGGATGTTGGTAATAAACTCTTGTATATAATATGATTTCAAGAAATGCATTATCTAAGCATAAACACCTTGTTAATAGCATCAGCCTAAGGGGTTCTCAAAATATCGGAAAACAACTGTGTGGGTTAAAGCCAAGTTAATTTATAAGGTTAGTTAAGGGAAAGACATCACACAATTGAAGTTGCATTTACTGCTCAGAACAATCTTTTGGTTTATATTGATTGCATCATGTACACCCTTAGGTAATCTTAGACATTAATTTGTGGTTACTCTCATACAAATACACCAGTAGGTTGAAAAATAAGGTCTGTTTAGAAAAAAAATTGCATTATAAAAATTTGTGATTTTTAGATGTTAACTAATTATTTTAAAGTATTATAGACGATATATGAATGAAAGCAAATTCTCCATTTAAAAGATCTTTTCTCATTCATCTTAGTATATTTAGCAATTTAGACAATATCAGGCACACTGCAGGTGTCCAATAAATATTTGTTGAATTAAATATACAAGCATTTCTTAAAGAATACACATTTATCATTTATATAAATATTTTTATCGCTAATTGTGTTATATTGACCCCGGTTTAAAACTCAGAATCAAAATATGTGGGTTCCGGTTTCTGTTACTAAATCTGAGACTTCAGTCTTATAATATAACCCATTTTAAATCTAGGTTCTTCTGGCAGTGGATTCAGTGAAAGCTGGGCCTAATGTTGAGCTACCATATGCCTAAGGCTGGGATATTTAAAAATAAATCTCAGTATCAGTGATTCTGACTATATCTTGAGCACATATAACACAATCATACTTTCTCTTTTAGAAATTATTTTAGGTACATTAACTAGTGAGTTGATGGTAATTTGCTGTGCTAGAGATAAATGTAACATTCTATAATCACACTGTAAGAGAGGTTTTGAAACCAGCGTTGGATACTGCACTGGTTATTAAGCAATTGTTGTCCAATCCAAACTTACTCCTTGAGTGGAGCCTCTGCTTTATGATACAGAGGCTGAACTCTGCAAACTGCATTTCTTTTTTGCCAACTGGTGCCCTGCTAGGTTCTGCCAAGATGGGGCACTTAGCTAACTGGACAGGAGGAAGCATCGTTCTGTTTATCTGCTGCCAGGTTGGTGTAATGCAGAGGAAGGGCCCCAGAAAAGATATAACTCACACCTTTGCAGAGAGAGGACCCTTGTCAGTTTCTGACAGCATCACCCAAGCAATGATATGTTTATCCAAGTTGTGGCAATTGGTTCCAACTGCAGGTTGATTCAGACTCTAGGTTTTTTCCACACTCCAGACCCATCTTGCCTCAGAAGACATACCATTGGTGCCACCTCTTCAGAATTCCAGCTCCATGAGGCCCTTCCTCTGGGATTTGGATTCTCTGTCTATGGAGCTTGACCTATAAACTCTTGAGAGATCACCACTAGCCAGGTAGCCAGGTAGATCCCTGCCTCAAAGACCTTGTCTCTGCATGACAGGGCACCTCCTCCAAGCTTCTAGGTTCTGAACACCTTCTGTCCTTTGCTCAACAGTCCTGAGGTTGGCAACTGTTTCTAGCAGTCACTAATTCAATGCTCTCTCAGTGTTCGCCCTTTGTCATTTTAGTTTTCCTATGTCTCTTTAACCATTTGCCTATATTAAAAGCTCTCTGTTAAAGTAACCATCATAGTTTCTGTTTTCCTGATTGACACAGGCACTTT
Organism: Monodon monoceros; assembly: GCF_005190385.1. NCBI lineage: Eukaryota > Metazoa > Chordata > Mammalia > Artiodactyla > Monodontidae > Monodon > Monodon monoceros. Next base: position 36,717,026 of record NW_021703785.1, read on the forward strand.
TTTTGTGTAAGTTTTAGCTCCATAAAATCTTTTATTATTGAATCGATTGTATTATAAATACAAAATTATACATACCAGTTTTAATGTCCCTAACTGAGCTTGAATATGAGATTAAATGTAGTTCACACATTAGTGTAGGTATGAGGTAAACTATATTTGTTATTATATTGTTATGGCCATTTCAATATTTTCAACAAATGGTTAAATAATCAATATTATAATTTCTATTGGAAGTATAACTATTAAAAAGCAATCAGAACATAATTTTCTTTGCATTGTCATGCATTATCATTGCATTTTTCATGACTCAGAAAATATGGACATGATTAATAAACACAATAGATTTAGTTAGTTATCCAACTTGCATTTATAAAATCTTTACTATATTGAAAATTATATAAACTCATGAATTATGTTTGTATGGTGATTAAAAAACAGAACATTATGCACTGATTAAAATTCAGTGCTAATTAGAATTATGCTACAGGTGATATGTGAATCTGGTGGATTTAAAAAAAAATCATTTTTCTGAGACTTTATAACACTGAAAAAAAGATAAATGATTTTCAATTGCACTAAATGATCACGGAAACGTCATTTATGTTACAACAATTCAATATTTCACAATTGTTGATGTACTTTTCTGATAATTATGCAAACTTTATTATAAAAATGATAAATGAAATATTAACCTGCTTTTTCTTTGTGCAACCATCTATTTTAGAAAAGACATAAGGTAACCATCTTAACAAAATTTCTATATTCATAGCAATGCCAGACAAAATAAATATTCTCTACCCTTAATGTAAAGACTTATTCCTAGTTCATTCACTGGGTCTTCTATAATCTATATCTTCATTTATATCTACACACACTGTCATTCTTGGACAATGTAATAGCAAAATTGCTCTAGGAAGTTGTTTTGATTAATAACATACTATGAAACTCTACTTACATGCAGTCAAATGTTTGTAGTTACATTTTTTACCTCTGGCACAAAATGATCTACTAGAAGTCTCCATTTCTGACTTTGAAGGAGAAGATGTACTAGTCATCCAGGTAGGTAGGATCTGTCTGGCTAAGAGGTGCTAGTTAGCCTGGATCTAGCCGTGGATGGCAGGGATTCTAATGATTCTTAGATTGAATAAAAACTGTAATAAGAAAGCATACAAGATTGGAAGCTAAGTTTGGTCTTTGTTTGGCAACTCTGGGTCTCAGATTTTTCCTTTGTAAAATGAAGATTGAATCATGGACCTGAAGTGCTGGCACAGATGTACTTTTGGAGCCAACAGCAGAGACTGACCTTGGATCTACTACTCATTAGCTGGGTAGCTTTTAGCAACCTATTTAACCTCCTTGAGTGTCAGTTTTCTTCAGCAATGAAACAGGTATTGTGGGTTCCATTCAGTAATAGTTACACAGGTCCAGTCACACATAGACCCTCTACAATCTAAAATTTCTTCTAGCTCTAAAATTCTATGACCACTAGAGGTTTTAAATAATTTCTTTTCTATAAAGTAGATTCTCTTCTAATCATTGACTGTTACATTTTTCCTATAAGGTTTGAAGGCCCCTAACGTGTCTATCTTTTTAGAATATGTTTATTAAACAAGGGAAAATCAGAAGTTTGTAATCTATCTTCTTGGAAATGACAAATAATTTAATAATTTAAAAACATATTAGTAGTCCCCATGCATGACTTTATAAATTATTTTTCTTGAAATTTACTGAAAAAAAACCCCTCAAACCTGAGGGAAAGTAATGCAGTTCAACAACAATCCTCTTCGTTGTCCCCCATGTAAACCAATATCACAGGGGAGAATAACAACAGGAGAGACATTGAAATATGTATTTATGATTGAAGCATCATGTATAGAACTATATAATGCATATTCCATATTTCTCTGATAATATTTGGAATAAAGTCAAAGGATCAAGATCATTCTTAGTTTAAAATTTCTTTAAAACAAGGTTTCTCAACAGGGAAGTGATGGACATTCTGGACCAGATAATACTTCGCTAATGGCGGGGCAGTGTGTGCTCCTCTGTATATTGTAAGATGTAGAGCAGCATCCCTGGCTTCAGTCCACTAGAGGCCAGTAACACTACCACCTCTGGTTGTGACAAAAAATGTTTCTACAATATGGCAGTTCCTCAAAAGATAAGCATAGAATTATTATATGACTCAACAATTCCACTTCTGGGTATACACCTAAAATAACTGAAATCAGAGACTCAAGAAGATATTTATATACCAATGTACATAACAACATTATTCACAATAGCCAAAAGGTAGAAGCAACCCACATGTCCAAATGTGGTATGTACATGCAATGGAATATAATTCAGCCTGAAAAAATAATGAAATTCTGATGCAGGTTACAACATGGTTGGGCCTTGAATACATTATGATAAGTGACATAGGACAGATGCAAAAAAAACAAATATTGTATGATTCCACTGATATGAGGTACATCGAGTAGTCAAATTTATAGAGACAGAAAAGAGTGGTTGCCAAGGTCTGAGGGGAGGAAGGAATGGGAGGTATTGTTAAATGAGTACAAAGTTTCAGCTCAGGAAGATGAAAAAGTTCTGGAGATGGATGGTGCTAGTGGTTGTACAACAATGTAAATATGCTTAATGTCTCTGAACTGTACACTTAAAAATGTTTAAAGTGGTAAACTTTATGTTATGTATATTTTGCCACAATGAAAAAAAATGTCTCTAGACATTACCAAATGTCCCCTGGGTGTTGGGTGGGGGTGACAAAATCACCCATGATTGAGGACCACTGCTTTAAATATAGTTTGTGTTTACATTTTTTTTTCATTTTTAAGCAATCACTTTATTGCACAGAGTGCTAGTGCTATTCCTTTCACATTTCAAACTCCTCTTTTAAAAGGAAAGCATTTTCTCTTTTTCTAACTGATTGGTACTACTTTTCTCTCAAGCCCATTTTTGATGAGATACAATTTCCATTTTAAAATGAGTTTTTAAGTAGTACAAAAGAAAATAATTGTTAATGACTAGCAAATGCATGGCAAATCACTAAACACACTGACCAAATGGCATGTCTGGGACGTAGAGGGTTGAATGGTGGTCCCCAAAATATAAGTCAGTGTCTTAATCACCAGAACCTGTGAATGTGAACTTATTCAGAAAAAAGGGTCTTTTGCTGCTGTAACTAAGTTAAGAATCTTTAGGTGAGACCATCCTGGATTATCCAGGTCAGCCCTAAATACAATGACAAGTATCCTTATAAAAGACACAGGGAGGAGAGTTTCACACAGAGAGAAGGTGATTTGAAGACAGAAGCTAAGATAGGTGTGGATGCCACCCCAATCCAAGGGACACCAAGCATTGCCACAGACCCCAGAAGCTAGAAGAGAGGCATGGGGGGATTTCTGCCTAGCGCTTTTTGAGAAAGTGTGGCCCTGAGGACACCTTGAGTTTGGACTTCTAACCTCAGAATTGCAACAGAATAAATTGCTGTCATTTAAGCCCTCCAGCTTTTGGTAATTTATGTCAGCCACAGAAAACAATAATACAAGGGGCAACCTCAATTTGCAACTAGAAATACCATACCCACTCTTCTCTAAAATAAGATTTAAAAATTTAACCATATTTCAAACATAATGTTGAAAGTGAGAGGTTATGTTAGGCTAATACTTTTTTTTTAAAGGAATAATGCTATATAGTGTGTCTATTTTTACCTAACAATCAAAGTATCCTATAGCATTGTCTGTAACTGTCTAAGCATCTTCATTTGGAGATCTCAAAAATATGTAAAACAAAGGTGTCTGCTCCTGTGGTGTGACATTCCGGCCGTTTGACTGTGATACAGGGAGCTAGTTAACATGCACTTACCGTGGCGGACCCCGGCACCTGTATTGCAGGCACTAATCAAAGTGCTTCTTCACGGGGTGAAAGAATCGCTATTTGTAATGAAATAATTAGGTTGGGCGGAAAGCCCTGTAAAGTGAATCAATCTAGTCTGCTCTGGAGATCTGACTCCATTCTCTGGGCAGATTGTTAACATAATGAGACAGCAGCCTACAAGAGGTCCTGTGGAAAAGACCTGTGTCATCCCTCTCCCTTCTTTAATTTTACAAGGCTTCTTTGGACATAATTGCGATGAAAGCTAATATAAACCGCTGATAAAACATGGGACGCTACACTTACCAAAAGGTTATGAAAAGGGTGAGCTGGAATGCAGTAACAGTCTGAACCCATTATTCACAACTTTCAGAGTTGTCTCACTGCCAGCTCCCCAAAGAACACAAGAATTCCCAGTAAGTAATTACAGTTGAGAGAAAAACAGGGAAGACCATTCAAAGGCCAGCTTGAAAATACTGGGTTGATTAATCTGAAGTTCAACAAAAGGAAACAAATTAAGTGTTCTTTATAAATCAGGACAAGACTTTCAAAAGCAAGCTTATTTTTTCTGTGCTGAATTGGCAAAATGTGCTGAGCTACCCCAACAATGAAGCTGTTTTCTTATATATAGCAAAATTCTCATATAGTCGTTTAAAAATACATGTCAATGGAAAGATGTCTCACACCTTGATAAGTTATTTTCTATCCTTTTCACAGGATGCTGTGAAATCCTTTCTATTAAATGTACCACATAACATTTCTTTTCCTTTTCATAGGCATAAGGAATTAAATTACTCCCTTTTACCTCTACTTATATATTTAAAATTTTTCATTGAACTGTTTTTTTAAGTTAGTTTTTGTTTGGAATAAACAAATATACACTAATTAAAAGCAAAAATTAGGGATATTTGCATTCCATAACTTGCATCAAAATGGCACATTTGTTGGAAAACTTCAGATATCTTGCAATGAGGAATGACATCAGACTCAGGCTGCGATACTTTTCTGGATAGAATTGTGCTGCATACTTTCTCTCTGCTCAGATTTTTGCATCCTGGCTATTGTGAACAACAATACTGTATATCGCTCTGTCTCTATCTCTATCTCTGTCTCTATCTCTGTATTTCTATATGTATACTTACATATATGTACATCTGTATATTTGTGTATATATTTCAGGCCACCCAACACTTGAGATTAACTCAAGTTAGAGAACCACATTCCTGATTAAGGTGATTGTCTTTTTGTTTGACCTGGTTATTTATCTATGTCCAGAATAAAATTACATTAGTTCAGGGGCAGGTTCAGAAGCTTCATCAAGAACTGAGTTTACTCTTCTTTGTTGTTATTATTATTGTTTGGTATTTATTTATTTGTTTATTTTTACTAGTGACAAAATAATTTCTTAGGCTTCAGTAAGCTGAATTTCATTTCTCTGATATTCTGTGTTGAGACATAATAATAATTAAAAATATAGGAAAGAAAATAGCAAAAGTTTTCATTTAATACTGGTTAAATATATGCCCGACATTGTGCATATTTTCTAATTTAATCCCGATAATGTCAATTCCTGTGATATAGATATTATTATTTTCTTTTACAGGTAGAGATTCTGAAGTCTAACAAAATGGGTAACTTGCCCAAAGTCAGGTGTCTGGGAAAAGCACAGTTCCCCAGGGCTAATTCTGAAGCATATACCCTTACCTGGGAAGCAGTGCTGCCCAGAGACCATGTTCATTTTTACTCTCATTTACATTTCTTGTGTTTCATAAGCAACATTATCAACACTGGCTCATATAAAGTTTGATGATATAAAGTTAAATTTTCATGAGTTGCTTGAATAAGTACTTCATTTAAGAGATGAATTCATATTAAAAAACCAAACACTTTGCAAAAGAGAAAGTGTAAACATTATGAAGCACTAAAGATACTTAAAGTTATATTTTAACACTCAAATTTCTATCACTAAGGGTATTTAAAAAGAAACAAAAGTAAGCCTTTCAGAACACAGAATTTTAGTTTTAGAAAAAAGGTATACTAATGTACTATGAATAAAGGAATTATAAATCAAAACATTCAAACCCATATTAATAAGGTCCAGTTTTCAAAGGAAAAACTTAGATCTGGATTGTATGTCATGTGAATTTCATTTGCATGTTTCTACCTCCAATATCACCAGTATCTTAACAGAATAACACTTATAGTGATAGAAAAACAAATCAGTCTTGAAAAATAAAATGCCAAGGTACAAGATATATGTAGATGCTTATATAAATGGGTATATACATATATAAATACACATTCATATATAATCTGCACATATATAGATACATTTGCATATATGTATAAATATATGGATGTATATGAGCAGTGTGCATTTTTTCTCAGGAGAAATTTAGAATGAATCATGAAATTACACATTGAATACAAATTAAAACAGCTGTTATTGCTACTAAAAATTGTTCTAAAGTATATACCAGTATAGCTTGCCAGGATTTTAATATTTCTCTTTACGACTATCACCCAATGCATTGGATTACATTGAATTTTTTATTAAATGTCCATTACACTTGACCCAATTACTTCCTTCTAGGAATTGTCCTTCCCTCTTTCTTGCTCATATAAGCAATACCACAAATAACTCTCTGGCTTTGACTCTGCATTAGCATAATGGATTGTATTGCTTTGTTTATATAATTAATTGTGCAGTGTGCCAGGATTTTAATAATTGACCTAATGAACAATAGTTATATGCTAGGATGGATAAAGCCCTCACCTCAAATGATCATATTCAACTCTTTCTTGGCATGACTCACTTCCAGATTCAGGAAAAAAGGTGGAAATAAGAGATCATTTATTTTTTCAACATAGTCTATATAGGTTTTATAGACAGATACATTAATTGAAATTAAGAAAGGTTTTAATATTTGGCTAAATCTTTGTGGCCATAATTGTCATTCATTAATGTTTATTCAGTCCATAAAGAATAAAAAGTGATGAAATTAAACATCACTGATTATTTTTTCCTTTAACAATACTGAAAATGCTTCATTACACTTAGGGTATCATGGTGCACAGTTTAAAAATCAGTTTTTCAAAAGATTTGTTTTTGTATACTCAAGCATGTAAGACTCATACAAAAGCAAAACTTTGGAAGATTCTTAACCTTGATTAAACAGCAATCTTGTCCATGAAATGAAATTTGATATGTTAAATTATGAATGAAATAAAATCACTATACGTTTAGAAAAAAATGTAACTTCAATATTGTAACATGACTTCACTATAGTTAAAGCATAAACCCATGTCTTATATGTGACAGTTTAGTTGCCTGAGGCTAAGCTGACATGAACCATAAGACTAGACATTTCTTAGGGTTGTTTTCTTTCTGTAACATTTCTGCCTTACATGTGTTTTATTAAGAGTCTAAATAAAAGCAAATTTAGTTGTATTTATTCTTTCCTAAAATCTAAAGATGACAATAAGCCCTCTGGCACTTGAGAAAACTAAAGTAAATGAGAAAGGTACTTGGGAAGAGGAGAGAAGATTTCCAATTCATTTATAACTTACAGGAAATTATTATAATAGAACAAGACAGAACGATGACAGTGGAAATTACATCATAAAAGAAAGAGACTGGTAAGTGTAACCTTATCCAGGGAGCATAAACTCACATTTCCATTATAGTAAGTAGGTTGTATGGAAACATATTCTAGAGAAACAATTTTCTAGATGCTGATTTAGAAAATGCAAGTGGCTCTATGCTGTGCAGTAGACCCCTATGACTTATTCATCTTTATTACTGAAACTTTGACCTTCTGAGTAACATAGATTGTGGTGATGGTTTCATTGGTGTACACTTATCTCCAAGTTGATCAAGTTGTATACATTAAATATGTGAGGCTTTTTGTAGGTCAATTATACCTCAATAAAGTGGTTTAAAAAAAGAAAAGAGGGCTTCCCTGGTGGCGCAGTGGTTGAGAGTATGCCTACCGATGCAGGGAACACGGGTTTGTGCTCTGGTCCGGGAAGATCCCACATGCTGTAGAGCAGCTGGGCCCGTGAGCCATGGCCGCGGAGCCTGTGCATCCGGAGCCTGTGCTCCGCAACGGGAGAGGCCACAACAGTGAGAGGCCCGTGTACCAAAAAAAAAAAAAAAAAAAAAAAAAAAAAAAGAAAAGAAAAGAAAATGCAAGTGACATAAAGCTCTAATATGTTCACTTTTTTCTACTTAGAATCTCTTAAAATATAATTTTCTTCATTTGGGTTAATATTATGTTGGAATTGAAATATTAGTACCCTGAAATATATTTCCAATGCTAAAAACACTTTATTATTTTTTATAGTGTATAGAAATTTGTGCTCATGAATGCTTAAATATAAAAATTTAGTTAAATTTGCAAATTTAACTAAATAAATTTTAATATCCCATTAAACCTGGGGCTCTAAAATATACACCTTTTCTCTAACGAAAGGAACAGTTTTCCTAGAAATGGTAACAAAGAGTTAAACTTATAGTGATGTTTTATACAATAAAGCTTTTACGAATAAGATAACTCTTTCTTCTATTCATGAAAATATATAAGGTTTCTTGGGATACTTTTGTATCATAGGAATATTATATATAACACATGTGCATACCAGGACACCATTTTCTAAAATGAAGAACATGGCAAAATATGTGGCATATAAACAGCTGCTATTACTGTAATGTTTGTCGGAGACATGCGAAAAATTGTTCTCGATGCTGGCATTAATCAAATGTGGATGCTAACACATTTCTCCAAGCTTAACTATATGTTGATTCAACGTTTGTTGCTATGTAGACTTCTTCCTAAATTATACAGTTAGCTAGAAGAAAACAGCAAATTGCCCAGTCCCCCATTTCACCTAAATAAATTTCACCTCATCTATTTTAGAGGGAGAAGCTTGAAAGTGCCTGCGAATTGGTATAAGGTATGGCATTTTTCATAAATACATTTATATTACATATATTTTAAAACCTTGCAAACAAACAAACCTCTTTTTGTATGTGAAATACATTATACAAAGAAATAAAACTAAGGTGCAATTTTCACTCCTCTCTCCCCACATTTGGAAAGTAAATGTAGAATTACAAGAGAAATATATATGCTAATGATGGAGAAAATAATGTATCATAAGACAGAATAATAAGTTAAAACTTAACTGATAGTTTAATTCAATAACTATATAAATAATCATAAACATAAGAAGACTATAAGAAACTTGATTATAAGTAAAAAATATATTTGATAGTTCACTATTGAAAAGAAAAGTCCTTCATCTCATGGCTACTTTTCCTTGACACCATAGCCATTTGATTTTAGACGATTTCCTTTGAAGTTACTCATCAGCTATTGATCACAGCCCAAGTGGCTGTAATGAAATACTTTGATTGGTGAAAAATAAAACTGTATTTGGGGCCAAAAGGCAACTAAAATTATGCAAATTAAGAGTTATTCATTAAAGCTGAGCCAAAACATGAAGAGTAGAGTATGTATTTGAACAGGACAAATACTCTTTAGAAGAAACAATTTAACTTAGATATGCTTAGAAATCTGGGAGTTAAAGGAAGACTGTGAAGCTCAGGGGCATCATCACTGTCAGCTTCAAGAACACCCCCAGGTATAACTGGTTATGTTGGGTGACAGAGATACAAAGATATTAGACTAGATTCAGTGACCCTTTCTTCAAAGTTCTTGTGACTCAGTATAAACTTCCTTCAAATTCATGCTCCCCTACTTACTAGGTGTAAACATTTGGACAAGTTCCTTAACATTTTTGAAACTCTATTTCTTCAACAATACAGAGTAAAGAAACACTTGGGTCCCAGGGTTTTTATTAGGATTGAATCAAATGAGGTATGTGAATGATTAGTGAAATAGCTTATAAATATTACCTACTTGACAAACATTAAAATGCCAGTAGATTTTATAGTGGTGGTGGCAGTAATATTTTATTGGTTATAATATAAAGAGTCAGTTATCAAATAGCTCATGGGTGCTGTCAAGTCAAAAAATTGGATTATTGGGGGGCATCAGTCTCAGTCAAGGGGTCTTTTATATTTTAATGCTATGTGGGCATCAGTTCCCGGTTGTCAGTTCTCAGCATCCTAAGCCTTTAGGGAGACAGATTATAGAATTGGGGTCAAAATTTTAAGCCAAAGGTAAGGACAGTTTAGAATAAGTAATCTTTCAAACTAATGTGTGCTGAGCTTCCTTTAAATTCCCCCCTTCCAAAGTATCTTAATTTTAGTCACTCTCCTCCTCAAATATGGAATATTCCATTGATGTGGAAGAGGTGAACTTAGCATGATAGTACTTGGTCCTCAACTCAAACATGTAGCAATAACATGGCCTAGGAAGCTCAGCAGTTGCCGTTTAAGACAGAGTCAGGTTGATAATTTCCACTTTTTTGCCATTTTGAACACTGCAGAACATCTTTGACTGGGTTTCCTGATTTAAATATTTGTGCTGTTGACTTATTTTATGGTGTTGAATGAGGAGATACCTTGATGATGAGGTACTTAGAAAAAACAAGTGACAGATCCAAAAAGCAGTATATAAAGTAGCTATTAAGATACAGTAACCCTCAAGTGCTGGCAGTTTAAAATGAACTTGTCTTGGCTTAGGCAGTTCACACTTACAGAGAAATGCTCACCACTTTTTTTTTTTTTTTTTCTTTTTTGCGGTACGCGGGTCTCTCACTGTTGTGGCCTCTCCCGTTGCGCGGAGCACAGGCTCCGGACGCGCAGGCTCAGCGGCCATGGCTCACGGGCCCAGCCGCTCTGCGGCATGTGGGAACTTCCCGGACCAGAGCACGAACCCCTGTCCCCTGCATCGACAGGCGTACTCTCAACCACTGCACCACCAGGGAAGCCCTCACCACTTTTATTCGTTAACGCCGATCAACATAGGGAGATATGAGATTACATAGGCTCTCTTACTAAACTCAGTACTAATTAATTAACTCATCAATGTAAACAACCCATAGAAATTATCAAGATTTTAAGGATGACAAATTAGTAGCAATGGAAAAGAAAAGTTTCTCCTTTTGCTCAGGTCACTCACTTATCTTTTGTGTACAAGGGGATGTTTGGCAGGATTTTATCTAGACATCATCAGTTAACATTTATTGAATGCTTCATGAATATATCACTCTACTGAACTGCCAAGCAAAGTAAGAACAATTTACTAGTTAAAATATCCATGATTTAATATGCTCTCCTTGACATGCCATAATAAGCAATTTTTGTTTTTCCTAGAAAATTATTCTGCTTCTTTACAACAAATTTCTTGGCACCAATCTTCCCACCAATTACAATAGAATTTTCTTATTCTGTGTTTTCTTGTTTATTTCCAAAGAAATATTTCAATTAAACACAGGGAAACACTTTATTTTAATTCATCTTTTAAACTTAGAAGTGTACTTGGTGATTTAGTTCCAAGATATTTTTTTCTTTTTGTTTGGTCTAGTTTGAAACATCTAGGTGACAACCGCAGCTCCAAAAGATGTTTGTTTAAGTACTTTTCCCACAGGCACGGTATCGTGTTCAGGAGAATTAATAGAAAGCAGTGAAAAACTATAGACTGATATGTAGCTGTCTCTTAATGACAATAAAGCAAGTCAATATTCTGGTTTTGGAATGTAAGAAAGAACTGTGAATGTACACTATCAGTGTTATTTGCCTCATCAGAAACACACAGAAATATTGAAAATACATGGCTTCCTCAGTGTAAGTATGTGACCCAAATAACGGACACTGCTTTTGGTGATAGGAGAATCAAATTTGCAATTAAACCACAGACACAGTAGCTCAAAAGTAGATTGTTGGTAAAACAATCCCTGGCTTCAAAAACAACACCCAACAGCAAAATTCATGACCTTCACCTGCTGTTTTCATAGAGATAACTCATTCTGCCCCCAACCAAAATTTTCAGATGTTTGGTTTTCAGGAGATGAGTATACCACCCAGAAGTGTCATAGTAGTTATGGTGTGCTCTGATATACCTTTGGGAAGCATACCATTTCTAAGTAAACCCTTGATTTGGGGATGAGATCAGAATTGAGATTGAAAGCTTTAGCCATAAGACAGTCTTCAGGCTTCTTCATTTGCAGGATATAGTGAGATGTGCTGGTAGAAAATATGACTTGACAACTGATTTACTGCACAACTTCCTGGAAGGAGGATTTTCCAATTCACTAGAAAAAGAACATAATATTTTCTCTGCTCTTATTACTATTTACAAATTTAGGGAATCATGGCACTGTGAAGGACAGTAAGAGACTATACATTGCAACTGATTATTTTACTCTCAAAATAAACTATATTCATAAATATATTTTACACTGTTATTTTAAAATATGTTCACTAGTCACAATAATAAACACAATTTTAGTGAAGAAAAGTATTATTTAGAATTCAGAGGCATTTATTTGCTTCTGTGTCCAGTTTCCATTTATCCAGGACAGGTTACACAGTATGCTCTGTAGATCCTTTGCAATTATTTTGTCATATTTTCTAAAGCCAAATTTTATTTCAAGTCCTCTTCTGTAAGTAGGCATATGAGTTAACAGACATTAAACAGAGACTGATTAGCGAGCTACCAGTAACTGTGGCTTTACTAACGAAACAAAGCAAACAAACAAACATCAATTCACTCTCTGGTGCCTGAAAATTTCACTATCAAATACATTGTTTTGAGTCAAGACACTGGCCTTTGAACATTGATGTTAAAAGGACTATGTCTGCAACATGGGAATATATGTTTAAAATCACTGCCAATGACTAATTCAATTTCTCTCCTAGCAAAGAGCTCCAGGGCTGTGATCAAGAAAGTGCATGCTTTGATGGGATGATAGAAGACGTAGAACAGGAAGTATATTCTTGGCAGAATCAGGGTGGATATAAATTTGAGATCTCTCTTCATCTAAGAAGACGTATGCAGTTTAGGAGGATGACGTAGACAAGTAGACGAGATGTTAACAAAAAGTATCAGTGTATTCATTGTATTGTCTCAGGCTAATTCTGACCAAGGATTTGGATTGAGACATTCAATTATTCAATACATAAATGCATTCCTGCATACATAGATAAATAAGTAAAATCATTTAAATACTACCAGAAAAGAAAATATCTTATTTAAAATAAATAAAATTTATCAAAATGATTTAAAAATATCAGTGGATTTCTCTGTGTTTTTAAAAACTGGGGGTTAAAAATTACCCAATAGTCAGTCCTTAAGATGGTTTAATGAAAGCAATTGCTACTTGACTTGGCATTATACACATTTACTTCACAGTCTGGGATGAGACTTGTAGAATGAAATTTGTCCCATTTAATATATAACTGGAACTAGAATACTTTTTCTTACTAAAAATTAATATTTAGCTTTTTTGAACATTTTACTAGAATGTTTTACATCTTCTATTATTTATTGCTATGGTGCAACAATTGATTTGATTTGATTTTTAGCTCCAGAAGAAAACAGAATGCATTGTGTTATCTTGATATCATAAACAATAATACCAAGGCTTACAACTTTTTAAAGAGAAAAGTACACAAGATGATAAGACAGCAATGTCTTTTGCTATGTACGAGATTTGCTTTTACTAAAAAAGATATATGTTTTCCAACTGGGCAGACTTTATACCCTTCCTGAAATACAAAGCATGTTGTTTTCTGTATTTCAGTAACTCTGCTTTAAGAAATGAGTATCTATAAAAATGTTAATGCAAGCATGATGTATTAGTTTTCTATTGATGCTGTAATAAATTATTACAAATTCAGTGGCTTAAAACGATCTAGGTTTACTATCTTACATTTCTATAGGTCAGAAATCTGATACAATTCTCACTGGCTAATATAAAGGCGATGGGAGGGCTACATTCCTCTTGAGGCTCAGTTGAGAATAAATTTCCTTCCTTTTCCATTTTCTAAGGGCTGCCTGCATTTCTTGTCTCATGGCTCTCTCTCTCCATTTTCAAAGTCAGCAATGTTGCACATCTCTGACCATTCTTCCATAGTCACATCCCTCTAACTGTCATATTCTGTCTCTCTCTTCCACTTTTAAAGACATTGTGATTATATTGGGCCCACCCTGTTAATCCAAGATAATCCCTCTGTCTCAAATTTATTCACATCTGTCTCCCTAATTTATTCACATCTCAGTGTCTATTTTATCATGTAAGGTCACATATTTACAGGTTCTAAGGATTAGGAAATGGAGTTGTTGGGAAAGAGGGCCTTATTTGTCAAGCGCAAAAAAATATACAATATTATTTTAATTCTCATTAAACTGGAAACTACCTATCAACAGAGAATTGATTAAGAAAATTTTGCAACATTACACATCTGTTACAAAGAACTGCATATATAATGGCATAGAAATATGATAACAATATATATTAAATAAAAAAGCAGGATATTCTTAAGTGTGTTTGTTAAGACAATTGGTTCTGTGGATTCTGATCCATCATGTTCAGATCCAAGTCAGTATGTTGACTTTTTTTTTTTTTTTTTTTTTTTTTTTTGGTACGCGGGTGTCTCACTGTTGTGGCCTCTCCTGTTGCGGAGTACAGGCTCCGGACGCGCAGACTCAGCGGCCATGGCTCACGGGCCCAGCCGCTCGGTGGCATGTGCGATCCTCCCAGACCTGGGCGCGAACCCGCGTCCCCTGCGTCAGCAGGCGGACTTTCAACCACTGTGCCACCAGGGAAGCCCAGTATACTGACTTTTTATAGAAAGTTGTCTATATGTACTGAGGAAGAAGAAAATTCCCAAACAAGTTAATCTGAAATATAACAACCAATGTATTGTAGTTTATTTTTATTAAAGATCCCATGGAGCTTGTGTTGTTTAGTGCTTGCTAAAACTCGTTTGAATTTAGAGTTTTGTTTTTCCATAAACTCACTTATATACAAATATGATGATTTTCATTCATTTAAACAAATAATAAATATGATATGGGCCCAGGGAAATAAAAAACGACTACATTTGAATGCAGAAGAATTTTATTCTATTACAATTTTAAAATAAGATTTCCTTTTGAGAGGCAAATGGACACTGCCAAGCTTTGAAGACAAATCATCTGGATAACATTTTCAATTGTTCTGTGCTGGCAATCAGACCACCAGATGACTATCCATATTTTTTTTCCCTATCTCTATTAATTCTGAAGGTAGAAGTGTGGAGCTATTGATGTTGCATATACTTCATATATTCTCTAGTACATTATAACAAAATTGTACCCTTTGGATTGGCATGTTGTACATAAACTAGAAAGGCATATTAAATATATGTATAGAGCAAATGGTCAAATTCAGCCCTCAATGACAAATTCTAAATAATTAAATTCAGTTTATTTGAGAAATTACTTGCAAAAGTAAGTGGACAATTAAAATATCACTTTAGATTATCCAGCAACTTGAGCTCAGGTTTTGTTCGTCAATAAATATTTTAATTGCTTTCTGTTTATTGTTGTTTTCAGTGAATGTGTTAGCAGTCCAACATCAGTATATTTTGAAATTGTCAAGCACTAATTGTCAAGCACTGTTTACTGTCTAGTTTCAGTGGTCTCTTTGTCTAGCCATGACCTAAAGTGATACTCTCTTGGTTACTAGATATATAAATATAAATATAAATATAAATATATATATATGTATATATTTATGGTACGCGGGCCTCTCACTGCCGTGGCCTCTCCCGCTGCGGAGCACAGGCTCCGGACGCGCAGGCTCAGCGGCCATGACTCACGGGCCCAGCCGCTCCGCGGCATGTGGGATCTTCCCGGACCGGGGCACGAACCCGCGTCCCCTGCATCGGCAGGCGGACTCTCAACCACTGCGCCACCAGGGAAGCCCACGTTAATTTTTTTAGGCAGTATAAGGCAGGTTTTTGGGGTTTTTTTGTTGTTGTTTTTGGTTTTGTTTTAAGAGTGAATTGCTACTCCCAAAAAACTTGCAATAGAATGAGTTTTTATGGTTCAGAAAGGGAGGTACAGACCTGAATATGGTGACCTTGCCAAGATGTTCTCCATAAACATCTCCCAAAAACTCTAGACAAAAGTACTTGCCTATTCTTTAAATTATATAGCTTTTAATAAATGTTTTGTGTTGTGTGCAATAACTATGCCTCACATTATTACCATATTGTTCTGAATAAAAATGGTTGTTTTCTTAGAAAAAAAAGTAAATAAAAGCTAAATAGAAACGGATTCGATTTTATCCAAGTTTCTTTGGAAATTTTTCTGGGCATTCTAATGCTATAAGCATCTCTGCCTCATTTTTTTTTTTCCTTTAAAACAAAAGAACTGGATTTAAATAAATCAAATCTACAGAAAGATACATTGAAAAATTGAAATTTATTTATTTATTTTTATGTTTTTAACATCTTTATTGGAGTATAATTGCTTTACAATGGTTAGTTTCTGCTTTATAACAAAGTGAATCAACTATACATATACATATATCCCAATATTTATTTTTGATGTAGGAAAAATTATTTTGAGAGTATCATTCAAGTCAAAACCAATTGAATGGTTTAAACATGAAGTATATTCACATACGCCATGTTTCTATGTGTGTGTAAATGTATATTTGTGTTGATAAAAAACAACACACTTGATTCATATTATTTTGAGCTCACTCATAATAATTTTCAAAATAACAGATTCCAGCTTCTAAAAGGAAAACATAAACCATTCACGAATACTGAATATCAATTTAGCTGTTTAATAAAATCCTATTACACAATTTCAGAAGTGATATTTTTAATACAGTAATTTTTTTTCAAAGAGCAGAGACTTTCTGTATTTGGTCATTTTACCTATTACCTATAATCTAATATAGGGAGGCAAGTTCCATTCCTGAGTGAAAAAGACATGCTACATGCCACTTTTCTAAGTTACTTTAATAATATATTAATTCAAAATATATTTCCAACATATTTCCATTGAGAAATTATTCCTACTGTAAATATGAAGTTGCTCTGCTAACCTATGTAAACTAGAAGATAACTCACTCAGCTAACAATAAAACGGTATTAAGTATTATGGAAAAATATGAGTTCCCTTCTGGATTTTTCAAGGTTGCATCACAGCTTCCTCTGTCTAAGCAGATAAGACAGAAATTATTCACTGCATGAAAATTTAATGAAATAGACATAAATTAAATAATAAATTAAAATTATATATCTTAGCCTCTTCATGGAATAATGTTTTTAGTGGGTGAGGGAAAAGTCAGGCAAGATGTTAATTAATAAATGTATTACTATGAAGAATTTCAAATATGAATCCTTATTTATGCACAGTTAGGTAAATTACACCTTAGACTACCATTTTGTGTCAAGAGAAATGGTTTATAATCAGGAACAGTAGAAATATATTTTATAAACATTGGATTTAATTTCAATGCGTTATTAACCAATTCCGTATTACTGAAAGAAAAATACTCAGATAATTTGTTTTTAAGCTGCCATAAACAGTATATGTTTCTTTACCATGAATAACCTAGACACACTTGGATCATTCTAACTTCAGAAGGGAATTGATAAAGATCAAGAAGAGATGAATGGTAGCATTTGTTCTTCCACTAGGACACCTCTTACATCATATGGTTATGCGTTTTAAATATATGTTACTAACACGGGAAGAAATCATGGATTTTCACATAATAAAAGTCTTCCATGCATCCAAAATAGAAATATAGCATTTCTTCTGTTCCTAATGGAGGTCAGGTAAAGGGTATTCAACTGCTTCTAAATGCAGAGAGTTGTGCTGGTAAGGCTAAAAAAAGCATTATGCTGAGTTTCATAAAGTAAGAAACATTTTAGTCAATGGACTCAGACTTTACTGTCTGATAAGGTTACAAATAGGATCAACAGATCAAGATCACGAACGTTAACTGCCAGTTGCAAACTGTTTTCAAAGAAGCTTGCTTTATGCACTCTCCATATTTCAAAAATAAATATTAAAAAAGTCAAATGCAAATTAGCAGCCACAAATAAGACTCTACCAGCCATTCCTCTTGGGATTTCTTAACATTGTCCTTTTCATTCCTACTTCTTCAATGCTTCTCTCTCTCTCCCAATACGCTAGATTATTACCTTTCTATTGTAAAGCACTAGCAGTATCAGGAAAGGGTAACAGCAAGAATAAAGGAGAATTAACAGAAAGATTTTTGTTTTGTTTCATGAGAAAGAATGTGAAATATAGAGAAAGAAAGAGAAACCGAACTCTCACTCTTTCTTTGGGGGTGTATGAATTCAAGTTCTTTACCTAAAACTTCTGAGCCTCAGTTTCCTCATCATTTGACAGAGCTGTTGTGGAGGGTAAAAGACAGCTTATACTAACTATAACAGCATCCATTTTAATGATGGTATTCATGGCTCCATTCTCTAACCAATGGGTTCTGCCTCAGTATAAAAGATACAATGCTCACCATTTTGGTAAATCTTGGTGTTTTGTTGTGTGGTTGTACTACATTTCATTTCTTTGAGAACACAAAGGATCACCATTATCATTTATTTATTGAGCATCAGTTATGTGCCTTATTCTAGCCATAGAAAAACAGTAGTTTAAAAAAAGACACAAATTTTGCTCTCATGAATCTTATTTTCTACTGGGGAAGAGAGACAATAGACAATGTTAGGAAAAAATGAAGTCAAGAAATAGAAATATTAAGTATTTGGTGCAGAGTTTAAAATTTTAGATTGGATGTCAAGGGACAGTGTCACTAAGGTAACATTTAATAAAGACTCAAATGAATGGATGACTAAATGAATGAATGAGTTTCATGACCCAGCCTGGGAACCTAATTAACCACTCATCATATTCACTCTACAGGAAATATTTAGTTTTGGTTCTAAACAATCAACTTAAAAATGAAGGCAAACTGAAATATATCAGTCAAACTACCTTCTAATTAAACTTTAAATTTCGCTAACATCATTTGTGGGCTCTTCCAAGTTCCATTTGGCCTTAAAATAGTTAAGCACAGAGTAGCCAAACAAGAGCAATTTGTAACTGCCAAATACTATTCAATGTATCTCCCTATGGAAGGCATAGCAAGTGTGTCACGATGCTTGAACATGTTTAAAATTTTTGATGGTAAGATATACCATGCCTTTTCTATTAATTATTTATATTTTATAACTACTGCAAATCTGAAGAAATATATGAAGATTAAAAATGAAATATTCCAAGAGGAATAAATCTGATGTTTTCTACAAAAAAATAAGGGTTGACAATGATCTGTTGTCTTCTATCCTCTTATTGGTTGTGCAACCAAAGATAAGAGGACAAGATTCCATCTTGTATAGTTTTAACTCATTAAGTGTTTTGGATTATTTCAGAAACAATATACTGGCAACATGAAATCAATTAATCCTGACACTTGATTGGAATAACTTATTCAAGTTTTATAGAATCGATGCTTTATAACTTGGAAATAGGTAATATTATTTTTGTGTGATTACCAGGAGAAGGTTCCTATCAAATCAAGTTTTATTCTTTATTATGTTTACTATTCTTTAATATAGCTCTTTCTTTCCTTTAATTCTTTTATATTTCCTTTTCTGTCACCATTGTTCAATAGTTTTGTAAGAAATTGAAGATCATTGTCCAGATTAGCTCAAAAAAAGTAATGATGAGGAGCTAACATCATAAACCACATGTAAATTCCAATATTGGAATATTTGGATTATTCTTTCAGATTATTTCTGAAATAGCTCTAATGGCTTTCAATTGCTTTTAAATATTTCTGATATATATGTGTATATATATATATATATATATATATACACATATATATTTTTATAATATAGCTAAATTATAACTATGAGTGTGTATAGTCATCCCTTGGTATCCATGGGGGATTGGTTCCAGGATGCCCTGCTAATACTGAAATTTGTGGATGCACAAGTGCCATACATAAAATGGCTTAATACAATGAAGAGAGTTGGCCCTCCATATCCTTGGGGTAAGAGCTGACTACAGATCCCTCCAACTCCATTTTCTAAGACCATAGGCCTGCACATCCTCAGTACTAATGGTGGCATGGGGAAGGGTATGCACCTCTCCTTTTTACCCAGTTCACACCAATTAAGTGGAAGGATGAATAATAATAATATACTTATATCTTAAAGGCTCAATTGGATATAAGGACAGAAAAATTAGTATCTTTGGAACAGAGAGCAACGAATGCATGATTAGCTTGCTCCTGTCAGAGCAAGCCCGCTTCTAACCTCAGCCCCAAATCATCAGTCCCCTGGCATCTTCCTGTTTCTCAAGACTCATGGAGGACCCTTGAGCTCCAGCTCTTCTAACGTGCATATGGCCAAAATTCTAAATTACTTCCTATTAAACAGTATCTGCTATTTATATTCTCTGCTATCTTAAATATATTTTTCTTTCAAACTGAAATGTTATACTTCTTCACCAAAGAGATCAATATTTTTCTTCTCAAAGTTATAGGTTTTGTTGGTGTTTCACTAATATTAATTATGGGTTTACTTGGGTTTCAGAGATATATGACTTAAAAATGAGGTTCTTAATAAGAAGAACATGTAGTAATGAGGCATTTGTTTACCTAAAAATAAGAGGATGCATAATTTAGTAGTCAACATGTATTTATAGGATGCTTGAGCCATGTGTAGTTTATAATTGGGTTTCAACTCAATAAATTAACTCAATAATTTACATAGCACTGTAGGATATTATAGTACAGATGATATACATATCTAATTCATCATTGAGCACGTCTTTGTATATAATGTGCTGTTTCCACAACATTCTACTTGCCCATAATAAAAAGTCTAGTCTTTATCCAATTCCTCTGAATATAAAGATGTCAGTAACTAATGCACAGACAAATAAGTGCAACAATAAACAGATACTAAGAACCAATAGATCAATATAAGTGTGCATTAGTGTCTGCATTTCAGAGGTGGTTTAACTTAAAGAAAATCTCCATTTCATATGGATGCTTAACCTTCTTTTTTTCTTTCAATATCTTCTGCTTTCATAATGTACTAGTATGAAGGAGCACTTGGAACATTGAAAACATTTCATAAAGGAAAATATAGTTGATTATGTCTGTCTGCAATAGTTATAGAAACTGTTCCAAGAATTAGAGCCACTGTGTATTGTGTAAAATAAGATTAATAAATAACATTCTTGATCCTATCAGAGGAAATCAAAAGAGTGGCAGCAAAGCATTGAGAATAGGTTTATATCTCTGATTTCTAATTGCTGTTTTTCACATTTCAAAAGATGAGCTCTTAATTTATTTTAAGAAAGCATTTTTTTCTGGAAGATTAGTAAAATCTCTGCTAATATAAAGAGTACTACAGAAAAATAGTTATGTTTGCTTAGTGAACATAGAAATCTGGGTTACTTAGTCAACATATGGGCTGTCTACCGAATACCTACACAGAGATAATAATGCTTGAGCTTGGATAAATTAATGTATATAATCAGTAGGCCTGTTTATTGATTTACCATTAGAAGTGCAGAAGAGACCCAGAGGAGTTGATTCATTTTACCTTTTCATCTTCTTCCTGTAAGCAGAAGATGGGGATACAGGAGTGGACAGAGAAGGGAAGTAGAAAGGTTTGGGTGGGGATTACTCTAATCTTGGCTCTATAAGTAAGGAATTAGATCCTGATAAGATTCCAAAATGGCCAGATGGATCCATCTCACAATACAGGCAGTTTTGATGACAAAACTCAGATTCTCAAAGCTATTATCTATGATTCTTCTCCACATTTCTTGGCTGGACAATGTCAATATTTATCTCAGGGATTCTCCCGGTTATACAGCTTCCTGGCTGACCCACCTTTTTATACTGACACTTTCTTCTTTCATGTATGTCCACCCATTCAATCCCCCCTCCCCAGTGGTAAGATAACCCTGAAGCTAGAGAAGCTTAAGCTCCTTACTGAACTGGTCTCTTCCAAGGCCTGAAAGAAACCAGAAAAGTATCCATGTAGTAATATATTTTTATAAGATTTGAAAAAGTAAGATATTTGTTTCTGAAAGAACGTCTTCCAATATAAACTTCAGGCCCCACAAAACTTGACTCTTCTCCTAGTTCTGGTTAATTATGGTTAAATATGGTTGTCCTAGTCTGTCACATCACGGTGATTTTTTATATGTATATTCTGACCTTAAAGCTTAAATTTAATAAAATTATTTTACCTTCTTTATTTTAAACTTCTTAGGGGAATCTTCAAGGTGTTTCCCATTTACTCATACCATATGGCGACTTTAAAAATAACATCAAGCTAAAATTTAAGTAGTGCAGGATATGTCTGGCATATGAATACAATTTGCTTAAGAGTTTTATCAATCTCAAATTATTTATTTTCTGCTGTTTAAATAGCCCTAATATTTGCAGGCCAATTTAACATGTCCTGCCTGCAAAGTTTTATACTTAGCTTGCAATTGGTCTTTGTGTCATTCTTCTATCTCAGCATCTTAAATATTCTTTATTGTGATATTTTCTAAGAAGATACACATGCCAGTGTTAATGTCTATTCTTCCTAGATCTGATTCTCAGAATAAAACTTCCTAAATGTCTCATATGTACATACTGACTGAGCTATCCAACATAGTTTATAAGTAATTAGTCTGTTTATCTATATGGTCGCAGGCTTCTCTAATAATGCAAGGTAAAGATAATTTTTATATTACCAACGGTAGTCAGAAAAATTGGGATCATTGCAACACAAACCACTGTCTTTTCATAGCTTAAAACTTCAGTAACTATATGTGGTCTTTCCCATTGGAAAAAAAAGTTGAAGAAGGGCACATCAATTAGATTTGGATGAAGAAGGGCACATCAAATTAGATTTGGATGACAAAAAAATTGTCTTCTCACCATTGTTCTCATTTCAAATGTGATCAGGGTCAAAACACCTTGAAAATAAATATTTAATTGCATTTTGTAGATAAGTAAATTGGGGCTGATAAATTTAGCAAAATTGAAAGTTGAGTATGAGGGCTAAGATTCATATTTAGCTCATTTACCTTAAGATCTATTCAAACTAAGAGGGAAAGTACTATATATAACACTTTATGAAGTGTTTTCATATGTGCTGTGTTATCATGCTTCACAACAATTCTGTTGGGTCAAATTTTTGTAGATGTGCAAATTGAGGTTCAGAAGTGTTAAATCACATTTTAAAATACTCCTTCTATAGCCTGCT
Source organism: Monodon monoceros (assembly GCF_005190385.1). Lineage (NCBI taxonomy): Eukaryota > Metazoa > Chordata > Mammalia > Artiodactyla > Monodontidae > Monodon > Monodon monoceros. Next base: position 36,740,130 of record NW_021703785.1, read on the forward strand.
GAGTTGGGGCTTTAAACTTGGGCTCCAGATATAGTTGAATCTGATTCCATAATCCACTGTACCTTGCAGCTAGAAAAACATGACTCATGTTTAAGGGTATATCTTCAAAATATGAATAATAGAATTACAAGATAATATTTTTCTATTATCATTTGTCTTAAAATTGCTGAGTGCTAAAAGGCAAAGCGAGGCATAAAAGCTATTGCCAGAGGATAATTTCTAGAAAGCTTATGATTAAGTTGTCATGATAAATACAAGAAATTGTAGAGGGAAAAACCATAAATGGTTTTGATGATTCGAACTTTACAATGAGACAAAAGTGAGACAAGAAAGTGTTGGTCCCCCAAATAAACACCATATTCAGGCATGTTCTTATGGTGATAAGTCTGAGTTTAAGTATGGTCTGTAAGAGAAGAGTTTTAATATTTTCTTGTGCAAATTTATTTTTGTCTTCTCAAAACCTTAGTAGCACCTGGCTGAAAGCAAGGGACAGCTGCCCTAGAGCCACGGGTGCTGGACTGTTCCAGGTGCCAGCCTAGATATTAGTTAAGACAAACTCCAAGCCTATGGGTGGTTGATAAAGAAGCTGTTGAATTATTTCCTGTCTGCAGATTTTGTTTTTATCTAAATTAACAAAACTTAGTTAATATGGCTTAACTTTCTATTTCTTATTTTCAAACAGGAACCTATTATATAATGTAGATTTCAGTAATAAATTCTTCAGATGTAATAGAAGGAAGCATGGTTTAATAGACTGCAGTTTGGTCCTGGAGATAGTTTTACATGGGCTTTGAACCCAGCTCTGCTACTCTGTAGCTAAATGGCCTTAGTGAAGTCTCTAGTATCCCTCATCTCCAAGAAAAAGCTAATATTATGGATTAAATATAAACATGAAACATGATTAGTGCTCAATATAAGGTGATGACGGTGGGGCTTTCCTGGGGGTGCAGTGGTTGAGAGTCCATCTGCCGATGCAGGGGACGCAGGTTCGTGTCCCGGTGCGGGAAGGTCCCACATGCTGCCGAGCGGCTGGGCCTGTGAGCCATGGCCGCTGAGCCTGCATGTCCGGAGCCTGTGCTCCGCAACGGGAGAGGCCACCACAGTGAGAGGCCTGCGTACCGCAAAAAAATAAAAAAATAAAAAAATAAGGTGATGACGGTAATGAAGAAGACAACTAAACATTTGTATCACTTGTGTCTAGATAAATAATTTGAATAAGATTCTAAGATCTTTCTTGAAATAACTATAGGGAGGTTGTTTGGCATCAGAATGCAAACAACATAACTTAGGATGATTACAGATCTTTTCCTAAGCAACTATGGTGAAGTTGTTCAGACAGAGCATAATTAACAACAAATAAAGCAAGAAGACAGATGAAAGCACAAATAGTTTAAGTAAAACCAAGTACGGCAGTTCAAACATAATAAGGAGGCATCCGTGGACCTAAAGTTGTAATTGAACCCTTCTCCTTCTCACTTGCCCCCAAGTTTCAAGTTAATTCCTGATTGTTCAGCTACCGTGTCTGAGCTCTTAGGAGACCTAATACAGAAATGGGAAGAATCCATATTAAATGTTGTTAAATGCCTTTAATTGAGGAGAATTTCTTAGATTTCATTTAAAAAGTATTTACATTAGACAACATGAAAATAAAGGAAAAAAAAACATTTACTTACAGGTAAAGCACCAGTAGCTTTTTTGAAAAAAATTGAGGCAACACAAATATTCTTTCCAAGAATTACTAGAATCCTAACTAAATGCCATTTATTTATTTTAAGTGCCACACAAATTTCTGCCACAAAGTACAAAGTTAAGGGAGTTTAGGGGGCATATCTGAAAGGAGACTAAAATATTAAATACATTCTGTAAAATATTTTATTTTCAGATGCCAATCATAAACAAGAACAAAAAAAGCACTAAGTAAAATTAGGATAGAAAGAAATTTGAACACATAATAAAGCATGAGAGAAAATTATAATAATTAGAGTACATAATTAAGAATATAATAATAACTTAATAATTGTATATTTTGGACCCAAAAATTCAAATGGAATTATGGGTATACATAGGAAAAATTTTGTATGGTGGAATGAGGTAAATAGCAATAAGTGAGTCACAGTGTTAGAGTCATTGTCACATACATAAAAAAAATTCATTTATTGCAAAAGGTTACAAATGTTATGGGATTGTAACCATTAGTATTAATTTAATACATATATGATTTGTACACAGAAAGTATAACTGCTTTTAATGAAGTATGTCTGAAACCTTCCTGCTGTTATATGGGCTGTGCTGATTGTATTTTACTAAGTTGGGAATAAATATAATGCAGTATGTAGAAACAATGTAAGGAAGTTATGTTGCCCAAAGTGGTGTCTTCAGAATACCAAGTCTCATAAGGTGTACTGTGAAGAACTACACTGAAATCAAATGTATCCTGGAATTTCAGCATATTACATATTCCCCTCCTTCATAATGCACTTTGGCATATTAAAGTCTCTGGGAAGCCCTTCAGTAAAGATACCTATTTATCTTTGTTTAATCCAGTGCATTTTTTATCACCTATTAACATTTAGGGAAGGTACAGTATGCTTTGGGAAATGCTGATATAAACTATAAAAGCTCTCTGAGAATATTTATATTGGGTGTTAGATATTTTAGTGTTTTATTTTATTAAGATATGACGGAACTCATGTTCCCCCACTACCATACCCTGATTCAGATAAAATCACCTGGAATTTACAGAGCAATTTGTGTTTTTAAAACACTTACAATGCATTTCATCTGGCAATATTCTCCTGAAGTATTAGCAGCTACTCCAAATCTGAAATCAGGAGCCCTCATGCCAAGACTAGATCTCTGATACCCAATATCATTCACACCTAGTCGATAAGTAAATCCTCCAATATTTTTCTAAAAACGTTGAAGTCTGTATCTTTCTTTATGGCCTTCCACAGTCTTCTCCTATAGAGCTGTTCTCATTCTACGTCAAGTACTAGAAATACCTCATCTATGCCCAAACTTCCAACAGCATGAACCTCCAATTTATAACCTTCCTATTGTTTCTAATTCTTTTCTGAGGGAATAAATTTATGAACGCAGACACAAAAGGGACATCCTAGTCCATTTCCTCCTATTGGGTGTCATTTATCTTCAGCCATTATTCAAATATACTTGCTCTAAGGAAGACTTAATGCTCTCCTTACTTTCTGCAACACTTAGGGTGACCTAGATAATCATGGACATTTGCCAGAACTGTCATGCATGTGTAAATGGCTTCATAATGTTAAGGGGTAGATGCTGCTTGCATTTCCTTAAACCGGAGGCTATATATCAGGTACATGAATACGACAAATTAGGATGTGCTCTACAATGACTATATAGGCAGAATAAGGTGCATTTAATGTTTTGTTTTTGTCAACAATAATAGCTAGCATTTACTGGTCATCTTGTTTATTGTGGTGATAATATTATCCCCATTTTACAAATGAAAACACTAAAATCTCAGCAATTGAGCATGTTGCTCCAAGTTAAACAATTAGTAAGTGTTGGAGAAAGACTTCCCTGGAAGCCATATGATGAATTGTACTGTGTCACCCTTTCCTTCACGCCAACAAGTACTAATTGGACTCAGTCGGTTTAGGTAGGCCAAACAGAGTCCTTTCCTCCGAAATTCTCCTGTGGGAGAGATTCCTGTCTCAATGTCTCCCCATCCTTTGCATGTGTGATTTGTGAGGTAGCCACTTTCTTCCTTGTGGAGGAAAGATAAGTGGAAGAGAAAAGAATAAAGTAAATATAATGAGAAACAATGAAAGACTTCTATTTCTGAATCTTGCAAATTTTTAATGGCTACTCTTGTGTTGCAAGGCATATCCATACATTCTCATAATAAATCCTCTCACCATTTTATTCTTGGCTGAAGTATTTTGGCATTGATTTCTATTACATGCAACCAAATAGTTCCTAACTAATATTCAATGTCAGTCTGATTCTTTTCCCTAGTACATGGCCTTTCCTTTAAGTTTCTTTCCCTTGCCTCTTATCCAAAATTTTTTTTTAATTTAAAAAGCCCTTTGATGGATTTCTGTAAAAAAGAAGAATCCACGTGTAACATCTTACAGAAAAGGAATCGTCCATGATGAAATGCACAATCATTTCTAACCGAAGATTTTAAAATAAAGTATTCAAAAAGTGAACAGCATTAGGTGTTATAAATTTGGGATAATTATACTAAAGGATTTTGTGTGTTTAATCTAACTGTAAGTGAGAGTTAGCTCAGTGTTCTATTTAAAAATTCAATTGGAAACAAAGTCAAGTAGTTATGCAAAGTATTGACTGTGGTTCAAGGTAGGGAGCTGGCTTAGAAGCAGATGGCCTAGAGAAGGAAGGAGCTGGGCATAAATCATAAATCATAACAGAGGAAGACAAAGGACAAGGAAGCCAGGCAAGGAGGGTAAAAGAAGCCGGATAACAAAAGACCCAAGCAGAAGCAAAAGAGAAGGGGGTAAGAGGAAGGGCATGGTAATAAAGGCAGGATCAGGATGCCAACATGATGCAGCCTGCCCAGAATTCTAATGAGAAGCTGCAGCCCTGGGGAGCGCAGAGCTGAGGAACCACACAGCAGTTGGGCAGTTTTTAAATGCAGCACTGTGCCAGAGTCCTGGTGGTGAGTCTCACCCCACAGAGAGTCCTTTAGAATTTAAAGTGCATGACTGTGCTTAATTGGAAGTCACTCTTTAAAAGAGGGCCACTGGTTTGGGAAAGAAAAACCTGACAACAGAACCCACTGAAAGAAGAAAAGAGATGAAAGACAAAAGTGGGCAAAGTGACATTAATGGCAAAGCTAATCAGTGATGATGTTGACAGTGCCCAGAATATTTTTTCCCTTTAGAAAACCTCCTGAATCTTTCCAAATGACCTTGACTCATAGCTAAGATACCTCCACATAACCCTCTCATAGCTAGGATTTACATACAATTCTTTTGATTATTTTTCACTACAGGTGTTATTTAACCAGGCTACAGCAGTGTTTAAGTTATCTGTGTCCTTGCAGAGGTGAGTTAAACTTGGATCAGAAGCACTGTGAAAAACTTACAGAAGCATAGGGCTTGAAATTGCCACTTCAAGTAATGAAAACCATCCCCCTGCCTCATTCAATGTTGCAACGAATAATTCTATACACATTGACATGGATGCAAATCTTTATATATCCACCCTTATTTTTTTCTACCTACATTTACTCCCATGGTCATCTTATCTAGTGTAAGAGGCTGAATATATAAATAGACAATGGCCGGACCCTATACAACGATAGAACTCTGACCCACACGAGATGTCCAGGAAGCCAAACGACAGTCTCTGCAGCAATTGTCCCAGAAAGCACAGGACCTTGTTAACAAATGCTTGCTACTTTGCCACCACCCACTCCCTTACAACTTGAGACAAAACAGAGAAAGCCAAGTAACCTTCTTGAACCCATCACATAAGAGGCCCCACTTTTAGCTAGCCCATTTCCAGCTTCCCTATGCTGATAACCTCCAAACAGAAGGCTACTGATATCTTCTTTTTTACCCTTACTTTGAAGCTCTCCCACTTCCCTGCCTGCCTTGAAGTCTGCCAAACACAAGTGATGGTGACTGACTCCCTTGATATAATAAGCTCTGAATTAATAGCCTCTCTTTGTTCTCATTTGGGTGGTCTTTGTATATTTCCACAAATTGTTGGGATTAAAATAATGACTCTTAGTGTATCTTCTAGCCCAGGCTTCTCTCCTGAAAGCTTGGCTTCCTCCATGACATCTATACTTAAAATTTTAATTAGTTTGTTAAATTTAACATGTGCAAAAATACCTGTTCCTCCTCAACACTCTCTAAATGTTCAACCATTCTAATTTCTTAAGTCTTATATCTTGACATAACTCTTGATTTTTCTCATTCTCACATGCTCTGCATCTAATTCTATAGCAAATTCTGTTGGCTCAACCTTCAAAAGATATCCAGAATTTGATTAAATTGCACTATTTTACCATTACTTACTTTGTTGATTATCCAAGCTATCATCACCTCTCACCCAGATAACTAATAGTCTTTCAATTGATTTCCCTGTTTCTCCCCTTCACCTCCTGTTTCCTATCAAAACCACATCCAGAATAATCCTTTTAAAGTGTCAATCAATTAGGCACTTCTCCGCTTCCCTTCTCACTCAGAATGAATGTCAAAGTTTGAAAATTTTCTGCAAGGTCCTTGCATGATCTGGTCACTAACCTCCTCTTCCCTCAAGTTACCTCCCAGCTACAGCTGTTTGAACTGTGATGGCTACTTCTCCTAAAGCTGGGCAGTGACCTTTGATAGAGTCTGGTTAACAAAAAGGGTTAAAGGATAAATTTAAAAGAGAATGTAATAATAAATCTCGTACAGATATAAAGTAGATGTATCAGATAATGTGTTTACTTGCTTAATTAATCCATAAGATGTTATAACTTGTTCAAAAGAGAATCTAAAGAGCAGGGACATATAATAGGGAATAAGGGATTCTGAAATAAGTTTACAAATAGATGCAGAACAGAACTATCCACAGTTCATAGGGCAAGAATCAATGGTATTCCACTGGAACAATTAATCTTTTTTATGTATAAGGATTATTTCCATAATAATTACTTTTCGACAATCTCCAGAGTTCTAAAATAGCCCCAAACAATGAAAGACAGAAATAATAAATGATCTAAATGAGTGAGCTGGATAAGACATCTTCTACCTCCAAATCTTTTTTTTTTTTTTTTTTTTTAACTTAAAGATGTTTGCAAACTCTTCTTGGCAACAGGGAAGGAGACAGAAAGAAGAAGAAGGAGGAGGAGAAGGAGGGAGGGGGAAGGGAGAGGAAGAGGAGAAGAAGGAAGGGAATGGAATGGAAGGGGAGGGGAGGAGAAGGAGAAGGGGAAGGAATGTGTGTGTGTGTGTGTGTGTGTGTGTGTGTGTGTGTGTTCATGATGGGAGAGAGGTTGTATTTTCTTTCTGTAAAATTTGAAAAATAGGCAACATGGAAGGATCACACAAGTTGAAATCAAACCTGAAGATGAAAAGATGTATTGTGAGAATCCAGAAAATAGCTTCACGGCCATAATAGAGAGGAAGCAGAGTTGAGCCAAGGGAGGCTTGACAAAAGGTTTAAGATGGTGAAAACATGCATGATGAAAAGTAAAAGATAAAGCAATTAGATGGTAAAAGAAGCATACAAATACAGAGAGTAAGAAAAATGGAGAAATAAATGAACCTCTTTAAAGCATAACATTAGGATGAAGATCCAAGAATGCTTGCTACTCTCTGGTTCCTAGAAGTGCATTTGCATCACTGAGTCTCTCCTAGTTATGGAAGTTTACCCCCATTTTTGTGAAGCTCCGCTGTTCCAGGGCCTTTGTGGGATTCCTGCTCCACTTTTTCCCAAAATTACCTCAGAATAATCTTGCAACACTTGAGGTAGCTTTTGAATTAGTTTTCTTTGACTTCCTGCATACCGAAGACCCCCAATATAGCACTATTTGAAGTATTCATGTTGGTATCTGATTTTTAGCACAATTCCTGAAGTGTAGGATGTGTTAAATAAATGTTTGGAGAACTAAACTGACTTGAACAAATTTAGACAAATTTCTCAAAGTTAGCAAATCTGTCTTCTAGGAACTGCTGAGCATCTCAAATATATTCATTAATAGCAAGAAGCTTCTACTGACATCAGCCTACTTGCTCTCCTCATTTCTTGCATACCTTTAAATATTTTGATTGTTTAAAAAAATAACATAATTATTTACACATTAAATTTACAACTTCTTTCAAATATAGTAAAAGAGGATAGCTCAGTGTTTTTAATTTGTCATCTGCCTAATAATGAAATTTAAACCTCTATTGTTCATCATCTATCTTTTCCTCTATGTTCTAGTTCTCAAATTATAAAACTATGAAGAGCTTTGCTACAACTATTAAACTAATGGAGGAAAAAATTCCCACTAGAATATACCACAGAATATTGAGTTTTTACCATGAAAAAGAAAAGTCATATAAAAATATGTGATGAATCGGGAGATTGGGATTGACATATATACACTAATATGTATAAAATGGATAACTAATGAGAACCTGCTGTATAAAAAATAAAATAAATAAATAAATAAAACAAAAAAAGATTATAATTTTGTAGGCAATATTTTCCTCTGTGTGTGTGTGTGTAAACAGAAATAGATATAGACAGGGCAGGAGAAGCTGAAGTATTTGTCCTCTTTCTCTCCTCTACCTCAGCTTACCTTTAACCTTTTTCCTTTTTTTCCATAAATGATGCTTGATGTGAAAATTAATGTAAGCTAGGTACATGAAAAAGCATTCCTATGATTCATTTTTCCGGTGAGGGACCATTATTGGGGAACATTACTTTATGATTGAATTTAAAGAATTTTAAGGCCTACATAAACTTAGAGACTATAAAATCATTAGCAATTGTTTTTTTTACCCACTTCTAAAAAAGTCATAGTGGCAAATAACTCATTATTTTGACAGGCAGGCCTTTTATTTATAACAGCTATATTTGTAAGTTTATATTATACATTAATTCAAAATATGCCTCTCCATACTTTCTACTTGGTCATTCAGAATAATAAAAAATAAACATAATTCCCTTTTTCACATGATAAATCCTTAGACTTAAAGAGAATTATTATGTTCTTCTTCCTAAAGCATCTCAGTTCAGTTAACCATCCTTCATAATATATAACATACATATAATTCACTATTTTAATTTTACTGTTTGATAACCCTAATTTTTTAGCATTAGTTTTAATTTAGGTCAACAGTGCTGTATCACTCAACTACCTTGTACACTGGAGTTTCCAAATAATTCTTTGTTCCTAACCTATATTCTCATCTCTGTGAGACCTATAAAATATGTAGACATGCCAATTAGTGAAAACTAGAAGTTTCATTAGGAGTTTTTTCTTTGATTTTAATTTTGATCTCTCTCTCTCTCTCTCTCTCTCTCTGTAGTCATGTTATACCGTTATACCTTCCAAGATAATAGTTATTTTAATTCTCCAGGTTTTAAAACTCTTCAAGCTAGATCTTGCCCACTATTAATTTGTGTAATTGATCCTTTGACTTAATTTTGGTACTTTACATTTTTTCTGCTAATATTTCTTTTAAGTTTCATCTTCCTTCACATGTAAATGATCAATCTTTAGACTAAGTAAGCGGTTATTATAGGAGGAGAAGTTCCTCAACTTGATAATGACAATCTACAAATAACCTACAGTTAACATAATACTTAGTGGTGAGAAACTCAAAACTTTCCCACTAAGATCTGGTACAAGGCAAGGATGCCCCCTCTCACCACTCCTTTTCAACATCCAACTGGAAGTTTTTGCTAACACAACAAGGCAAAAAAGGAAGTAAAATATATCAATTGGGAAGGAAGAAAGAAAATTGTCTTTGTTCACAGATGACATTATTGCCATTATCATTTATTTACTGATGACATGTCTGTACCATCAGTGTAGATATTTCTTTTGAGCTCTCAACCTATAAATCTGACTGTTTCATAGAGTTGGCTGTCTATGTAATAGCCACTTGGATGTCCTCGAAATCTCAGCATATCTCAAAGTAGACTCAACATCTTACCCTCAAACCTGGTGCTCTTGTTGTGTTCTTTTTATGAATGAAATAACATAGTGTCACACCCTTCCCAGTTATGTGATATCCAGTTAAAACCTTGCTAGAAATCTTTAATCCTCCATTTCCCTCTGGCTCAAATACATCAAAAATCCTCCTTGTATCAGGCTCTCATCATGTCACTACAGAGTTAGTACAATAGACAATCAAGAGCACTCCTTGCTTTTATTCATGTGTGTGTATGTGACTGAGTATACGTTTGTTTAAAATTCACTGTTCTTCTTCTTCCAGAGACATTTCCATAAAATGTAAATAAATTTCTGTTATCTCCCTGCTTAGCAACCTTCAAACCTTCCTCTTAGCTTTGGTAGGAAATCCAAACTTCTTTGAACATTATGCAAAGTCTTTAATGATTGGTTCAGTCTCTATCTCAGCTGCCCACCCTCTTCTACAACCCCCTGCACACTTTGCTTCCTGCCTCACTGAACTAGTTGTGTTTATTCTGATTACCAACTTACATTGCTCCTGTAGCTCCTTCTGCTTGAGAAAACACTTCCAATCATCTACTGGGCCAATTTTTCTTGGCTAACTCCTATTCTTTTTTTTTTTTTTGGGGGGGTACGCGGGCCTCTCACTGTTGTGGCCTCTCCCGTTGCGGAGCACAGGCTCCGGACGCGCAGGCTCAGCAGCCATGGCTCACGGGCCCAGCCGCTCCGCGGCATGTGGGATCTTCCCGGACCGGGGCACGAACCCAAATCCCCTGCATCGGCAGGCGGACTGTCAACCACTGCGCCACCAGGGAAGCCCAAACTCCTATTCTTTTTTAAGGTTAAACTCTTCCGTGAAGCCTTTCCTGCAATCTTTTTTTTTTTTGACTTTTGTGCACTGATTGTCCTCTGTACTAACCAAGATTTTAGCATTTATCACAACATGCTAAAATAAGTCAGACTTTCTGCTTGTCTGACAAATTGAAGATATTGAGAAGCCTTTCTGTTATTTAAAAGTATTTGATATTCCTACCTTTTTATAACACATTTATAAATTTTATAATTAAAATGAATTTTTATTTTAAACCTCTACTGCATAAGTGCCTGTGAAAAAACTTGGACAACACTTTAAGAAATGTTTTGCTTCTCCTCTTAATCGAGTAAACTACTATACAATTTCCAGATCTCAACTCAAGCATCTCTTCTTCATGGAAATATTATTTGCCTCCCTTTTGAGCTGGATTCCTCTAATACAGGCTCCCAGGACATTATGCACCTCTTCTTTACATTGGTTATCACAGTCACAGTTGTATAGTTGTATGATTCCTAATCTGTAAATGCCATGAAAGCAGGGATATATGTCTACGTGATCTCTCCACTTTATATCCTGCACCTTGCATAGTGACTAATGCAGTGGGTGAGCACACAATAGGTATACATTAATTTATTCAATGAATAAACGTAACTCCAAAGAGGAATAGTTAAATGTGATTCAATACAAATCTTTAGGTTTAGAAAATAATCTTTCTAAGAGAATGACTGATTATTTCTCAAATCTATGGAAGAGGAAAAGATAACAATCAGAGGAATAAATCTTCATTAGAGGGTTAATTATTTCTAATGAAAAGCTCTAGATATTGAAATAACCTGCTAAGGAAGTTTATGGAATTTCTTCTGCACAAGCATCATAGTTATATATAAGATTGGAATTGAATTAGGACAGCTTGTATCCAATTTGTGTTTGAATATGGTTCTAGCAAAAACAGAGAAGATGGCTTTTTAGGGTTATTTTTAGCCTTTAGAGTTTGAATCCATTTTATTTTACTTATGATTATGACTTTCTTGAATTATATGCTCAGATAATACTCCATATTGTTTCATTAACCTAATAAAATAAAACTTTGTGTTTCCTATGCAATAGAAATGTAAATTATCTGTACAATACTAAGTTTATAAATGTGTTTTCCAAGCTACAACATGATGAATTATAGTCCCAGTGAACATTCATATGAGCTCTTGCATGGAAAGGGAAAGGAAATTCATTTTGAACTGAATTGAGATAAACATAAGTGAATCAAGTTTTAATAATTCACAAGAAGTAAAACCCACAGTCAAAGGAGATGTATTATAAATGCCTTAGCCCAAACCCAAAGTAGCATTATCATAATATTAAGTTATATGTCCTACTTATCAGCAGATTTCTCTTCCATGCCTTTCTGAAAAACACAATTTAAAATATTCTATATCAGTATTAAATAAAATTGCATATTTTATATTATTATAAATAGACTCTGCTATATTTCTTTGATGCTGCTTTATTATTTTTTTGTAGACCATTAGAATGTCACCATATGTGGAAGGCACAGGCTTTGAGAAGTCAAAATATATTTGGAAAAAATATCTTCTCATTTTTCCTCTTTCTTACATCCAAAACATACTTTTGATTTTAAGATAAGATGCAATGTTTAGTGTTTTGAGCAATAGTATTTTAAAAAGTCAACCTGCTATTTATTATGTATAATGTAATATAAAATTCACTGTCTACATTGATCTGGCTTAAATAATATCTAGATGTGTTCATATGGGCCAACTTTGGAAAATAAAGTTATTCAATTATTAACATCTATTTGAGGTAAGAGACAAAATTTCACTATCCCAAAGTGAAAGTAAATTAACAGTTAAAAATTATTTTTCAAAGTCAGTAAAGCCATATTTCTGAAACCTAAATACCTACCAGATATCTTCATGGTTTTGTTTCCTTTTCAGACCTAAGAACTTTTGTTTTTTTTCTGCCAAATTGCTAATGTTTCCAATATGTGTTAATATACGACTGAGTCCTTGAATTTAGGACAGGTTTATTTGAAAACTGACATTTTTGTTTGCCTACGGATAAATATATGAAAATTAGCCTGTTAAGATTTTTAACTGATTCACAACTTCAAAATCTTCTAAGAAATGTTATCTAAGAGAGAATCTTTATAAGTATTGATTGTTGGTATTTTACCTACTTAGTCTTGTAGTTCACTTTACCTGAACATGGACATGTGTGATACTTACTATTTCTGATATTAAAATAGAAACTTGCAATTTAAGCATATATGTATATATTTTACTAAATTAAATATTTTAACAGAATCAGGTTTTGGTTACACCACTGAGAAAACAAAGCCTTATAAGCTGTGATGTAGACTATGATCATGATACAAATTTGATACCTGGCTCTGTGGCTTTGAATCTAACCTTGAAAATCCTCTGCATGTAATTTTATAAGCTTAGTCATCAGGGAGTGTTTTCATTTACATAATTATCCTATTGAGGATATTTCCATCTTTTACAATGTCCCTTTAACAATGACATCAATAGGCTAGAAACTTAGAACTCCTCCTTATGATTCTGTCGGTGTAGCCACAAATTATTCCTTTCACATTTTTAAATTTAAGAAGTGCTACTCAATCACCTTTAGTTAATTGTTTAGATCACCTTCCTCTACAGTAATTATTTTTGATGGATATATTTATTATTTTTGTAATTAAAAATATACAGTTTACAAACCTGGTGCCAAGAATTCATTCCCCAAATTGCAAGTATAAGCTATTGAATATGTGATCATGCTCTATAAACTAATAATCGAGGCAGATAGATAGTTCAAGTCCCCATTTAGATCTTAGTAAATTTCTTTGGAAAATCTTATTGAGTTTTAATCTTTATAGGTATTTAATCTTTATAGGTATTTAGTAATTTTAACATTCATTTTATATATATATATATATATATATATATATATATATAAATGGTATGAAAGTAGCCTTTATAGCATTAACACTCTGAAGGCCATACAGCTGTCAATCCAACCTGTACGTATTTTTATAAAATTAAGGACACCATTATAAGACTGACTTTTGTAGATCATACTGTGAAAATTAGCAATATTTTGTATTTACATTCATATATTATGTTATTTCACTAATCACTTTATTTATTCTTATAACAGTGCAACAAAAACAAAATTAATTAAACTTTTTGTGCAACTCAGGTAATAGGACTGTGTGGTAAATAATTTGGCCTTGCCCAAAGGGCCTTTCCTCCTGGCTTCTGGGAGGTAATCCATGTCATACCTGATGGGAGTGACTTTGTGTAGGACAAGGGTTGGCTGCACCAGCTACTGTGGTGATGCTGGCCACACCCCAACAGTCTTAAGGAGTGAGCTGACTGTGCTGGAAAGACCAACCATGTGATTCAGGGTAGACTGAATTTCAACCATGTGAACAATCAATCAATCAGTCCTATGTAATGGACCCCCAATAACAACTCTGGACATGAGACCTCTCAAGTTAGTTTCTCAGGTTGGCAATACTCCCTATATATTGTCACACATCAATGACAGAAGGATAATACATCCAAGGACATTGGATACTTTGCATTTGGAACTTTCCCAGACTCAGCCCTATGGCCTCTTTCTTTGGCTGATTTTAGTATGTATCTTTTCTCTGTAATAAATTGTAACCACAAATATAATAGCTTTCATTGAGTTATGCAAGTTCTCCAGTGAATTATTGTACCCGAGAGTGGTTTTGTGAACTCTCCAAATTTGTAAGTGATATCAGAAGTGAAAACAGTCTTATGACTGTGTCCTCAGCCTTTGCAGTTTGGCAGGTTGCCAATCCTCTGGAATACTAGTAGTCTATACTAGGCATCAATATTAATTGATATCTACTTCTGCTTAGTTGCAACTTTTTGAAAAATAATTAAAATATGTATCTGATAAAATAAATAACAGCTCTATGCACTGAGTGCTAACTCTATGCTAGGTACTGTACATGAATTAAATGCATGGTCTCTATCTGTGAAATATATATTATTATCCATTTCCAAAGAGGAAGAGAAATAAGTAACTCATCTAAGATTTAACACCTAATGTGTAGAAAAGCCAGAATTCACAGCCAGCTCCTTTTCAAATCCCACACTCAGAGAAAGACTATCAAAAACAGCCTCTCCTTGTTAACACGGATCCCAAATCTATTTTGAAGCTGAGCTGATTAACACTGAAATATCTTAAGGACTAAGAGTATATGCAATTTTGATTAACATTGTTAGCTAAAATACAAGGAATATCTTGTTTAGTCACATAAATACAGTGCTGGACACCTTCTGTGAACCCAAAATATCATAGCATAGAGTGTTCTGTGCAAAATTATATCTACAACAGATTGTGCTATTGACTTAAAGTTTCAAGAGTATCAGCTAATTAGGGCAACTATAAAATTTCAGGCAGATACCACTACCCTCATTTGACACAACATGCTGCCAAGATGCTCCAAAATATAATGTAAAATTTAATTATCAAACACTTGCAAAAACTTAGGTAACTAAATCTCATTCTATTAAGATAGGGACAGTTTCAAACTATTAAAATAGGGAGAGGTTTATGAGATATCAGAAAATGTCTCATAAACTAAAGATTGAGTATGCTTTATGCACAAACACAAGACTAAATTGTATCACATAGTTACATACATTTAGATGTGTATATAATTATACATGTACAGAAACATATTTAGGCAAACTAAATTTAATAGAATCACAAATCTTCTAGTATAGGGAAATATAGGAAGTATGTAGAAAGCTATGGGAAACTACAGTAGATAAAGCAATAAATTTGGAGTCAGAATTTCATGAATTTGAATGTGAGGTTTTTGCTCTTGCCTTCTCATGGAGTAATTGTAAAGATTAAAGAGGATAGAGAGGGTGGGAGGGAGGGAGACGCAAGAGGGAAAAGATATGGGAACATATGTATATGTATAACTGATTCACTATGTTATAAAGCAGAAACTAATACACCATTGTAAAGCAATTATACTCCAATAAAGATGTTAAAAAAAAAGATTAAATGAGATGTAATAGATTTGAGAATATTTAGTATATATGCTGAAACATTATGGATACTCAATAAAAGTTAGTTGAATATATTAAATATTGTATTCATAATTAATAGATAAAGTAAGCTATATGAATAAAATGTTATAGTTTATAATATTATAATATATTATAGTTTAATATATTTACAGTATTTATTTTCTTAAAGCTCAAACTTTGGGCTTTGTGATGGGATGAACTGTATTCCCCCAAAATTCATATGCTGAAGCCCTAATGCCCAGAAGGTGACTGCATTTGAAAATAAGACCTTTAAAGAGGTGTTTAAGATAAAATGATGCTGTTAGGGTGGGCCCTAATCCAGTTTGACTGGTGTCCTTACAAGAAGAGGAAATTTGGACATGCAGAGAGATGGGGATGTGGGCCCACAGAAAAAGACCACAGCCAGAAGGCAACCATCCAAGTCAAGGAGAGACGCCTCAAGAGAAACCAAACCTGACAACACCTTGATCTTGGACTTCTAATCTCCAGAACTGTAAGAAAATAAATTTCTGCTGTTTAAGCCACCTGTCTTATTTTGTATTTTGTTCTGGTGGTATTTTGTTATGGCAGTCCTAGTAAACAAACCAACCTTCTAATTTAAAAACGAAACAGTTTTTAGGGTAGCAACTAATTGACAGTACAAATGCTTGTTCAGACATTGAAAACTGTTCGCTACTACAATAGATTTTAACGCACCCAAACATGAGTCACATAATATGAGTAGGTAGGTCTGCTCTCTTTACCTCAAAGATGCTTAGGAGAATCTCAGTTCTATGTGTGCTCATGCAGTTCCCATTTCTGGACACATACACCACCTACACTTCCTTTGCATCTATCTGAATCCAATCTGTCATGCAGAAACTAGCACTATGCTAGATGTAACTAACAACTCAGTTCCCCGGAGATCTTTCCCCTGAATTGACCCTTAACTACTATCTTTTTTATCTGGTAACTTTTCAGGATCATTTTTTCTTGCTTATAAAGCAATAAAAAATGTAATTTCCTTAGAGAAAAAGCAGTGAAGCCTATATATTTGTATCTCACACAAGTCTCAGGATAGTGTATTTCACAAAATAGGCACAAAAAAAACATTGAGTTAATGAATAATTTTAATAAAATATTAACAAGTGAAAAGGTATCAAAATATTTTTATTTTGTATTCATTCATCAAATAATAGTTGTTTTACAGAGGTTGCACTCACAAATTAACATATATATATATTTTTTTTAAGAAGATGTTGGGGGTAGGAGTTTATTAATTAATTTATTTATTTTTGCTGTTTTGGGTCTTCGTTTCTGTGCGAGGACTTTCTCTAGTTGTGGCAAGGGGGGCCCACTCTTCATTGCGGTGTGCGGGCCTCTCACTATCGCGGCCTCTCCTGTCAGCGAGCACAGGCTCCAGACGCGCAGGGTCAGTAGTTGTGGCTCACAGGCCCAATTGTTCCGTGGCATGTGGGATCCTCCCAGACCAGGGCTCAAACCCGTGTCCCCTGCATTAGCAGGCAGATTCTCAACTAGTGCACCATCAGGGAAGCCCTAACATATATATTTTATTTGTTCTCTCCTTATTTCTTTTTGACATACAAAAACACACAATTGCTTGCATTTTGGTTTTCTCTGGTTTCCTACTAGTAGGAAGTGATTCATAGTGATTCAAGTTGGATAAATTTAGCCTGGACACAGTTTCCCAGTCCTTACCCATAGATTAGTGGTTCTTGAAGATTTCTTTGTCAGGTATCTCTTCCAGAATAGCTTTTCTACCCTCAAACTGAGACACACACACAACTTTGCAATTAATATTACAAGTTCATGGACTCCCCAAAACTCATGTCTATAAACACCATCTTAAACACTCTTAGAGCAATTAATAGGCTGTTGTCATGGAGATTACCAGTTGCTTTTAGGAAAGGGATGTGAGAGAATGGTTAAGGTTTCATTTAAGGAAAATATACCTATTGCTTGAGAAGGACCTAGGCATTAAGCATATTAAGGCTTCATGATGGTGCAGAAATCACTTGAAAGAACACCCAGAAATTTGCAAAAGCCATAATAGGACACCTCTTAGGATTAAATAATTTAATAGATACCATTTTATCATATTCCATTTCATTGATTTAAGCAGATAGTTATTTTATTTTACTTTTATTAACTTTTAAAATTAATTTTAAAATTTAAAAAAAATCTTCTGTAAAGAAAGAAACAAAAAACAAATGAGGTCAGGAGATACAACTTAAACATGCATAAGACATAGTGTCTGCCGTTAATGTAGCTTAAATTCAGCTGGGAAAATACACATGTACACAAGAAACAGACAAACAAAAAAAAAAATGAAAGAGAGAAAGGAAATGGGAGATGCTAAGTACACAAATAACCAGCCCAAAGTGCCAAA
The DNA here is from genome assembly GCF_005190385.1 of Monodon monoceros. NCBI lineage: Eukaryota > Metazoa > Chordata > Mammalia > Artiodactyla > Monodontidae > Monodon > Monodon monoceros. The sequence goes on from NW_021703785.1 coordinate 36,758,060, forward strand.
TAAGATTCCTGGTATTACTCGGGTTCACCTACAATCCTCTCCTCATGCTATGACTGGGCTGAGAGCCCAACAAATCTGGGCCATGGAATTCCTGTGCTTGTGCCTGAAATTCCTAAACTGTAAACCATTTTCCAAGCAGTCATCAGTTCCTGGGACACATATTTTTTTCAGTCATCAGTTCCTGGGACACATATTATTTTTTCATAGCATTCAATTCATATATCCTGGGAGAAAGATGTTTTATAAAGACTCTATGAAGACTAAATAAGCCTGACAGAACAGAGCTTCTCATTCTTTTTATGAGATAGTTAAACATTCTATATACTTGGATCAAATGCCCTAAACTATGAAGATGGACTCTGAAGCATGACTTTCAATTAAAGGTTAACCAGGATTATCAGTGAATCATTGTATTTAGAGAAGCCCAAGATTAAATAAAAGGCATGCAAAAAATCTCCTACTAAACATTATAATTGTGTAGACTTCCAACATTCATCACACACAACACACGTTCACACAGGAAAACATACTTCCAAAACTTGCTTAATTACACATAATGTCAAGTGTGTCATCATTTTACCTTATATTGTAAATGGATGCTATATAGCAGAATGAACCATTATTATATTACCCCCCATACCCCTTATTATACACAACACAAATACAAATAAGAAACTCAGATACAAAGAATCATGTTCTGTTCAATAGGTTATACTTCCAAGGTAAATATGGACAGAGTTTTATACTTAAAGGAAATACAGCTTCTAGTCCCAGTTGGACCACTGACATGTTGACTTTCATGAATCTGAGGTCTCAAACTTATATTAGTTTTGGCATTTACTAGCTACTTCCTCACCTCCAGAAAGAAAATGAGGTTGCCTGTAAATATCTTGTAGAGATAAGCTTTTGGTTTCTTTTCACTTTTTCTTTTATGTTGTTTTTACCTTCAACTGTATACAATGAGCATATCTACTCAATGGCCAGACTGTCTGAATTCAAATTCAGGCTCCATGACTTCTTAGTTATATTACCCTAAGTTATTTACTTCTTCTTTCTGTGTCTTAGTTTTCTCATTTTGAGAATGGGAATAATAGTATCTAATCCATACAGATGTGTGAGGATCAAGAATGTTAACACATGTTCAGCAGTTAGAACAGTACCTTGCATTTAATGAGGTTTAAATAACTGTTGTTACTACTCTTGATGATTATAATGATGTCATGATGTCTCATTCATTTAAAAATTTTATGATTTTTTTTCTAAGTATACACCTGAAGAGATCTATAACAGAAAGAACAACCCCCATCTCCAGCCTATTGAACATCTCCTTTATTCCTTGGAGAATTTGTGTAATTTTTAAGTGTGCCTGAAAGCATAATTTGTTGTGCACATAAAGTAAAATTTGTGTTTTGAAGCAGGGGACCGGCTAGTGTGTAGCTGTCTGATTATCACAGCAAGAAATGATTAAGATTTGCCAACATGGAGAGCATGTTTACTTTGCTCAAACACATTATTACCCTGTTAGATCCTTTCACTGGCTCCCAGTTGCCTCCTGTTTATAAAATTTAAATGTTTTCTCTACATCTGTATTGAGCTTTTCTCCTCTTGGAAATACTACTGATTCATTTCTGCTCATTTTCCCCAACACAATGATATATTCATTTAAATCATTTTTTCTTTTTTCATTCTCTCTCCATTTACTTGGCCTTATCTGTATTTTGTCACATACCTCTCATTTGTCTATTCTTTTAACCTTAAATTGAAAAGAATATAATGGGAATGTTTCTTTGTGGTGTACTTTGCTTATAACACCTAAAAATATGACACTGCTAATAGGAGGAATAAAAAGAATATTCAGATATAAATGTGAGCTTTAACTAAGGTTAATTTTAGGAATAATATTGATAATTAATAGAATAAATAATAGGGCTTCCCTGGTGGGGCAGTGGTTGAGAGTCCACCTGCCGATGCAGGGGACACGGGTTCGTGCCCCGGTCCAGGAAGATCCCACATGCCACGGAGCAGCTGGACCCATGAGCTATGGCCACTAAGCCTGCGCATCCGGAGCCTGTGCTCTGCAACGGGAGAGGCCACAACAGTGAGAGGCCTGTGTACTGCAAAAATAAATAAATAAGTAAATAAAATAATAATAATAAATAATAAACAGAATAAAGAGAGATAGCAATCATGAAAACATAATAAAAAAAGGCAATTGAATGCCATTACTAGTAAAATATCTCCAAAACAAACAAGCACAGAAATTCACTTGAAATTCCTAAAATAAAATTCTGAATACAAGTATGTACATTTTGTACAGTTAAATTTATATCAAATATATTTTGGGATCTTTTTTCTAAAAAGTTAACATATCTATTCCTCTTTAAACAGACAATTTGGCATAAAACTTCTTTAAAAACAAATAGCAGGGCTTCCATGGTGGCACAGTGGTTAAGAATCCGCCTGCCAATGCAGGGGACACGGGTTCAAGCCCTGGGCCAGGAAGATCCTACATGCCGCGGAGCAACTAAGCCCGCGAGCCACAACTACTGAGCCCACGCACCACATCCACTGAAGCCTGCGCACTCTAGAGCCTGTGCTCTGCAACAAGAGAAGCCACCGCAGTGAGAAGCCTGCGCACTGCAACAAAGAGTAGACCCTGCTTGTGGCAACTAGAGAAAGCCCAGGCACAGCAACGAAGACCCAACACAGCCAAAACTAATAAATAAATAAACAAAAATAATAAATAAAATAAATACATTAATTTAAAAAAAGAAAAGCTAATTATTTAAAATAAAACAAAAAAAATAGCAATATTTTTACTCCAGAAAGGCAAATTGAAATCTAATGTGCATAACCAAAACCACATTAAATTTTTCTCACCACTTTGGTAAAAGTAATATATGTTTTAGAGAACTGGTATTAGAAGTAATAAATATAATAATGTTTGACACTTTTTATATAATAAGCACTTCAAATTGCTATTGTCCATCCTCCCCAACTTACATGGTTTGTTAGAATTCTTGCTCATTTTCCCCCTAAATATCAAAGTGTAAAAACAATGTTGCAAAAATTTTATGCAGAGGCATGTATTTATAAAGAAAAACAGGATACCTAAACCTGCTAACTATATGGCATCACCTTAATGCTTTTCATTAGAGTATTTTAATTGTGACCAACATGTATATTTTGTTCAAACCACACACGTGAGAGAAAGGGATGATCCATAAGTGCTAGGTACACTTATGAGAGAATATATTAAACTGGAAATGAAGCTTTTGACAAATAAAGTGAGAATTTAATTATTTAGTAGTGTTTTTTTCTCCATTGTATGTGTTTGTATAAACATATACATACGATCTAAAAATAAAATGTCCTAAATGTATATTTTGACAGGCAATTACACACACATATAAAATGAAGCACATACATGCATGTATAATTTCCATATTATAATAGGGACAAGATTTTTCTGCTTCATAAAGATAATCACTAATTGTGGTGTCTAACTTCTAAAACTGCACTGTCAGGCCTTGTTAATTATGCAGTAATTAGAAAGAGACCATTAGTATTGATGCTGTGAACTTTTCAATGTAGTTCAGGAAACAGTGTGGTATAACCAATTAAAACAAAAACATTTAAAAAGGTAAGGAAACCATTAAAGCCAATTCTTTAGACCTTCATACTTTGGGTTCATTGGTATTGAACATGCACATTCAAGCAGAAAAACTTGAATTGCTGATATACCCCAAATTGTAAATTTGTAAATTTGAGAGGGAGGATAGCTTTAGAGTACTGATGAAACATTGATAAGGATTATCCTAATGATTTAAACAGCTGTTAGGAATTATAGAGGCCTAAACCAATAACATGGTTATTGGTTTAGGCCTCTATAATTTGGCTTAAACCCATAAATTTTATGGGTATAAAATGGTTTCTTTTAGAATTAGGTTTCATTATTGTTTGGACAAATTTAATGAGATCAATTTTATTTTGTGTATATATCAGTTGTTTTATGCAGTTGTCAAAAGTCAAATTCATTCTTGAAGTGGATGAATGTGTGATAGCTAAACAAGCTAGGTTCAGAACTTTCTTCCTTTCTGAAACTTCCCAGACTGTTCAAGTATCACTAAGATAATTCTCTAGAAGTGACAGCCAATGGTAAAAATTGTACACTTGCTGATGAAACGCTGGACCCCCATTTATAGTCATCTTCATCAAAACATAATATAGAGGAAGGATACCCATTTAAACACAGATAGATGAGTCACTCATCTAGATAATTGACCCTTTAGCAGCACAAAGAATTTCATCTTTTAAACCTTATTATCCACTAATAATATGATGTGGGTGTGGGGAGCATTCTAACAACATCTGCAGTATATAACAAGTATACATGTTTTAAGTTCTGCCAGTATTTTTGACAATCAACAGCTGTGATGATAGAATGATCAAATCCACCTACACCCTCCTGCACTCAACCCAGGAGCAATAACAACAAATACTACAATATAATCAACAATCATCTATGAAGTACTTACCATATGTCAGACAATTATCGTTTTTTATCCTTAGAACAACCCTATGACATAAACATTACAATTTGATTTTGCACATGAGAAAACTATAGTTTAGATACCAAGGACATAATCATATTAAGAAAGGTTGGTACAATTACAATTCAATTTACTTGCAAAATCAGTCATCTTAACCACAGTACAACATTGTCTTTCCCATTCATACCAGTATAGTAGCTAAATACAAGAATTTAGAAAATGTTTCTAACATATTTTAAGGTGAATATGCACAATGTCTAAACTCAGGGCTAATGTCTGTACTATAAATTGGCCACCTACCCCTTACCAACTATATGCCTCTAGGTTCCAACAGAACCCTCTGATATAAGCTCTGCTTTGGAAACAGAATGAACTAGGAAATAAAATATACTTCACAATCACAGACAAAAGACACTGACCCTCACTTCCATGCTAGTTCTAGATTCTACAACAAAAATGCCCTGCAAGAATAAGCACAAAACTGTGTAGGCACAATGAGAATGGTTTTGTCAATCTGTGTGTGTGTGTGTGTGTGTGTGTGTGTGTGTGTGTATGTATGTATGTATGTATGTATATATGTAGGTGTACATAGATAGATAGATATATCTCCAACAGTCCAGTTGAGAGATTATATTGTCATGATGTAAGGAAGTGGCAACAAGGATGGAGAAAATTGGATTTGCGAAGTATTTAGGAAGTAAATAGATAGGGCTTGACGACTGATAGAATGTGGAAGTTGAACAAGGAGGAAAAATAAAAGATGCCTCTAAGGCTAATCTGGTAAATGTTGTTACGGTAACATAAAAGAGGACTGGCTACATAATTTGTGGATCCCATAGCAACATATGGGTCCCCTTGTTCAAAAGTATTAGATTTCCAAGATGGCAACAGCAGAGCATTAAAACAAGCACGGAGCCCCTCTGCATGTGGGGTTCTGGGCAACTGCCTGGATCACACATCCATAAAGTCAGTCCTGAGCAAATTCATCAGTTTATTGGAACATAAAATGGAGAAACAAAAGAAAAGAAGTTGGAAATATTAGTCAACCAATATTTTTAATCAATTCCATGTTAAAAAAAATAAGATAAACAAGAGTGAATCTCTCATATGGCCTCCTCTTCTGTCCCCAGCTGGGCTTCCTCCAGTTGTGGCTACTCTGTCTTTCCTAACAAATCCTGCCTCTTACTCCAGGGCTGGACAGACCTCCTCACCAAAGCTTGGCTCTGTGGAAGAGAGGCAGAGCCGCACCACTACACTGAGATCCCTGAAACTGTTTTGTGACTTCACAACAGAAAACGTGTGTGTGTGTGTGTGCACGTGTGCGTGTGCGTGTGTGTGTGTGTGTGTAAGGAGAGTGAGAGGCTGTCACTGTCCTGCCTTCTTCTTCAGTCGTGTATTTTCCAATACCTTCTTTGTTTTGGTGTGGCTGAGGTTACCCCTCACAACACCACAGAAAACATGGCATTGCCTGTGGAGGGGGTGGCGACTTCTATCCTTCTGGGGACAGTGCAAAAGCAATCATCACCAATCATCACGTTGGTCTACTCTGTGTCCTGTCATTGGAGTTGACATCTGTCTATCAGAAGTTATGCAAGAGGGGTAGGGAAGCTTTCTCAGCCTTGCAGATAACTGTGGCATTTACTGGCCAGGAGCTGAGACACAACACTATGTATTTCTTTTTCTCAATCCAGTGTGAAAATCAAAGCACATTCCCTTTTCAAGCAAGGGAGGCTGTACTATCCTCTCAGAGAAGAGACAGCTTTTTAAACACCGTGTATGCTTCTTTGTTTATGTGGGTGTACGCAGATGGAGGAGAGGGCATGGGGACATAGGATCTGTGCTGCTGGAGTTAAAGTGGAAACTTCCTGCCATAGGGCTTTAACTCCCAAGCTGGGATCAGTGGAACAAAGGCAGTCTATTGCCCTGTCACTGTTAATGGAAGCCCTGGAGGAGCAGGGAAAGCATCTCCTCATTGTGTAAAACAGACCTAAACTAGGAAGTGCTTTCTGCTTCTCTCTACATGCTCCTACCACTGAAGCTGCCTTTATTTTTGTGACAATAAAAAAACACACTGCCACCCGCCCCAAATCCATCGTTGTAAAAGGAAAGGAGAAATCATAAAAGCATAAATTAGAATGCAAAATGAAAATCTGCTATAACAAAAGATGACAAATATAATCAAATATATATAATCAACTGAAATTAACCCGTTAAAACAAAAAGTATATCTTGGGTTGAATTTTTTTAATCTAAATATGTTTTACCTAATATAAACATAAGGAGGCTCAGAAATTAAATTTCAGAATAAATATAAAAATGAAATGAGCATAGCTATCACCACAAAACATTAGCAAAAGGAAGCAGGAGTGGCTATATTAATATCAAATTAATACTGGAAGCTTTGGAGGCTGGATGATATGTCTTACTTCTAAGTATAATGTATAGCATTTGTATAAGACTTAGTGAGTGCTCATTCATGAAGATGAATTCCTAAACCAGGAAATAGCAGAAACACAGTGGACACTTCAATTCTGCATAAAACAATTGCTTATAACAAACAGCTAACAATAGACCAGGCATTCTAATCCTTTTACTTTATATTTTTACTAAGCTCTGCCTTCTAACCTTCCCACCCCTTCTTCAGGGACTCCAGTTTTCCTTGGCATCTATATTTCATAATAACATAGGTACCTTGCAAGTTCTGAAGCAGAGCAAATAGACTGGCAATTCATCAAGTATATTTTATTTCATTTTATAGATATATAAAACGGAATAATATTTTGCCCCCGGCACAATTCTTCTATCTCCTGTTCCTATTTGGATCTCCCAATGACTTCAAAGAGAAATTTTCTCTGGGAGAAGTGAGCAAGGTTTGTAATATATAAATCTAAGTTTTTAAATGTCAAGACATAAAGTAACAATGATTCACTTTTCTTTAAACTAATAAAAAAAAAAGGCCAACAAAAACAAAACAAGTTTAAGAAAAACCCTCCCACTATAAAAATCTCTTGGCCTTACTGTAAAAGATAAAATTTCACTAAGTTGATGCACCAATAATGTATGATTTGTACAATTCTGTGGTATGTTAACAATTCTGTCTCAGTAGAGTACTGTAGCAATCTCTCAAAAACAAGCAACCGAAATGTTATTCGTCCTAAAGCAGCACTATCATTTTTTCAATGCAGTCATGGACATATTCTCACACTGCCTGATATGGTAGCCACTAGCTTCCTGTGCCTATTTAAACAGTTGAAATATGGCAAATACAACTGAGGAACCAAAATTTTAATTTAATTAATTCTTTAATATAAATTTCAAAAGCCACATGTGTCCACTGGCTACCATATTGGACAGCATAGCTTCACTCGTGCTCTCACAGTTGGTGATCTGCTGGGCAGGTGTGCAGTGAAAAGTGAAACCAGTCTTAGGACTTATGGTTTGGTGCTGATGACAATGAACAAGTAAAGGAATTAACAAAGAAATCTCAAATGAGAACTGATAAGAAGAAAAGCATGATACAGATTCACATCTGTATTCCTAAACACTCTTTAGTAGGTTCTCAGTACAAATTTTGTTAAAAGTGTTCACTTAAAATAAAAATTAATGGGGAGATGTCATCCAATTAAGAAAACTGGTTTGGAGGACCCTGACTGGAGGATGAGCAGAGCCAGCTGTCTGTTTCACTCTCTCTACTTCACTTGTCCTGACAATATTCCATCTCTCAAATCAGCTCTAAATATAAAACGTCTTAATGCATTGACGCAAAGCTCAACACTGTTTAGCCATTCTAAATAAATGATACTATACTCCTGCTTTAAGGAGTGTGGCAAAAAGACACAAAATATGCTATAATTTGTTTAAACATAAGGCATCCAATCAAAACTGTCAAAAACACACATGAGGATAAATAAGTACTGTGAACAAAAACTTTCTTGTAATATACTGAATTTTCATATTTTTCTGTTAGTTTTGAAAATTAATTAGTTATTATTTTTTCTTCTGATTTCCAATAGCATGCTGTTATCCTCCATTTCTTTCTGAACATACCCTTCTTAATTAAATGGCTTCCTGACCTTTCCATCATGCTCTTCGTTGGAAGAGCTGTGTGGGTGCGTGTGGATGAGCAGACATTGCTGTGGCAGGGAAGGGGTAAACTCATTTCTGAAGCAAATCTTGTAGTCCAGAGCTTTCAAGAAACATTTATGAAAAGATTAAAACATATGTCATTCTATATTTAACCTATGCAGGCTTTAGGAATTCTGAATCCTTGAGAATTTCATAAGGAAGCATAATGCTGATCGCCTGTTTTTATAATTATGTAATAAATGCATTAACCAGATGAAACTAATACATCAAGCACTTATTTTAAAAATAAAATGAATAGCCCTTCCTAGATCAAAATGATAAATTATCTTGGTAATTCATTTACTCTTTTTATCTGTGAGAAGTACTAACCAAGAAAGAAATTACATATACATATATAATATTAATAATGTTAAGGTAGGTTGAAATTTATATAAAATAAATATGTCTGTAGAATTAATTTTTATGTGAGGAATGCTTATCAATGAGGAATGAACTACATGCATTGTTACAATGTGGAAGGAATTTGAAATAAATTACTTATCTCAAGCTTGTAATGTGCTTTGGGGATATTTACCTTTTGCTTCTTCTATGCAAAGTCAATATTCAAGTAATCCCCCAAAATGTAATGCTAAAATTTTTATATTACTTTAATTGTAGAACCAAAATTTGCCAATGCCAGAGTACTAACATAAAATTTCATATTCATTGTAATTATGGAAGTCAAATAAAATCATTTAATTTTTCCAAATAGTCTTTTGAGGCAGATATTATCCCCTTTCTACAGAGAAGGAAATTGGTACCTGCAAATATTAACTAAATAAACTATATCACAGAACTAGCAGACTATAATTACGTTTGAGAGCCTGGACTGTCTTATTCTTTTATGAACCTACAGTACATAGTTAAGAGAGTGACTGACATATTGTAGGTATGTACACATGTCTGTTCAGTTAAAATAAAGTATTGGAGCTGGGAATAAAAGAGAGAATTTTTTGGCATTAAAACTCATCATCTTTCCACTGTATTGTATAACACTTTGCTAACTAAAGGGATAAGTATTTTTGTTACAAAATACAGGTGTCCACTGTTTTGCAGATCCCTCTTGCTTAGCTTACTTTAATGTGAAAAAGCAATTTTGATTTTCTGAAATACATATTAAGCATATTCAAAATGAACCATAAAACTAACTGAAATCAGGGGAGTCTAAAGTGCTGGAAAATAGAAGAGAGGAATCTCATAAACCTATCAACTGAGGAAGTAAAAAGTATATGCCTTAGATTTGGAAATGTTGTCCTGGAAAAGCAGGATGAACAAAACAGTAGAAGAGCACAGGGGGAAAATTCCAACTAATGAGAAATCAGCACATGCAGAGAAATTCTCCAGGGCTTTGTCCCTGTGGCTATGGAATGGGAGGCCGCTGCACTTGAGTAGCTCTCTGTGCATGTCAAAATCCTTTGCACCCCTTGGAGCTCTCAACAGGGTGTCTTATTAATAACAAGTGCTGAGTATATGTGGTCATATCTTGATTAATACTATGGAATTGCAGAAGGTCCAGAGTAGACAGCTACATTACTCAAGGGAGTGAAGATATGGCTAAAATTAAAATAGTCTAAAATTAGATTTAGATCTACATACTCATAATTAAATGCCTATTGTGGGTAAAGCAGTACATTAAGTGCTTAAAAAGAAACAGCTTAGTTCAGAATTAGTATATCTAAAAATTATGAGGAATATAAGTAAGATAAATATGAACATATTTACCAAATCCTAGCATATTAGAGCAATGAAAAATCAAGGATTATGAAGATTAAGATAAATGGATATTTTGTAAGCCATGATTTAACTTATTAAATTGCCTATCATATAAGGCTATGAAGTCTGAATAATGTAAATAATTTTAGGAATTCTATTAGATGAGTCACCATTGTTCATTATTAAAGATAACAAAGAGATAAAAAATCCATAACCTCTGATGTTATCAAGGAGGTAAACGGGGTATTTCGCAGAATAATCTTTGATGCATACCAGTCTGAATCATAACAGTCGCACACCCTGGGAGTGCCAATTCCAATTCCCATGTTTCTAAGATTCATTTTTGAGCCTGATACACTTTTTCAAAAATCATATTTGTTTCTGTGCGAAGGGGATCGTGGTGGATCTTGGTAACTGTACATCAAGTTCTGTTCTCTGCTTATTTGATAATAATAGAGTTGTAGCTGGCAAATATTACCCATTTAGGACCATATATTTCAGCATTTCCTTCAGCTAGGTATGGTCATGTGGTTGATTTACAAACCAGCTTTCATGTTAGCCTCAGTGCTCCTTCTCTCTGCCTTTTCCAGCGTGACATTGGGAAATATCAGTTGAAGATGTCAGAGCTGCCCTTACTGTGGGTCTTTGAATAACTTCATAGAGAACAATCATTCATTAACGTGGAATAGCTAATTTAGTCCATTAAAATAAAATTGTTTTACTTTATTCTTATTGTATTCCTTAAGTCAAGGAATTATTTTTAGGTCCCCTTCTAAAAGCTTACTTTAAATTACTACAATAATATAGTTTGGGAGTTTAGGCCCAGGTTTACTTAAATTTTCAGTTTTTGTTATTTCATTCATTTATTCATTTAATCAATTTCTATGTATCCTCATTAAACAAATGAAAAATTCCTAGAAGGTGTAAATGTTGGAAAATAGACTAGAGAGTTTACCTTCGAAGATATAGGACTAGAATTCAAGCATGACATATAAAATACAGGGTCAAACTTATATAGCATATATGGAGGGAAGTATTACCTCATCTCCCCCCGCAAGAAAGGAAAAGTATCTGACCAATACAAAAAGAAAATATCCAATAATAATTATTCAACATCTTCGTATGCACCACTAGGGTCAAGTATCTCAGTACCAATTAAACCAACATGTTTTTGTGTAGATGGAAGAGTAAAGGAGTACAGAAAATGGGACTTCACCAAACTCTGAGAACATAAATTGTGCTTTTCCAATTTTCTATTAAGAAAATGAAATAACTCAGAGTTAGTCTAAACTCCTTAATGTATTTTTAAATGGACTAGAAATCCAAAATGTTAATAATTTTCTCTTAAACACACCCAATATTATTACATGTTGTTGGCATGATATTAAGATAAAGAATATGCAAAGTAAAAGTATTGTTTCTAAGATTTATATATCTTAAAATGTATTTCTTTGATGTTATGAAACAGATTATGGCAAGTCATTAGGTCAGTCCATATCATGTGAGAATTCAAATTCATTAGCATGGAACTCTTGGGAACCAAAAAAGAAATTTAAATACTATGAGTTAGTTCACACTTAAATTTAGAGTTTAACATTTAAATTAGATGTATGGTAAAACATTTTTCAGAATTCTAAGACTACTTAAATTTTTGTGTATTTATTTATGTATAGAATGTGAGTATATATGTGAACTTTATAAAATAACATTTATTTTCTCTATAATTTATATATGTGAGTAAAAGAAGACATAAACACATATAAAAATGGAAAATAAACGTACAACTCAGGAAAGGCAACATGCAAACAACAAGGTATATTTAACTAGTAGCAGTTGTATTAAAAGATAAAATCAGAACCAAATAAAAGGTGACATTTAGTAGCGGTTCTAACTGTGAAACAGAACAAATATCAATGCACTTCAGTTCTTCTAACTACAAATAGCAAACATCTTCTATGTAAAATATAATTATATATTTATATACTTTAAAAACTTGTATTCATTTGATTGCTCAGGCATCTCAGAGTTAATATTTAATCTTTTGAAGCCTCTATGTCCTGATTTGTGAAATAGAGATTACTATCACCTCTTATCTCTTCGGATTTTTAGTGAAAAAATATCATGGTTGAAACTTGCTTATAATAGTGGCTAATACAGATTATTCTGCTCACAAATATTAGGTCTTGATGTCAGTATGAGTTTTCTAATAACATTTAAAATTTATTTTCTATCACTTTGAGACTGGAGGTCTGCCAGAATGTTCGTGTTTTAAATCTAGAAAACGGCCAGCCCCTGGGTAGCAGCAATGAATTACGTCAAGACCCATGATCATACTCCATGTACCATGATTGGTTAGTTCATTAATAATAATGAAATAACAGCAATTCTACTTGCTTGACATAAACTGGTGAGAATTTTCAGGTTGTGATGTGATAAAAGACATACTTGACTGTTAGAGAGGGAATGGAGGAAGAAGAAAAGAGAAGAGAGGAGAGGACAGAAGGGAGAATTGGAGTTCAGAAAAGCATGGAGGGTTTACAAGTGGCAGCATCTCCAAGGATGGGTGCTAGAGATTATGACAGGGTCAGTCACTATGGCAGCTGTTGGGAGAGTCAGAAGAGAGGTCCATCAGACCATGATCCTGCCAAGGTAGAAGAGGCTGCTGCTTAGGAAAGGGAGGTGCCAAAGGCTCTCTTGAACACTTGACACACAAATATAAGATGTACCTAATCATTTCCAAACATAACTGAGAATTAGAAGAAAAAGTAACATAACCCAAGATCCCAGCGTAGATATATCAAAACACAATCCTTATGAGAATTTTTAAATTGGATTGTGCAGATAATTCTAATGAGGAACAGCACAGCAGTCCACAGATCTGAGTTTGGAAAGTACTTTATATTTAGTACTATATTTAGTACTTTATAGTACCCTATAAAGTTGGAAGGCTTTATAGGGAAACTGCAGATGAGAAAATTTAAGGCAATCTTTAGCCTGATTCTTTTAATCAGATCCCACTCCTGGGATCCTTGATCACTAAATAACATCCTGGCAATTTACTTTCCATTCAGTTTCCCACCTGAGAAAAATTGTGTGTCAAGATATTGCGAATTGTGCCTGATTTAAAGTTTCTTCAGGTATTTTACATTTAAGCTTAATTACTGGAGATTCTGGTTTACATACTTCTCTGTTCATGCCAGCTTCAGACTAAAATTCACACCCACCTTAACAGCAATATATCCACTGATCCTTTTGACTTCTTCTGAAAGTACATAGTAGGTTCTTTTCAGGAAAAGAGTTGGTTACGTTGACCAGCTTGACAACAAAGGGCCAGAATCTCTGTGACCTCTTTCTAACAATATTCACTAGAGGGTAGAATTCAGGATAAAGTGAATTCTGTTGAACTGTGTTTAGTATAGCTGTTTGTTTGGGGTTTTTTTCCTGAAGTACTAAAAGAATGTCAGTAATAGGCAAGCTTGTCTATGGAACAGTCCCACCACATAGATGTTGAAAGGGATCCTTCTTTTTCTTTTATTGAAAGCTTTGTAAATATATAAGACTTTTACAAAAGAGCTGGAACTGCAGGGATTGCTAACGCTGAGGCCTACATCTCTCCAGTCAAGTAGAGTAGACAGACTTGAAAAGTAGAAATAGCAACTAAGTGTGACAGTTGATACGAGGAAGGAATATATGGGTTGACAAATCAGCTCTTCAGTGGCAAAGACTAGGGTTGAGAAAGTCCTAGAGTTAAGGTCTCAGTTTACCATTCTAAAGTTCCTAATCAAGAAAAATCTCTTTTAGTATAAATCTTATATCTATAGGTATTTTTGTATATTTAATTCTTTTATAGTTCATTGTCATCCTGGAAAATATGACTAATTATTAAATGTGTAAATGTTTCCCCAATGGCACTGGAAGATTCAATCAAAGGCATGAATATTTTTCTCCCATTCTGAGGGTTGTCTTTTGGTCTTGTTTATGGTTTCCTTTGCTGTGCAAAAGCTTTGAAGTTTCATTAGGTCCCATTTGTTTATTTTTGTTTTTATTTCCATTTCTCTAAGAGATGAGTCAAAAAGGATCTTGCTGTGATTTATGTCATAGTGTTCTGCCTATGTTTTCCTCTAAGAGTTTGATAGTGTCTGGCCTTACATTTAGGTCTTTAATCCATTTTGAGTTTATTTTTGTGTATGGGAGAAAATATTTGCAAATGAAGCAACTGACAAAGGATTAATCTCCAAAATTTATAAGCAGCTCATGCAGCTCAATATCAAAAAAACAAACAACCCATTCCAAAAATGAGCAGAAGACCTAAATAGACATTTCTCCGAAGAAGATATACAGATTGCCAACAAACACATGAAAGAATGCTCAACATCATTAATCATTAGAGAAATGCAAATCAAAACTACAATGGGATATCATCTCACACCCCTCAGAATGGCCATCATCAAAAAATCTACAAACAATAAATGCTGGAGAGACTGTGGAGAAAAGGGAACCCTCTTGCACTGTTGGTGGGAATGTAAATTGATACAGTCACTATGGAGAACAGTATGGAGGTTCCTTAAAAAACTAAAAATAGAACTACCATATGACCCACCTATCCCACTACTGGGCATATACCCTGAGAAAACCATAATTCAAAAAGAGTCATGTGGTCTTCCCTGGTGGCGCAGTGGTTGAGAGTCTGCCTGCCGATGCAGGGGACATGGGTTCGTGCCCTGGTCCGGGAAGATCCCACATGCCGCAGAGCAGCTGGGCCTGTGAACCATGGTGCTGAGCCTGCGCGTCCGGAGCCTGTGCTCCGCAACGGGAGAGGCCACAACAGTGAGAGGTCCGCGTACCGCAAAAATAAAAAAAAACTTAAAAAAAGAGTCACGTACCAAAATGTTCATTGCAGCTCTATTTACAATAGCCAGGACATGGAAGCAACCTGTGTCCATCAACAGATGAATGGATAAAGAAGATGTGGCACATATATACAATGGACTATTACTCAGCCATAAAAAGAAACGAAATTGAGTTATTTGTAGTGAGGTGGATAGACCTAGAGTCTGTCATACAGAGTGAAGTAAGTCAGAAAGAGAAAAACAAATACCGTATGCTAACACATATATATGAAATCTAAGGGAAAAAAAAAATAAAAAGGTCATGAAGAACCTAGTGACAAGACAGGAATAAAGACACAGGCCTACTAGAGCATGGACTTGAGGATATGGTGAGAGGGAAGGGTAAGCTGTGACAAAGTGAGAGAGTGGCATGGACATATATACACTACCAAATGTATAATAGATAGCTAGTGGGAAGCAGCCACATAGCACAGGGAGACAGATCTGTGCTTTGTGACCTAGAGGGGTGGGATAGAGAGGGTGGGAGGGAGGGAGACGCAAGAGGAAAGAGATATGGGAACATATGTATATATATAACTGATTCACTTTGTTATAAAGCAGAAACTAACACACCATTGTAAAGCAATTATACTCCAATAAAGATGTTAAAAAAAAGATATCTTTGTAAATAATGACTATCAATATTTTAAACTAAAAAAAAGGCATGAATAATTAAAGAAAAGCACTCCATGCCAGTAAATAGGATATGCAGGATATAACGAAGGAAATCCTACTCCTCTAAAGTTGTATCAATTCTGGATCTAATGAAAAAGTTTTACTCATACATAAAAAAGTATTTTAACAGCATAGAAAGTTGGCTGGAAAGAATGACACAATTTTAGATTTTAATGTGAAATTTCAAAGAGCTTTCTTGAAGAACTCTGAAAAGAATGCAAGAGTGTACCAGCTACCAGAAAGCAAATATAAAAGAAACCCCTTGCTGACAAAGCAACCTTTTATCCTTCATACTTTATCTGTGGTCTATAGGAGATTTGACAGGCAAAATGTCACTGCAGATCAAATTTCTTTCTAGAGCTCATTTTATTATATCTTAATTTAAAATGTAAATTAATATCCTTAAAGGTAATAAAGTTAACAGGTAAATCAGATAGAAAACAAAACAAAAAACCCTCCCAAACCCAGTTAATTCTATGTAGATTTTCACATTCAGGGAGATAATGCAGAAAGATCAATGGGATTTAAGGAGAAAAATGTTAAACTTAAAATATGCAAGGTATGCCTCATCTCACTTTGTACATATTTGCACTTAATTTTCATAGAGAAGGACTTGCATTTATATCTCTACTCAGAAGCAGACAGACTTTGGTTAAAAATATCATCTTTATTAAATCTCAACTAGCCATCAAACAAACAAATACATTTCAAAGTAGTATCCCCACCCTGCAGTGTTCCAATAAAGGAAATAATAAAGGGAAATATGAAAAAATAAAAGATTGCTCTCTGAGAGGAAGAGATCTAATTAAAAGGAGGCCCTAACAACTCCATGGCTTAATTGGGAGCCAACTGAGATAACTGGACCTATGGGAGTATGATCACACCCATCATAAACTGCTTTTTTCACAAGTATAGGTTAAGTGCTTGATGCTTTAATTGGGTATAGCACTACAATGAAAGTAGGGATAATATAGAAAAAATAATATTTAATAAGGCAATCTCCTGAAGTTCTCTGGCATCATTAATAACTATATCTTTTTCAAAGATGCTATTTTCTGCATTACTTGGAACCGCTTTGATAACAGTGTGGTTACAATTCTGTCAACCAGAATATACTTATGCTCTTAAAAGTTGACCTACAGACCACTTGTAGCTGTTTTGCAATTAGAAATTCAACAGGATCACATCACCCTGTGATTGAAGTTAAAATGGGCTGCTTTTTTTGAAGATGATATCCTTCAGTGTTCACTGCAATAAACACCAGCTTTCAGTTAGATGATCTTCCAGGAAACAGAACCACAGAACTGTAAAGTCTCAGGGAACGTCATCGATCACTTATCTGGTCAAACTACCTATTTTTATAATTGAAGGTTCTGCGTGAAGACAAATGGTGAACGTTCTAGAAAAAAACTAGGTCTTTATTGGGGGCTAGGAGGTGTAAGGGATCATTTGGTGGTGGGAGGGTATTTCCTTTTGAAGATAAATGACTGAATATTTCCAGTACTCATTTGGATACATCCATTGAGTACATTGTGATTCTATATTTTAAAAGCACATTGTGATTCTCTCTCTCTCTCTCTCTCTCTCTCTCTCTCTATATATATATATATATATATAATTTTTTTTTTCAGTATGCGGGCCTCTCACTGTTGTGGCCTCTCCCATAGTGGAGCACAGGCTCTGGACGTACAGGCTCAGCGGCCATGGCTCACGGACCCAGCCGCTCCACAGCATGTGGGATCTTCCAGGACCGGGGCACGAACCCATATCCCCTGTATCGGCAGGCGGACTCTCAACCACTGTGCCACCAGGGAAGCCCTGTGATTCTATATTTTAAAAACGAATCTCTATTACACGAAGTGTTGTGGTGGCAAATTGAGGATCATTCCATTTGCACTGGGAATGAGATTGCTTGTACTGTTTAATAGTGAAAAGAGTATTCCTCATACCCCTTAGGTAACAAAGTCAGTCAGCTTAAAGAACAGGTTTAGAAGGATCTAGCATCTTTAGCTTTAAGTAGTATGACCAACAGTCTTAGATCAAGCCACCATCCCTCAAGAAGACTGATTTACAATGGCGTTTTGCATAGTTCCCCTTCTCCACCTGCTTTGAACCCAGGAGGTTGACCCCTCTAGACAGTCTCAATAGAACCCTCCTGTCCTCTGTCTTCTTGCTGGGTTCAGCCAAGGGGACATCAGTAGACGATGGATAGTAAGCAAAGATACAAGTCTGGGTGTAGTTATTGCCAGGGATCCCTCATCCAAAGGCTGCTCTTGCAGTTACTGTGTCCCTCCAGCTCTGCCAGAAGAGTTTCTCCTGTTATAACAATTGTCCCCCATCTTGACAAACTCTTCCTTCTTTGACCCTTCAGACATAAATCTATACTTGCCCCCTTAAGTCTCTTTTAAACACTGAAGCCCAATCAACTTTTCAAAAACACAAATATGGTCATTGATAAATCCAAAATTCTTTACCTGAACTATGAAACACAGTAGGTCCTGGCTGACTCCCTGTCACCCCAGTTTCACCTGAATTACCTCCTAATTAACTTTTAGTCCCAGCCTAAATATTACTTTCTATCAAGGTTTGCTCTGCTACTGTATTCCTGTATATCTCATAGCAGTCATCTGAATTTTCATAATTTGTTTAATTTAGCTTTTGGTTTACAGGAGAATTTGAACCATTTTATTTCTTTCATCTTCCCACTTCCCTCCCTCTCTTCCTTTCTCATTCCCGCCTTCCTTCCTGCCTTCAGTCTTTATTACTCAGTCTTTCTGTCTTTCAGTTTGTTTTTTCATAAATATTTAGCAAGAGCTCACCATGATCCCTGACCTCCTGGATATTACATTTTGATAGGGAAGACAGATATTAAGCCATTAATTAAAATACCAGTCATTTAATTGTAATAATGGTAAGTGCTAGGAGGACAAGATTCAAGGTCTTATACCACCTTCACTGTATTAATATCAGAACCAACAACAGAAACTGGCAGATAATAGACCTGTCATAAGGCAAGGAGGCAATATAGAGTTTTGATAAAAAAAAAAAAAAATGGTTGTACTGTCAGTTCTAATTGGATTCAGATTTTGGACTCTAACTTTTGTTACCTATGGACACTAAGCAAATTGATTTACCTCTGTAATTCTCAGTTTCCTAATTATAAGTAGGACTTACAAAATCTTCCCTGTGGAATTACCTGAAGTATTAAATGAGAAAAAAACTTACATACATCACTAGAAGAGAATCTGATAGACATGTAGAGCTAGCATTATGGGAGTATTTCTAGAAAGGCAAAGGCTAATATCTTAGGCTATGTATATAGATTTGTACGGAGAGGAAGAGCAACAAGATAAAAAATAGTGTATGCTTTTCTATTTTTAGAACACTACCACCATTTAAATTAACCATAATTAAAACTTCACAAAAACATGGAACAATTGCACAGGGAACTATATTTAATATCCTATGATAAACCATGGTGGAAAAGAATATGAAAAAGAATGTATATATGTATAACTGAATCACTTTGCTATACAGCAGAAATTAACACAACATTGTAAATCAACTATATTTCAATTAAAAAAAGAACTACATATTTAATTTACAAGTTGTCTAAGAATGGAATGTATACATTAATATAATGATTGTGATATAATTAACAAATTTAAAATTAATTACAATTTTTTTACCATAAAAAACATGGAAAAATTAAACTTCAAGAACAAGGCAAAAGGTAGACAACATTGTGGCATAAGGAATTTGAAAAAATAGTATATCCGTTTCAAAAGTATAACTGAAGCCACCTGGCAAATGTAATAAAAAAGCTTTGTTAATACAGTATGTTTCATGCATAAATCTGATCAGATTTGCTCTAGCAATCATCTTGAGTGCCTCAAGACACATGCACTATAAGAAATAATGTTTCTATACATTCCTAAAACTCTCATCCTTTGCGGCCTCTAGTGAGGGTTAATTTGTAATCCAAAGGGAAGGCCTATCAGTGGCAGGCCTTGTTTACAGGCAAATGTTCAATTTCTAACTTATTCTTCTCTCATTTATAAAATTATTTTGGGGAGTCTTTTTGTATTTGGTAAACTGTAAGCAAATAAAAGCTGTGTATTATTCTTTTATATTGTAGACTCTACTATTGAAAATTTCACTTGGACTGTCCCTGAGAAAATTATACCAATCAGAAACATTTTTGTCTTTTAATTTTCTGTATTTTATACCATGTAAACTTATATATAAATGGCTCATAACGTGGTGTTAATCTTGGTTTATGTAATGTTATTCATAAATGTCACAATGGAAGGATTAACGTAGGTATAACAGAACATTTTAATCAAATAATAACAAAAAAAACCATGGAAACTTCTATTTGTATTGTTCATTCTCAAATATTACAGCACTATAAAGCATACCAATGTCATAGAACTATTTTATACCTGAATATTGTCATTTTTCCACTATCTATGCATCGATTCATGCTGTTTGGTGGAAAGTAAGTCAGGAAAAAACAAGTTTCACAAAAAGAGTTTCCGTCATTTAAATTTAGCTAATTACAAAAGGTTGCCAGCAAACCTAAGTTTAGCTTGATTAGACATGAACTGAATAAATTAAACTAAATGCAAAAGTTGTAGAATTTCACTTTTTATGGTAATATGAACTACCCATTGAGCCACATGACTGATTCTAAGTGAGCCAGCTGGTGTGTCATCCATGTATGACTGTCCCCATCACATCAAATACAAAAGAAAAAGAAAACTATATGCATAACCAGTGCTTTCCAGAAGGGCTTTCTTCAATGATGGAAGTGTTCTGCAGCTGTGCTGTCCAACATGGTAGCCTCTAGCTACATGTGGCTATTGATCACTTGAAATGTATCTACAGTGACTAAGGGACTGGAGGCTTTATTGCATTGAATTTTAACTAATTTAAATCTAAATAGCCACATATAGCTAATAGCTACCATATCAGATTACAGAAGATGGTCTGAATAATTGTCCCTGCACTTATTCCTGCAATTTCTTAAATTAACATTTTCATCGAGAAACAAGACAAATATCTCTAAATATACTCATAATAATCTGATTCAAGGTGCAGAATATGACTTCCTGAGTCTTAGTTATATTCATGAGGGACTGAAGATCACAGGAGACAGACTTGCTATTATGAGAGGCAATGTCTGACTCACCCCATCTTTACCCAGGGGAGTAAAAAGCCACCTTGCAAACTTCATGTGCTTGCACTGTCCTACGTGAATTACCGTCTGCTTCTGTATGAGAGGAAGAAGACAGCTCCTAAACAGATGGTTTATCACTGTGCAGAAGAAAGAGGGGGGAAGTGATGGAGTCACCTCTTTTCCCCTCATTTACTAGATTTTTAATCTAGGAGGAAATCATCAGCAAATTTTAAAAGATATTAACATAATATACTGTGCTTATCTTTTAGTCTCATTTGTTGTATAAAAGAAGCCTATGTATTTATTGTGCTTCATCAAGGTACCCACAGTTGGGCATTGTTCATCCCTAGAGTTTTCATATTGGCCCCTGAAGGTGATTTACAGTACTCTAAATGACGTATTGTTATTATCACCTAAACATTAAAGTGGCCAACATTCAAGTGAAATCAGTACTCAGTGGGCAATAATTCTATTGTGTATAATTACAATTACCCATGCCCTCCTAACTTTTAGCAAATGTTTGTATTCACTCACCGTCAATCAGACAGCTTTGTTTTATTCACTCAGATTTGGGTACTTGGCTCCCTGGGTAAATTTTCTATTTTACCATCAACTAGCTTGTTACTTATCCTCCTTTATTTAATTTGGATATTATTTTCTAAAAGACTATGACATTGAAATCCTTTACAATTATCAGATTCTATCTACATGATGATTAAGTTTCTATTTTTTATGCTGATTGCTACAAATGCTTTATAAAAGGAAGAGCCTTTTACCTGAGCAGCTTTGATTTATAGGTTATGAAGTAACACAGTGTTTCTTTCAAAAATGACATAACATTTGTTTTATTTTTAAAAAGGATCACTTTTAAAGAATAAGAAGTGTAATAAAGAGTTTCAGGAAGCAGGGCACACATGTAGTAAAATTAAATCCCTTTACATTTTCAATATGCCTAATGCTGCTGTCAGATTTGGGTAGAATGTCCATATAATTTATCATCTCAGAATTGGACCCTTCTGAGAGTGAAACAAGTCTCTGTTAATAATTAACCTGGGCCAGCAGGTGTAAAAGGGGACTATCCCAGGCAAACGAGGGCACAGTGACCCTGGATTTAAAAATAATTGGATATATTACAGGGGTTCTGTTTTACATGAAGATGGACCCCTGAGGATAAATTTCCTGAAGTGAGGCCTGAGCTCCCCTATTTTACAAGGGGGTTGACTAGTCTACCATATTGAAGGCCACTTGATACTACTTCTGTCTTTATCTCAAGTCTTCTGACACACTCTAATCATACAGGATCTCACTATTTACCTTATTCTCTTTAACGTCATTACCAAACTCCACTTCAAAATTCTCTAGTTCTTCAAGCTCCTACTCAAATATTTGATTATAGATTGAATGTTTGTGTCCCCTCCAAATTCATATTTTGAAACCTAAGCCTCAGTGTGATGATATTGGAGGTGGGGATTTTAAGAGGTGGTTAGGCCATAAGGGTGGACTTGTTAATGGGATCAGGGCCGTTATAAAGGAGACCCTAGCCAGACCCGCCTTTACCCCTTCTACCATGGGAAGACACAGTGAAAGACTGCCATCTGTGAACCAGAAGATGGGCTCGCACCAGGCACTGAATCTGCTGGCCTTGATCTTGGACTTCCCAGGCTCTAGAACTGTGAGAAATAACTGTTTGCTGTTTATAAGCCACCTAGGCTATGGTAGTTTTGTTATAGCAGATCAAACAGACTAAGGTATATTCTTTTCTCCCCAGAATCATATCTAGTAACATCTGTAAAAATATTTCCTTTGGTTTAAGATTTGGTCTGTAAATTTTACCTCTGATGTTAGTTAAAGTATGTTCCTTCATGTTGCAGGTAATTATTTATATGTCATTCCTCCAAGATGGCAGGAGTGCTGCGTTTTCCATGTTGACTTGCTATGATGCCTGTCAAGGTATACTTCCACATAGTGTTTATAGAGTTTGTTAAATAGATTACTAAAGAAGTAACTGAGGAAGTTGGTAATTACACAGGCATTATACTACATTTATGTCACTAACATGAGTTATTGCCTACTATGTACCCAGAGCTGTTATGAATGCTCTAAAATATTATTTCACATAAGTCTAAATTAGACATACCTAACATGCCAATGATGAAGCTGAGATTCAAACAGTTAAATATTATGTCCTGAGTCATAAAGCTTCTAACTGACAAAGTTGGGATTCAAACTCAGTTCTGTCAGTTGTGTGTGTGTGTGTGTGTGTGTGTTTTAAATGCAATAATATAAAAAGCAACACTGTTTTTCTCCATCTATTCTCTTCTATAAATAGTAACCATCTTCGCTGGGTGGTGAACCTCATCTTCCTTATTTATCATCTTATTTACAACATAGATTAATTAATCATTTTTAGTTTTCTTAACATTTTCCCATGTTGCAGGACATTCAGCAGTAAGTTTTATGAGCATTACTTTACAAATTAAGCTACACTTTCATATTTATCTTTGCTTCACTTTGAGTTTATTCTATCAATATTTCAGTTGAAAAATATTAGTTTGTCAGAGAGATACCTATGCCGTCACCTTAATTTTGGTAGCTGTTCTATTGGTCACTTCCTCACTGGGATTATTCATAATTCTACAGGATAATTATGTCATTTTTTACCTTTCCATTCTCATTGAGTAATATTACAATTTAAAAAGGTTGTCCATGGGAGAAAACTTCTCCTTTGTTTTAAATTTTATTTTAAAAAGTATATTTCCTAAAGACATGGTTTTATATTTTACTAGGAATAGCATCTATGTCTACTTTGAACATGACCGTGTGAGGTCATGCAGAGTTTTGAAGAGCGTAGACCCCAGTTGCCAACCCCCAGGCTTGAATTCTGACTACAGGCCCTCCTGCTATTCTACAAGCACAGCAGGTGCTCTGGTGACTTAGGAATTGGGATGTTCCCTTTCTTGGGATCTTCACTGAAGAGTTATTTTCTCAGTGGCATTCAAGACCATTCTATTTAAAACTGATCCCCCCACTCTACTCCCTAGTCAATGTCCTTGCTTTAAAATTCTCCAAAACCTTATGAGTCTCTAACATAATATACACAATATATTAAAAATAATGAGTATATTACTTATTTATTTCTTAGATCACACCTACAACAGAATGTATCCTAGGAAAACAAACAATTTTGGCTTGGCTCAGTGCTTTAACCCCAGCTCAGAGAACAATTGTACCTACCACATAATAATTGCTTAAGAACTTTTTTTCACTCACCACATGAATTAAAAATTTGTTTTACTTTTTACCACAACACATGCAGTTTAAGGACCAATAAAACCTTAACTGAAGTCATGGCCTGAAGCTGTAATTGTGGAATTTTAGGCTGTGTTAAAGAATGGCAGAGGGCTAAGCATTTCAAGAGAGTTTGTCATTATAAGTTCCCCACAAATAACTGACTCATTGTATGAAGCAGCCAATATTAAGTAGCATAAAACTGGCTGGAACTTGCTATGGGTATGTCCTGGACTATAAAAGAATCGTGAGAAGAAATCTCCTATTTCTAATTGTGTCGTTATCACACTTACTTTAAGTATTATTTCATTTTATTTAAATTAGAATTAAATTAAGATTAACAAACACACAGAAAATGACTTTTGGTTCTATGAGCTCCGTGCATGTCTGTCACCCTCCATTCTGCCCTTGATGGCAACAACTGCACTAGGATTCACCTCCTCCAGGGCAAAATCGAAACATGGATTTAATCCAACTTTTAATCAGCTGTACAGATGGGTTTATTTCACAAATACCGTATACTGTGCAGATGGAAGTTCCTGAATGCCTGACAAGGTGTCAAAACTGTTACTGATATTACAAAGGAATTAAAAATCAGCATAAGAAATTATAATTAGTAGGGGCTTGGTCTCTGAAGAGTATATTAGCTTAGTACTTATATTTTGTCCTTGGCAGGAAAAGAAAACATATTTGGGAAGAAAAAAATTTAAGTACATATTATGCTTGCATGATGGCTTTTACATGAAGTATTTTTTTGCCATGTAAGGATGTAGTAACTTAAGAACATGCTAAACTGGTAGAACACATGAATTCCTGTATTTTAAAAAGTATTTTAGGGGTTTAGATTTTTAAATTCCATCATATCTGGAATACACTTTGAAAGCAATACTTTAATGATGAAACTAGTACATAAGTTATGAACTTATTTTAGTTACACATTAAGCTATTTTCATAAAATAAAGCACATAATAAGCAGCTTAGTATGAAATGGCTGCATCTGGGGCTCAAACAGCCAACAGCTTCTAGTCAGTCTCTGAAAATTTGCCCCAAACACCTGTGGTTCTTTATTATGAGCTTATTTTCTTCATGGAAAAGAACTAGTAAAGAGATAAGATGTCTTCATTCTTTTGTTCAAGTAAATCTCAATCTAGTAAATGTGGATTCAGAATTTGGTGTTTTAATTGTTTTGCAATTTTCTGTGCATGAACGCCTTACGTTACATTGCATCTTACATTCTTAACATTCTGTCTTGTCTTTGTCCCTCCTTCCTCCCACTCCTATTCCTTCTGCTCTACCAGCTGCATATGTTGTTAGGAGTTTATAATCATCCTATCTATGAAATAGAAAGTTCTTACTTCCTATTAATTAGGAATTAGGAAGAATTTTAATGGCATGGATCATTTTCTAGTCTAATAAAATAACTAAAAATCCACTGTAAAGCAATTATACTCCAATAAAGATGCATAAAATAAAAAAGCAAGGAGAGTTTAGGTGAGATGGCTGTTAGCTTGCTGATTTACTTATTTTGGGAGGTTGTGGGGGGGAACTGTAGGCTAATGATATCAATCAGGGTAATCTCTAGAACCAGGCTGTTCAATATGGTAGCCAGTCACCACGTGTGGCTATTTGAGCACTTGAAATGTGATTAGTCCAAAATGAGATGTGCTTGAAATGTGAAGTATTCATTATATTTCCAAAAAGTCTAATATATATTATTGTATTAATATTTTAATTTCGTTTCGATTCCATGTTGAAGTGATAATGTTTTAGACATATGGGATTAAATGAAATATATTGTTACAATCGATTATTTAGTTAAAGAATTAAAATTCATTTCCCCTATTTTCTTTTTAATAATGTCACTAGAAAAAAAAAGTGTTTTTTTTGGCTGTGCCCCACAGCATGCAAGATCTTAGTTCCCTGAGCAGGGATCAAACCCATGCCCCTGCAATGGAAGCGCAGAGTCTTAACCACTGGACTGCCAGGAAAGTCCTTAAAAATTTTAAATTACCTATGTGGCTTGCCTTTGTCACCCACATTATATTTTGATTCAACAGTGCTAGCCTAGAATTTACTTAGAGAGAATATCTCAAATAGGGAAGTGTGCCCTGCAAGAGGTAATTACACATAATTTCAGTCAGAGAAATAAGTTTTCTTTTCTGTCAGATGGTAATGGATATTATTAATATTTCTAAATTAATGACTCACTATACAGCTATGGCTCATTTAATGTAAATTAAATAATTTCACATTTAAGTATTTTAGTTTTGTTTTTTCCATTGCAAGAATACAAACTTTTTCTAAAGCAGTAGGGCTGGTCCAGGACTAGAATCAAAGCAGCTCCACAGGCCATTCAACTCTGAAGGGACACACACACATGGTCTTAATCACTGCATGGGTTTCTACTTCACTCTACATGCATCTTCTGGCTTTTTCCTCTCATCCATGTTTTCCTGACTTCCTCCTTGTTATTCCTTGTGCCTCTCAGCTTTGGCTGTTACATGGCCCTAGAGGGCTATCCTCCAGCCTTTCTCTACATGTGATTTTTTTTTTTTTTTTTTTGCTTTAGTTCCCAGTGTTCTCAATCGATTCCCACTTTATTTCATAGTTCACGTTCTCTAGAGAGGGAATTGGATTATCTTTGTTCAACTTGTCGGGCTCTGCCATAGCTCAGAGGTGAGTGGCTAGCTTCTGTGTGCTGCAACCATCAGGGACAAAGTCGCCTGGCAAAAAATCAAAGACACCAGATTATAATTTTGCCCAGATCATGAGCAGTATAGTTGCCTTCAAAAGTGCCATGCTAGGGCAGGTGTATCATGAACAATGTCATATGCAATGGAAGAAATGAAATAAACCTAATTGAAACTAATGAACAGCTCTCCCTGCAAAAATCAGAAAATTTAATGTTTATCGAAAACATGCAGATATTTTATTTTATTTATTTTTTTATTTTATTGTATTTTATTTTTGTGATACGCGGGCCTCTCACTGTTGTGACCTCTCCTGTTGCGTAGCACAGGCTCCGGACGTGCAGGCTCAGCCGCCATGGCTCACGGGCCCAGCCGCTCTGAGGCATGTGGGATCTTCCCGGACCGGGCGCGAACCCGTGTCCCCTGCATCGGCAGGCAGACTCTCAACCACTGCGCCACCAGGGAAGCCCATGCAGAGATTTTAATGGTTTTGTTTTTATATGATTTTATTTTTTCTCATTCAAAAATATTTAAAAGAAAAACAGAAAACAGACAAATAAAACTTCTATACATATTACTGAATAAAGAAGCCAAATGAAGATGATTGTATTGCTATATCCTTAGCAGTGAAAGTATTTTCACTTGACACTCTACAGTTTTTCTCCTAAAAATGACCACTCCTATTATCCCCATACATTTTCTGACTTGCGTTAGGTACAACACAATTTCATTAAAATATCTTAATGTTATCAAACTGTATGTAAGATTGCATATTTATTCCTAAATTCCTTTCTCATGATTGTTATATCATTGAATATGATTTAATTTTATCTAAGAGCTGAAATAGAATAAATCTCCAATTTCAAAATAGTAAGATGGATTATATAATTGATAATAAATTCATAAACAGTTTAGATTAAACAGAAATTTCGCTAATGGAAGAATAGTGGTATCAGGAGCATGGGTAGTAGACATTTAATCATGCAGTAAAAGCTGCTGGTTGCCTGTCCCTACGTCCATTCTTCTCTTCCACCTTAGTAATAATACTGCAAAGTTTAGCTAGTATATTGCCACAGTACATGGAAAACTAGACCTGCCAGTATTCCTTGCATCTAGGATTACCAGGTGCCTACATTTGAGCCAATGGGTATTAGTAGAAACAGTGTATGTATGAGGGACATCTTCTGTAAAAAGGATGAGATTCACCCATTTTCCTTCCTTTGTGCTTCTGGCTACCTGGAATGAAGGAATGCAGTCCAGACTTCTAATAACCTTCTAGGACCTAGGGTGAGCTTGAGAACAGAAGTCATTTGCCAGGGTGTCATGGGCAGGTCTCTGAGCACACCATGAAGTGATCTAGAAACCCTGAATCACTCATCTGCAGGCCTAATTTATGTTCAGATAAATAAAACTTTATATATTTTAAGTGACTCAGTTTTTTTTTTTTTCTGCTATATGCAGCTGAATCTAATCCTTACTAATAGAGTATCACCAACTTTAAAGTCATTTTTTTTGAGGGTGATAGAAATGTTTATTATTTGATGATTTTCATGGTTTCATAGTTGCATGTGTGTAGACACATATCTGTTAAATGGATACAATAGCACACTTTAAAAATGTGTAGCTTACTGTACTATAATTATGCATCAATGAAGATATTTTAAAGGACACTTAAGACATTGAAAAGGCAATTCAGACCCTGGATAAAAATATTTGTAAAACCTGTATCTCATATGCAATGTATTTCTGGAATATATAAAGAACTCTTACAATTCAATAACAACAACAAAAGAAGACAAACCACTTAATAAAAAATTGGCAATGATTTAAACAGATGCTTCTTCAAAACAGGTGCATAGCTGACAAACTAGTACACAAAAAGAAGCACACCCTCATTAGTCACCAAGGAAGTGCAAATGTATTCTACAATGAGATATGCCCACACATATTAGAAAAGTTAAAAGAACTGACAATGCCAAGTATTAGCGTGGATGTGAAGCAAGTAGAACGCATATATATAACTTATAGGAAAACAATTTGGCATTTTATTATAAGGTTAAACATATCCTTATCATTTGACCTATCAATTTCACTCCTTTGTCTTTTCCCAAGATAACATATGTCTATGCAAAGAATTTTATGTAAATTTTCATAGCAGCTTTATTCTTAATAACCATTAGTGGAATAACATTAATCTTCTGGAAAAGTGATAAACATAATGTGGCATCAATTTGTAAATCACTAAAGAAATTGTGTTGCATTCAGACGACGGTCTACTATTTAACAGTAAAAAGGAATGCAAAACATGAACGAATCACAAAAACTTTACATCAAGTGAAAAGAGCCAGACAGAATAGGTTACATAATATATTATCTAACTGATATAAAATTTGGAAAAAGTTTACAGTGACAGAACCAGATTAGTGTTGCCTGGAGCTAGGATGAGGCAATGAGACTGAATTTAATGGGGAATGAGGAAATGTTTTGTGGTTATAGAAATGTTATAAATCTTTTGTGGTGATGGTTAACTGACCATATGTATTTGTAAAATCTATTTAACTGTACACTTTAAATGGGACAATTTTATTATCTAGAGTATAACAATATAACTGATCAAAATGAAAAAAGAAAGATAAAAATAATTAATTGGTGTTGGCACAGCAGGGACATCAGAACACATTTAGAGTTTTGCCCCAGGTCTATATACATCTCCTGCTCTGTCATAATGCAAAAATTTGGAATTCACGTTGAACCATTAAATCCATGGCATATGATGACTGGACAGGATGAACAGCCTTGGTGAGACAAATGCACCCCAGAGGGTGGAACATAGGCCCTTTGATTATTTAGGAATCTGCAACATAAGTAAAGTTTTTAGGAGTCCAATTGTAGAGTATCCACTCTAAATTGAGAAAAAGTCCTGAATTGTACATCCTTTGCCACAATAAGGGAAGCAAAATCCCCGGTATGCACGCATAAATTCCAGAGTCATATATATATATATATATATATATATACATACCACATCTGGGAATTATGTTCCAACCCATATATTAGTTAACATGGAAAGAATTTTGCATCAAATCCAGGCAGAAGTGAAGAGTTTTACCACCAGATTCAGACGATCCAATACATCTTTGTGTGTCTAATTCTGTCTTGGTACCTGCTTCTCAGAATACCTAACCTAATACAGCATGGCTTCACTAACAGGAAATCATTGGGCCAGTACTTCCCATTGGGTGGACTGAAAAATTGTCAGATCTATATTTTAGTATGAGGCTCTCCCTGCCAAGTTTTACTTTATTTCCTCTTTAAAAGTTTGAGGTCTGCACTGCATTCTGAAGGTTTCCCTCCACAATCCCCCCACCTGCATAACCCTTTATATTTTCACATGTACTACCTCCCAATTAAGTTTTTGCACCTCTAACTCTGTCTCAGCATCCACTTACTGGAAATATCCTAACTGCAAAAACATGTCTGTACAAGATTTATACATGATTGTTCATGGCAGTTTTCTTCATAATATCTTAAGACTGGAAACAACCTACATCTCCTTTATTGTTGAAAGGATAAACAAAGGTAGAATATTGGTGCCCTGGAAAACTACTAAGCAATACAAAGTAATGAATTACATATATACAAAAATGTGGATACATTTCAAGAATGGCAGGCTTGACTGAAAGAAACTGGACCTAGAAGAATGCATACTGTATGATTCCATTATATGGCTTTCTTTAAGAGAAAAATACCATCCATAGGGTCAAGAGATCAGTGGTTGCATGAAACCGTGCATAGAGTAGGGATAAACTGGGAAGAGCCACAAGGGAGGTTTATGAGGTAATGGAAATAGTCTATTTATTAATTATGGTGATGGATATATGAGTGTATGTATTTTTTAAACTCATTAAAAAGTTCACTTAGAAAGGGAGAGTTTTATGATATGTAGATTACACCTAAGTAAATGTTTTCTTTTTTTGATAGTGTATATCAAGCCAGATTGTATTTAGTCCACAGTGGCAAATAAATACATGCAAGTATGCATATATACATACACAAATACATAAATAAATGATGTATCTGTCCCCAATTCCTCCACTGTTATACAATTATTTATTAAAATATGTTTATGTGGTATAGATTTTTGAACACCTACTTTGTTTCAGGCAATTGCCTAGGTACAGGGAATATATTGATATATATAAAGTTGAGATAGACTTTATCCTCAAAGCCTGCATGAAGTCATGTTCTTACTTTAACTTATACAGGCATTTTCCCCAAGACAAGTAAATGCAAAACTCTTCCATTGGTATCTCCATAAATATATATTTTAAAATGTTGCATTCAGCTGAATATATACTTTATCAATACAAAACATTTAGACTGCAAATAGTGTCTTTACATAAAAAGGTCAGTTAAAACATATTCCTGAAGTCCATACATTTTAATATTATTTCTAAGAGGAAAATCACACAATTATGATGTCTACACTTTCATAAATTATATGTAACTTCTAAGTAATAAACATCTATCTTAATAATTTTTCTAAACTTTAAAGGTGTATGATGTATCTATGATATATCTTTCCCCTTTCTCTCATTTTTGAAATTCCGCTTTAGTATTTCGACTATTATTAAAAGCTATAATTCTAAAACACATTAAAATACTAATAATTGTTGTAATTTTTCCTTTAAAAAATGAGATGACACTACATTTTTGCGCATGTTATATTCACTTAACATGATAATAGTTTCCTTAGCCATGGCATTAAATATTCTCCAAAAGTGAGTAAATAACCTTCCACCTAGAGTTAAGCCATATTTTATATAACCAACATCTATCACTGGATATTGTAGATTTGTTTAATGCTTTACAATAATAAACCATGATAACAAATTAATAAATTCATGTCTGCATCATCAATTATGTGTTTAGAAAATTGGTGAGTGGATTATGAGTCAGAAGACATAAGCATTTTTAATACCAGTGATGAATATTTTCAAATTGATCCCTTGGAAGAATGTATCATTTTAGTCTCCTTCACTGAGAGTATGTTCAAATAATTCACTTATTTTTTTTATTTTACTGACAATGATTTTTACTTAATTTTCATTTTTTAATTAATGTATTTCTCTTGTTTTTTAGTATGAGAGAGGTAGAGTTTTACTAGGAACATTTACTTCCAAGAGCACATGTCTGTCAAAGCAAGAATAGTGTCAGTGGTTTCAGTCTGCTCCAGAAAATTTCATTCTACTGATAAGTGACAGTACATTAGCAACATTAAGGTGAAATTTCTGCATGTCCATCATTCTGTCCTACCTTCTGTTTTTCTGTATTCCAATAGAAAGATGCTGGCAAAATGTGAATACTAATTTACTATTTCACCATTTTACTCATTTGAGGAGCATCACTGAACAGGCTATGTGTGGGTTATCCTGCATCCTGACTTTTGCTCACTGATTATAGTTGCGGTTTTGTGATTTCTAACAAAAAAAAAAAAAAAAAGAAAAAGAAAGAAAATTAACTACTTGAGACTGTCATTTATTTAGCTTATAGATACTCAAGAGAGACAGCAATGATAAATTATGGAGTTTTAGAAATAATAGAGATATGAAGATAATACTGTTAAAATACAACTAGGTAATAATTTTGACCACAGAGCATCACACAGGTATTTTATTATTACTTCATGTTATGTTATCTCATTTAATTTCTTAGTTCCTTATGAAGCAAAGTTTTAATCTCTACATTTATACTGTTCTGAGAGCTTAATCAATGATTTCCTGGTCACACAACTAATTAGCCCTGTGGTAAGTTAGTTGAAGGGTCAGTATACATTTCTCCTTCTCTGCTTAATTATAGAACCCTAGTGTTTTTTTGAGGTGTGTTCTTCTGTTACATAATGACACATGCATCAAGGACAGCTGGGCGCAATGCCAAGCTCCAGAAAGTAAATCTTATGAGAACCAGCCATGTGGTATTGCCCTGATCAAGGATTAGACCCATTATATAAGCTGGTCCAATAGGATCACAGGAGAAGGCTTATACTCCATTCTTGAGGAAGAGGTTTGCTTTTAAGGGCTCCTGCATATGAATAACAACTGTCCAAATTGTCATTTGCATCCATCTTGGAACCATGTAACACTGATACTAAATGGTGGAATATAGAAGAAATCCTCGATTTCTCAGTGACATTATTTAGTTGTTGATCTAACTGCATCAAGAAAATTAAGTGAAGTATAAATTTTCTTATTTTTTAAAAAGTCAGTTTGAATCACATTTCCATTACTTGCTGTCTAAATCATTTGATTTGTTTCTCTGGCCTATCAGAGGCAACAGTCATCCTCTTTCAATCGCCCTATATTTTCCAGAAGGTAGGCTAGCTTCATTTGGGGAAAATCCTTCTTGGGTAAATTTGTGATTTAAAGAGTAGCAAATAGCTTAACGGCTTAAATTGGAAATCCTGACTATTAAGACTAACAGGAAACAAATGGTAAAGTTGTTCATATTTGAGAAAATTTAACATTGACCCAATTTCAAAAAAATATATAAGAAAAGGACTTTGGCATGCATATTAAGGAGAAAAAAATCATAGCCAATGGTGAGTTATAAGAGATGTCTAAGCAATATATTGAAAAAGACAAAGAAGACAGCACATGCAATAGTGACAGATTCTCAAAAGCATATCAAAATCATATTTATCCAACTTATTAAGCAAGTTTCTCCAAACCACAAAGATTCCAGTCAGTAATACTGGCTGAAAATTTTATGTGGGAAGTAGGATAAATTATGGACTTCTAGTCTGTGATATTCTGCCACCAAACCAAATCAAGTTTGTTCATGTGTGTGTGTGTGTGTGTGTGTGTGTGTGTGTATGTGTGTGTGTGTGTGTTTGAATCTTATGACTCTCAGCTACATGCAGTGCTGTTTGATGTAACTCCTGTCATGTTAGCAAGCACCCCCATGACATAAAAGTTTGGAGCATCTCACACTCAGTACAGAGCAAAGAACATTTTATATGTGATACTATATTATTAATATTTTAATAATATAGCAAAGAAGTTTAAAAGGTAAATGTTAAGAAAATCTAAATTTGTTTTTGCTACTTTATTTTAGCTGTTACTGAACAATGCTTTTGAACTGTACCCCAGTGCTTCTCAAACCTACCTGGCATTTAGAATCACCAGGAGAGACTTATTTTCCCCAGCAAGTTAGGGACCCAGTGCTTTAACTCCTACTCGCATGGGGAATATATGCATTCTATATAACAAAGGAACCATAAAAAAATCTTTGATAAGAAAATATGTCAGGGAAATTAACTCACTTTTTAAAAAGAAGGATTCCTCAAAATTTGAAGATACAGAATTTGGAGATAGACAAGCTAATTGTTTTCCCTTTTGCCTGATGTTTGAAGCAGTCAGGGAGATAGCATGGGCACAAGGCACCTAAATTTGGGTTTATATCCCTGTTTATCATGTCACTACTTTGGCAACCTTAGGTAAGTTGTATGATTTATTGGACTGTTACCTTCCTCATCTATAATATGGTAATAATAACAAAACACATGTTACAGGGTTGTGACTGTTAAGTGGAAGAGCATCTGTAAAGCCATTTAATGATGCCTGGCATAATCAGCCTCTTCCTATTGTTCTAATAATAAGTTTTGTAATTGCTTGCTGTCTCACTGATTTCCACTAGGTTGAAATTTCAGTCTAACATCTCCCAGTGTACAAAGAGAAACAGTATCTTTTTCTTCCTGGGCTTCAAATCAATATCTTAAAGGCTCAAGGGAAAAATCAAAACAAAATAAAGCAAAAAATCCCAGTGAACTAAACTCATCCTACTACTGTCCTCACAGCAGTCTCATTGTATGAAATCAGTGGTTAGCCCCTGTTGTTTTCCCTGTTTAGTCTTCCCTCTTTTCTGGTAACACAGGATATAAGCAAAATTTCCTGAAGATTTCCACCCTGACCAGGACACCTAGAATTCACTTAACCCTCTACAAATCCAATGGTCCTTTAAAATCTTTCTGCTCTTCTTTCTCTCCTCATCTTCACCAGGAAGGCTCAGCAATACTAAACAGCCAAGCAACAGTTACAACAACCAACATCTGCCATTCATGGGTGCTTTCCATGTGTCGGGATCTGAAGTGAGACATTTATAGATGCTGTCCCATTCAATCCTCCCAAGTTTCCTGTGGATTATGGGTAATTCAGACCCGGAGGAACTTGCTCAAATTCAGCTGGGTGACATCTGGCAGAGCTGAGAAGTATGTAAATGTCTATCTCACTCCATAGCCCAGACTCTTAACCAGAACTCTTCCATCTCAAGGCAAACTCCTAGATGGCTTACAGTTCCTATTAGCCAGGCAATTAACGTCACAAGAATTTCTACTTCAACCCGTGCCTGCTGTTTGAGGACATACTGAAATGATTCTTTCCTTGGCAGTTGGGCAAATTTAAATTTTTACCTCCAGCTTATCAAAATAATCTCCACATTGTAAGGCACTAATCTATCCACAGTGATTTTTTTTTTTCTCAGAAAGTTTTGTAGTCAGACCCTGGCCTCTACTTACAGGGCAAGTGAAGCTATATCCAGACTTCAAAACGATTACATATTTTTTCTGTTTATATTTTCCATTTACAAAGCAAAATTTAAGACTGCAACTTCCCACCAACACTCTGTATCCCTTTTTCTTGCTTTACTAACAGTTACCATCTTATAATATACTGTGTAATTTACCTGCCTCTTTTGCTCATTAGCTCACAAAATGCAAGCTCCATGAGGACAAAAGTTTTGCCAGTGTTGTTTGCTGCTATATCCTCCACATCTAGAGCAATATGTAGCATATAATAGTTGTTCAATGAATATTTACCTAATTAATGAGTAAGCAAAAGTCACAGTGGACAAATGTGTCTATTCTTCAGTAAATATATTTTTTTTAATTTTGAAGAGTACTAAAATCTACAATACAGTTATCAACCAAGATTATTTCCTGGGCATTCATCTCATAGTATAATAGCTGGGCTCTAGGGCCTTTACTGGGAATGCTAAAATGTTTTTAAAGTGGCTTTACCAATTTTTGTTTCCACGATGAATAAGAATTTCATTGAAGCCACACGCAGACCACTTGGCATTGTCAGACTTTTTAAATTGTTTCCAAATCTGATAGATGTAAAATGATATTTCACTGTGGTTTCACTGGCATTTCCTTGGTAATTACTAAGATGGGACATCATTTCATATAGCTATAAAAATTTATTCTTTCTCTTCTATAAATTTATTTTTCCAGTTTTTTCCTAATGGATTATTTTTTTTTTCTTATTGATTCAGAAGAGTCCGTGATATACTTTGGATAGTAATCATTCATAGGTTATATAAGTGGCAAAAATCTTCTAGTAAATAGTTCGATTTTTTATTTTATTTTTTAGTGACTTCTCGCAAAGAGGTACTTATTCATTGTAGTTTAATTTATTAGTCTTTTTAGGCATAGTTTATAATTTTTTTTTTTTTTTTTGTGGTACGCAGGCCTCTCACTGTTGTGGCCTCTCCCATTGCGGAGCACAGGCTCCGGACGCGCAGGCTCAGCGGCCATGGCTCACGGGCCCAGCTGCTCTGCGGCATGTGGGATCTTCCCGGACCGGGGCACGAACCTGTGTCCCCTGCA
Organism: Monodon monoceros; assembly: GCF_005190385.1. Lineage (NCBI taxonomy): Eukaryota > Metazoa > Chordata > Mammalia > Artiodactyla > Monodontidae > Monodon > Monodon monoceros. Next base: position 36,794,839 of record NW_021703785.1, read on the forward strand.
TCGGCAGGCGGACTCTTAACCACTGCGCCACCAGGGAAGCCCAAGGTTTATAATTTTTGTCTGTTTTAAAAGAGATTGCCACAGAGATACATTTCTATTTTGACCTCTAAAAAGTTTACAGTATTAGTTTTGCCTTACATATTTGGTTATTTAATGCATCTGGGACTGATTTTTATGTATGGTGTGAGGCAGAGGCATATTTAATGTTTTTATTCAAATGAATAACAAACGCTTTCATAAATATTTATTGAAAATTCTATTCTTAACCCAATGATATGTAATGCCATCTCTCTTATATATCAAGTATCCCTATTTTTTTTTCAAGTGCCCAATCGTCTATATAATTTCAAACAATATTCCTTCATATGACCAGAAATCCTTAGCCATATTTTTAATCTGTAAAACTTTATACAGGGGCTTCCCTGGTGGCGCAGTGGTTGAGAGTCCGCCTGCCAATGCAGGCAACACAGGTACGTGCCCCGGTCCGGGAAGATCCCACATGCCACGGAGCGGCTGGGCCCGTGAGCCATGGCCGCTGAGCCTGCGCGTCCGGAGCCTGTGCTCCGCAATGGGAGAGGCCGCAGAAGTGAGAGGCCCGCGTACCGCAAAAAAAAAAAAAAACTTTATACAGAAATCTCGAGACTTCCCTAGTGGTCCAGTGGTTAAGACTTTGCCTTCCATTGTAGGGGTCGTGGGTTCCATCCCTGGTCAGGGAACTATGATCCCACATGCCTCGGGCCCAGAAAACCAAAACAAAAAAAACAGAAACAATATTGTAAAAAATTCAATAAAGACTTTAAAAATGGTCCACATCAGGGACTTCCCTGGTGGTCTAGTGGTAAAGAATCCACCTTACAGTTCAGGGGATGCAGGTTCCAGCCCTGGTCAGGGAACTAAGATCCCACATGCCATGGGGCAACCCACGCGCCACAACTACTGAGCTCGCACGCCTCAACTAGAGCCCACATGCCGCAAACTACAGAGTCCACGTGCCCTGGGGCTGGCGCACCACAACTAGAGAAGAGAAAACCCGCATGCCACTACTAGAGAGAAGCCCACACACCACAACAAAGAGCCCGTGCGCCCGCAATGAAAGATCCCGCATGCCTCAGTGAAGATCCTGCATGCCACAACTAAGACCTGATGCGGCCAAAAATAAATAAGTAAAATAAATAAATAAATAATAAAATCTTTTTAAAAAAATGGTCCACATCAAAGAAAAAGAGAAATCTTTAATTTTTTTTAATTAAAAAAATGAATAGAAAGAAGAAACCTCATGTCACTCAGGAATTTAATCACCCAAGCTGTTTTTAAAATTGTATTTTATCTTAGCCAGTTAATGCAGGCTCTCTGTGGGAGTTAAATTTCAATAAATAATCAATCAATCAAACATAATGTAGGAAAGTTAATACTCAAATGTAAGACAATTTCTAAACAGGCAATTTACTATTACTATGCAAATTCTCTAGCTCCAAGCCTGTGGCAAGGCAAACTCTATTGTGTGAGCTTAGCTATCATCTTTCACCATGCACCGGATTTATTACAGGAGTAGGTGGAGTGACTTCACTTTCTATTGCAGCTCTGTTAATCTGTAATAATGTGAGAGCAAGATTTTGCACATAAACATACCAAGAAATTAATACATTTTTAAATAAGTACAGCAAAATGAAGATCGGTGAATCATAAAACACAGAGGATTTAATGTTTGACTATTATTTTATGTTTTGAATTTGTGATAAAATAGTCAATATATTATAACTTGGGCAGTGTTTTATAAAAATACTTAGGTATGTGTTAAAAAGAGAGCTCATTATTATGTTATGCTGGTAAACCCTTCATTAAAGTAATTTTAGGCTATTGGCAATGTTAAAATGACTAAATTTGCAGGTTTGCAAAAATTTTGATTTTCACATGCACACATATAACATTTTGTTCTAATAGTTTTCTAAACATATATAAACTATACTGTCTTTACTTCTGGCCTACCATGTGGACTTTCCTACAATATAAATACTATAGTGTATCAATTACTACCGAAGATATTGAATTATGCCCCCCCCAAAATCTTTGTTCTACTGACCCAAAGTGAATAGATACTTATTCTAAGACTCTTAAAGGCCTTGGTTATGAATTTTACAATGGAAATCAATAATTTCCTATTTAGAATGCTTACTTTACTCCACCAGAGTGCTTTGCAAATTTTATTTCACAAAACTTGAAGGGTCTATTAAGGTATATTCATGTGGTTTTATGTAATGCAGCCATTGAAAATATTTTTCTTGTTGGTCAATCTATCACCTTCAGCATTTATTCCAGAGTCACATGAAGAATTCCTCGGAGTAGGAAACTGACCATATTAATGTATACAACTGCATAAATCATTACAAGGACATACCAGCCCAAAGTTAAGTGAATATAAGTTTTTTATTAAGTATATATCACATGCATACATATTAATTCTATGTAGTTAGGAGAAAACAGGCTGTATACATGTGGTTTATTATAAAACCCAAGTCTATGAAAGTTTGTTGTATTACTATATGTTACCTTTGAAAACCTGATCACTAAATTGACGGTACATGTGTATGCATGTCATATATTATGTATAATATACATATGTCATGCATTTGTTTATATACATTAATATATATACCTATATGTGCATATATAGGTCATATACCTGTATTACATATATGTTACATGTGTTAAATACTATATATACATATATTCTTGTCATATATAACATGCATACACATTACAGAGTGAATTTTGCGATCAGAATTTTTGTTTATACATATATTTGTAGATTTTGCACTTAAGGGTAGGATGGCAAAGCAAGTCAAACACTTAATTAGAATACTCTGAGTAGTTACCTACAGTGTTCATATCTAAAATGTTAAATAGAATTTAAGTGAAATTAAATTTAAACTGAAATTTTTTTTTTGGATAAATTACTTTATGAAGCCTGAAGAAGCACTGAGTATAATTAAACTATAGTCCAGAGTTAGATACAATTTAATAATAGTTCAATTCCAAAATAAAAGTCATTGTAGGTAAGACTATGAAATTTCCTAACACGTGATTTTAATACATTGTGATAAGTTTTCTAAAACAATTCAGAGGAACCAATATTTACAGTAGGTGGAGTATTTATGAAAAATCTGGCATAATCAGAAATAATTTAGAAATAATTTCAACAGCGAATCAAAGTGAGTAATATTTTCCCCTTAGCTGATTGGTTTCCATTATTGGATCATTTGTGAAGAAAAACAAATAAATAAATAAAACAGATGACAATTGGCTTTTGTTACTTAACAATTTCACAATACTGCACATGAGACATCAAGAATAGACAACATGGTACTCTATAATGCACTGTCATATGACAGTCAAAGACATAGAACCTGGGCCTACAGTTAGATTATGAACATCTACCATGCACCATGCACTCATCTTCACAGAACTTGGACTCTGCTGATTTAATTTGAATTAACCCTGACTCTATGCATGCCTCAAGCCTACCTTGGAATACATGTACCTATAGTATTTCACCAAATACTCTATTTATTGCAAGAGTAGGTGGGGTGAATTCATCTGCTACAGATTGATTGAAAGAGACAATTTATTTTAAGAAGATACAGTCTAGTACAATAGAGGTAGAAAATAATTTAGTGCTACTCTAGATGAGTCATTGATTTTACAGGTGAAGAAAAGTAGGGCTCAAGATGTAATTCAGTCTAAATACTACTACTACATCAACTTTAGTGGTACCATTCACTCACATCACCGCTGCCCTGTAATACATTTAAACAACCTTCATGTTGTCTTTCAACATTTGTGATGTCTTTATTTATTCATTTCTAGTGCCAAGACACTTAATTGGAGTATTATGAAATGATTTATTGTTCCACCACATTTATCTCTCTTTGTAGACAAATATATGACTATATCATTTAAAATCCAAGAGAAGAAAAATGTGGTATGAGGAGTTGGCTATTAGGACCTAATATCTTTCAGAAAGAATTGTGCTGAAAACTTTAACATCTGTTGTACTTGATTATTGAAGCTTTATTTTCATTGGCTTCCAAAAAATCCTGCTACATTCAAGTTAGTAGATTAAATGTTATTGTCTTTAATACCTTTTAAAACAGGTAATCTGTTGAAGTGATAATAGAATTAAAAGTAGGTACATTCATTAAATTGGTTTTTACACTATTGTGGTTTCCCTGTTAGCCACATGAAACTCTAAACCTGACATTGTTAATTATAATTATAATAAACGGTATATGTATATGTGATTAACTTCACCCTACACTTAAGGCAGACATAAAGGTAATTGAAAAACTCCACTGTCATGTATCATTCTAGCAAAGAAAATATGGATTTGCTAATGTATTTGTCTTACAAATAAGAAATAGAGGGTTTTTTTATCACAAATCCATGAACCCATTAAAATCAGAAATTTAGACTGCAATGATTACTCACTGACTTGTTATTAGATGAAGTTAATGGGACTCATTAGGAAGGAGGGAAGGAAAGAAGGAAGGGAGGAAGGGAGAGAAGGAATACTGATAGGAAAGATCCAAGGGCAATCCTTACATATTAATACATGCCAATTTAGTTTTTCAGTTACTTAGGCTTGAAGAATTGGCTCCACTCTTATACATGGCTAGAGGCATAGTTTCAATACTTCTTTTTTGTGTCAAGGCACCTGTCTTTTTACTTCAGTGCCAGAAGGGCTTAGCATCTTGTCACTGAAGCAACACAGCCTGCACATTTATAGGTGTCACTCACTCTACCATCTGTTCTTTAGGATAAGAGCCACCATTATCAACCAACCTCCACCTGGGGCTTTGACAATCTCTGTGGATTAAACTTCAGATCTACAAGGAAGAATGGCTAGTAGTAATGTTGCCATTCAACTTTGCTTGACCTTAACTTTCCTGCTGTCAATGCTGCACTGAAGCCTGTTAACTGGCTTTTTCATCCTGTGTGTATATTGCATTGTAAAGTTCTTTGTTAAGTAATGAAACCATGTGAAAGCCTTTGTATTGTTATTAGCATTTTTGGTTCTTTTTCTGCTTCCAGTTCACTAAAACACTCAAGGCTACAGCTAAAGTATTTTTAATACATAAATTTAAATCAAATGAATCTTAATTAGATTTCACTTCTAGGGTCACTAATCAAATAGCTTCACAAATGGAATTAAACACACACACACACACACACACACACACACACACACACACACATGAATTGAACTAATAGAAAAAGAAAGGTATTAAGTTAAAACTAGCCAATTCAGGATAAGCAAGTTTATTAAGAGTTTATTTAATATGGCATGAAATATTTTTCCCTTGTAATCTAAAATTAAAAATATTGTAAATAAATATGTTTATTTTAAACTGCTTAACAAATACTTATTGCTAACACTTTCATGAAAGGCACCACCTGACAAATAATTTATAAATACCAAATAGTCAATATATAGCTGGAGGAAAATATCATAAATTCTTTCTTAATTTACTCTCTTTCTCTCTGGTAATATGCAGTGTTTCCAGATTAGGAGTGGTATTTTTATGCCCCCTGGATTTTTATGGCTGTCATTATTTCCATATGAGACATTCTTCCACATTTAAATGACAGGAAAAAGGAAGTAGGCTCTGTTTATTCATTGCCAATGAAGCTAATAAAAATGTTTTGCAAAGATGGTAAAACATGACAACATTGTCAGTTGAAAGCAGTTCATTACAAGGAGGAATGCTTGCACTCATCTTGTTCTACACTGAACTTCTACTGTGGCTATAAAACAGCATCCTTTTATTACTACAAACAGTGAATTCTGCTCTATCCTCTTGCTTTCCCCACTGATTTGTTTGTGTGCTTTCTCATTGCTTTTGGAAGGATTCAGCTCTTCTCTCCTCTGCGAAGCAGTAACTGTTGCCCAGGAATGTTCTAGGATGGCGGTCTGCAAGCTTTCTTCTCTATTTTATAGGCATTATTGGCAGGTTAATCAGTGATTTATTCAACAAAACAAATAGTTTAGGCTTTTACTGCAATATGATATTGCCATGACAAGTTGGTGTGGTCCTTTGGGGATATTTTCTACTAGTTACTACTAGCCGTTGGCTTACGGGGCACTTCTGGCTTTCATCTGCACTTGGCTGGCACTTAATATGTCATGACCACTCCTGATTCATTTGCATATGTGTGAAGGAAGCTTATTCCCTCAGCCAGCTCCACTTTTACATAGCATGATGGCATCTTTGTAACGTGCACAGAAGCTGGAGATAAATGATGTTTCAGCCCCTTGTCTGTAAAACATGTGAGTCTACTGCGGATCAACATGATAACGTCAGTGCAAAGTTCTCATTATTGCAGTAGTATTGCTTGTAATCATTAGTCTCCTTTCTTCATTTAATGACTGTCACTGAAACAGTCCTCCGGTCTACTGCAGCTAGCGGCCACTTCCTCAAACAATCCTGCTTCTCTGGTTTGGAAAGTTAAGTATAATCATTTGTTAGTTCTGGATAATACTGAGGAAAGACAAACATAATTCAATGCTCCCCATAGGAAATATACATAAATAATAAAGTGAACAAATACCGAGATGTTTAGTATTATTCAGAATACAATTTTGCTCTAGGGAATTAATTCATCCAATAAATATTTATTGAACTTCTACCACACACTGTAAAAATGATGAATAAAATATTTCTTGCCTTCAAGAAACACAAAGTCTAGGGAGACAGACATGTAAAGACATAATCATACTATATTTGTATTATTGACATAATAAAAGGCAATGGGAGTGCATTAATGGTTCAAGAAGGGAATAATAAGAAGGGAAGAGTAGGAGAATACTAGGCAGAGATAAAGAGGAAGGAAAGATATATTCCTGTGGCAGAGGAAGATTTTAATAAGTAGGCAGTGGTGAAAATTCTATGCAAAGTATAGAAGAGGTGTAAAGAAATAACATAATAAAATAATATGGCTTATTAAAGGAATTTCAAGAAATTCAGTATAGCTAATTCATACATTGAGATAGAAAGAAAAAGCCAGGGATGTAAACAAAGAAATGATCCAGGGAGTAGTTCTATGTCATGTAAAATAATTAAGACTCTACCCCATAGGTTACAGGGATCTGTTGACTGGGAGTTAACTTTCAAAATAAGCACTGCTTTAATTTTTGTAGTACTCTAAGCCATGTATTGGTTTAAAGATTATTTAATCTACCCATGTGGGAAATGAGGGGAAAGGAGTAATTAAAAATGCAAGATGATAAGGATGTATAGTTAGTTAAAATTAATTTTTACCCCATAATCCCAATGTATATAAGTTTCCAATTAGAATTTAGCACTTTGCCGTAGTGATGTGGCTCTCTGAATTGAAAATGTTAATCCTTGGCTGCTTCAAGTTTGTTAGAGGATAAAGTTACTGAAGAATATAAAGTATTAATCCTCTAGTAATACACTTTCTAAGTAAACCATCTATGTAAATCTTAACTTTCAAAACAATTTTGCATCAATGGTAAGTGAAGACATCACCAAGTCAATATGCATGTTATTAGAGTATATTAAACACCTATGATAATTTCTTACAAAATAACTTAATATTAAACCTGTACCATAGGACACAGCTTTCTTTTGTATATAATATAATCCCCCACTTAAATATGATTCCATTTAAAGAGCAAGCACATACAAACTGGATTTTTTTAAAAATAAGGGGCATCATTGCACACAGAGAAGAACAGGGGACTGTGACTCTTAAATGCCAATTCCCAATTTAGCTGGAACCTTTCATTCTAGCCTCATCTATCCATTTTACCTCAGCACAACATGGTCTTATCATCCCATACACATAAAGAGCATTCATTTTTTTAATGGAATAAAGGGAAGGAGGGGAAGAGAAAGGGAAAAAGGGGAAAAGAGGAGAGGAGAAGGAGGAGGGAGAAGAAGAGGAGGAAGACAGAGAGAAAGAGAAGGAAGGGGAGGGAGAGAAGGAAGTCATTCTTGGAAGTTAAACAGAATCAGTGTTTGTTTTTTCTTGTTTTTCCAAATGTGAGTATTAAATTAGATAGTCACTAAATTCTTTACTAACACAGATACAATCCTGTGAAATGCATGACTATCTCTTCTACATATCAGTTCTAAATACAGCTTAACCATAACATTCTATGAATTTTTAAATATTAAATATATTAAGAGATTGATTTAAAAATTAAAAATATCTTTTCATGGTTAGTGATTCTCTAGAATAAAATGTCTTTTTTAGGAGGGTCTCTGATCCCATCTGCTCTTCCCTTCATCTTCCTTTTTCCTCTGGAGTATAAGCATTTCTGTTAGTAGGCATAAGTGTCCAAAAGACTCATGTCCCAGAGAAGAGAGTCCAGTTCTTCCACCAAAATTAAAAAGGGGAATGTTTGTTCCCTCTGGGTTTGTGTAAAGATGGACATATTTGAAATGATCTCTTAGCAGTACAGACAGTGATCTTGGAGGAGAGTTTTGCCTAATGGAAGCCCTCCCAGGGGGGATGCTGAGCATAAACTACAGACCTCAGGGCTGCTTCACTCATTCACTTCATCACCTTCCCAATAGCAAACACACTAATATTTTCTTTCGAAAGAAGGTGATTTTAATCTGCAACTACTGGTAGCATGAAGTAGAGATAAAGAGTGTGAAGTTACAGAGAAATAACTCTAAATGTTTTGAATTATTTGACGATGTAATCTTTATTCCTGTTTCTTTTTTTTTCCCAAGAGATATTTCACCATACTTTCTCGTATATATTTTACTGCCATATTTTACTACATTAAACTCCTTTTTTATCTTGAATCTCTGGATTTACATCCACATATTGTTCTTTTCTTAGTTGGAAAGTATAAGAAATTGTTTATACAATCATTGGTCAAGAAGGTAGTCACACTGACTGAATAAGGAGAGGCAGTCAGACTACTGTGAAAAGCCTATCATCACATACACCTTACCAAAAATGGATGGTTGGCAAAGTGGAGACTATGCACTATCGAAGTCACTTAAAAAAATCTTGCTGCATTTCAAATCAAATCTACAGTGGGTTATTACCTCACACCTGTTAGGATGGCTATTATTAAAAAGACAAGAGATAACAAATGCCAATGAAGATGTGGAGAAAAAGGAATCCGTGTACACTGTTGTTAGGAACATAAACTGGTGAAGCCACTATGGAAAACAGTATGGAGTTTCTTCAGAAAACTAAAAATAGAACTACCATATGATCCAGAAATTCCATTCTGAGTATATTCAAAGGAATTTATCAGAATCTCAAAGAGATATCTGCACCAATATGTTCATTGCAGCATTACTTATGATAGTCAAGACATAGAAACAGCTTAGATATTCATCAACTAATGAATGGATAAAGAAAATGTGGTATGTGTATATATATATATATATATATATATATATACACACACACACACACACATATGTTCATCTATATCTATATCCATATATATGATAGCATATTATTCAGCCTTAAAAAAAGAAGGAAAACTTGCCATTTGCGACAACATGGAAGGACTGGAGGGCATTTTGCTTAAGTGGAATAAGTCAGACTGAGAAAGTTAAATATTGTATGATCACTTATATGTGGAATATAAAAAATTTGAAATCATAGAAACAGAGAGTAGATTGGTGGTTGCCAGGGGCTGGGAGATGTGGGAATGAGAAGAGGTTCGTAAAAGGATATAAACTTTCAGTTATAAGACAGGTAAGTTCTGAGGATTTAACTATATCCATCTATTATAGTATGGTGGCTATAGTTGATAAGGCTGCATGTATAATTGAAATTTACTAAGAGAGTAGATCTTAAATGTTCTCATCAAAAAAAAGGCAACTACGTGAGGTTATAGATGTGTTAATTAGCTTCATTGTGGAGTCATTTCACAATGTATATGTATATCAAATCATAACCTTGTACAATTTAAATCTATTCCAATTATTTGTTAATTATACCTCAATAAAGCTGGGGGAAATATTGATGCATTGAAGGAATATCATCATTAACATCACCATGATGAGTCACCTATAAGCATATGACTGACTTTACTAGCAAGGCATTCAATAATGTAATAAAATTACTTTTCACTAATAGATAGCAATACTCAATAATTATCTGCTAAGATATAAAAAGACCCAGTATTTATTTCATTTATAATTTACTCTCAGGGAATAAGCAATCCTGTACATTGTCTATTCCTACTTGAGCTTTAATACAAGCACTGATTTATAAAAAACAGTGATTTTAAACTATCTCTCCTCCTAACTTTTGTTAAAATCCCATCTTCTTTTAAATGTCAGTTCACAATATCAGAAACCAAGTCAAAAATGAAACATTTTTTGTGTCTGCTTGAAATGTATACATTTAGCAATCTGGGTGACAGCTTTATTTTATTATCTTTATTTTATTTTATTTATTTATTTTTGGCTGAGTTGGGTTTTCGTTGCTGCGCGCAGGCTTTCTCTAGCTGCCGCTAGTGGGAACTACTCTTTGCTGTGGTGCGTGGGCTTCTCATTGTGCTAGCTTCTTTTTGTTGCGGAGCATGGGCTCCAGGGATCACGGACTTCAGTAGTCGTGGCGCACGGGCTTAGTTGCGCCGCGGCATGTGGGATCTTCCCAGACCAGGGCTTCAACCCGTTTTTCCTGCATTAGCAGGCGGATTTTTAACCACTGCGCCACCAGGGAAGTCCCTGGGTGACAGCTTTAAAAGTAGTCCATTAGAACATTTTGTTAGCTCAGCCATTTAAATTTCTCCTGAATCTGATCACGTCCCATCTCTTCTACATAATCCTGGCCCTGGTGAACTGGACTGAAACAGGAACTTCTAACTTGTTCTGCTCTTTCCCTTCTAGCTGTCCAACAGTCTGCTTTCTGTACAGAAGCCAGAATTATCTTTAAAAATCGTAATTCATAGCATTTGACATCCTTCCTCAAATTCTCCGTTGATTTCTCATCATATTTTAATAAACCCAAACTATGTCCTGTGGTCACTGAAGTTAACAATATCATCCAGCTGTTGCAATCGTTCTGACCTCACTACACTCAACTCTACCCTTTTATCTTTTCCTCCATGATTCCTGTCTCTTTTTCCCCCCTGGGGTCTATTCCTTCTTCCTGAAGTACTTTCCTTCATTAAGTGAAGAGAATCTCTCTACATTTCATTCAAGTCTTCATTTAACTAAGCAATTCCTAACCACTCAAACTACAATTTAACCCTTCCCTTCCCCACAGTCAGCTGCCTTGCACTGCTTTGTTTTTCTTATCACTACCTAAAAATATATGCATATATTTATTACTTGTTTATCATTTGTCTCCAACACTCTTGTGTCAGCACTAAGACTTTGTTTTTTTATCTTGCCCACCAACGAATCTTTAGTGCCTGGATGGAACAAGTTGTAGATGCTCAAGCACATACATGTATGCCAAATGAATAAATGAGAAAAGCTTTGCTAATCTCAAATCTTTGAGAACAGGGTTTAAGTTATTAAGATATATTACCTGTATATTAATTTTGGTTAATGTCTTGGCACATTCAAATCTAGGTAGAAAATCTTAGTAAAAATCAAATTTTGCAATATAGGTCAAATTGCTCTTCATATTAACAGCCTCACTATTCCTCATTTTCCTCTCTTAAAATGGGGATGGTAATGATACCTACTTCCTTGGGTTGTAAAAATTAAATGAACTAATACTTAGAATAGTGCCTGACATAGCAAAAGCACTCAATATATGTTACCTCTTATTATTACTAATATTATTCAATTGAAAGCAAAGTGCATTTGAAGCATTCCCATTCTTATTTCACAGCAAACACATCCTTCTTAACTCAAAATGTGTAGTCTGAAAGCTCTAGGAGACAGAAGCATGTCTGAATGTTTCCCCAGCACCTCACAAGTTGCCTGTAACACAATAAACATTCAACAAATGCTACTTGGCTAAATTAATGAACATGATTGAAAATAAACGTGAGCTTTTTTTTTTTTTTTAATGAAGGTTAACCAATAACATTAGCTTTCTTTTGTATAATGCAGGCTTTTTGCACAATAGTGCGTTTGAATATCTAGAACTATGTGTAGCTAAGTAGCAACCAGGAAAAAATACAGTGACCTTAATTTCCTTTTTCCTGCATGTCCTAGGACAAAAGTATAGACATTGTCAGGGTCACAGAATCAAATACTCATTGGGACTGATTAATAAAATTACACTTACTGACATTTGCACTGTAACAAATTTCCATCTTAAAGCAAAATGAAGTTTACATATTGCTGCAGGCATTGTGCAAATTAGAACTTCATTGAATATTAATAAATTACTCTTTGTGGCCAATTGTTATGCAAATTACCAGAGTGTCAGAATTTATCATTTTGTTTGGTTGAGGGTTAAGGGGAAGTATGCTTTTAAAAATCATGCAGATAACTCTACAAACTAATATATGAATTCAAGCAAGAAAATATTATATAATTACTAAATGTTCAGAATTGCCATACCAGTTTTTGGTTATTTTTTAAAAAATATTAACTCAATGCATATGTTCTTCAAATTGCAGAAAGTTTAAGATATATTATTAAGTAAATAGAGAATGGCCCTGAGGGTTTTTGAAATTCTTTTGAACATTTAAAAAATAAAATCCATATAGCCTATTTCTTTACAAATTATTTAAACTGCTACTATGTTAACTTTAGAAAACAGTTTATTTAAACAGAGTATATTTCCAAAGAATTCACCAGACCCCAAATAATGACTTTAAAATATATATATTCATATATATCTATTTAATCTTTAATTTTCATAAAATGGGGACAAGGCAATTTTTATTTACAAGAGTTTCTGGGAGAAAATATAACACAATGGCAATAACACATCTAAACAGTTCAACTATGCACAGAATTCATTAATTAGGTATTTTTTCATTAGAACTGTTTATTTGTTTAAGTCTGTTCTTAAATATTAATTCTAGTTAGTACTATCAAGGCTTCAAAAATAAAGTTTTAATAACTGATTTAATTCTTCAGAGATGACTGATTTTTAAAGAAAAAAATTCTCACTGACACTTCTTAAAGATGTTAAGGCAGACTTTATTCAGGACTACCGCCATAGGAATAGGGACGACTGTAATGGGGATTTCACAGTGGGGGAGGGAGATTGGGGTCAACTCCAAATACAGCACAGGCAACTGGGAATTTTTAGCCAAGGAGCAGATTAGGGGTCAGTGAATGGAATATTACCCAAGAGAAAACATTAGGAGTAATGAGGGTTCTGGCAAAATCCACCTAACAGGCTTCTTGGTGAAGACAGGCCACGGTGATCAGGAATCCACTGGGAGATGGTGGAGGGGGAGGAACCTGAGCAAATATTCAGGGTGATCAGATACAGAGAAGGAGGGGTTCTGGGTAAACTAACTTAGCACGATTCTTGTTAAGACTGGATTTTTAAAGGAAGTGCACAGAGGAGCCAAGGAGAAGGTTCAGGAGCCTGCTAAAGTTTGGTCAAGCAAAGAATCTTTTTTTTTTTTCTTTTGGCGGTACGCGGGCCTCTCACTGTTGTGGCCTCTCCCGTTGCGGAGCACAGGCTCTGGACGCGCAGGCTCAGCGGCCATGGCTCACGGGCCCAGCCGCTCCACGGCATGTGGGATCTTCCCGGACTGGGGCACGAGCCCGTGTCCCCTGCATCGGCAGGCGGACTCCCAACCGCTGCGCCACCAGGAAAGCCCAAGCAGAGAATCTTTGACAAGACAAAACTTGTCAAAATGGCGAGTTCCTTTTTACCACACTGCCCCTGCAATATAAATATACTGTGAACAGGGTCTGGCACACATGAGGCTATTTATTCATGTAGGATATGCAAAATAATGAAATTTTCTATTAATAAATACTAGTCATAATTTTCTTCTTAATAAATAAAATTTGAGATTATTCACGTATTTTTACCTTAGGAATATTGTGAGATCAGGGATGTAATAACTAGCATTAAAATGACGTAGTGTACCTTCTACTTCTTGAAGACAACTGAGAACCTTATTCAACTGAAAAAATATGACAAGTGCTATCCATTTCATTGGTTATTCAACCTGCTATAAAGAAGGTCCACTTCTGTAGGTTGTTGCAAAGTTTAAAACTATTGTTTTTTCTCTCACTAGAGTCAATAAACTTGAAAAATTCTATCCAAATGATAAAAGCTATTAATATATGATTTACAAAATAATTTGTTTATTTCTGTAGCACCTCAAAAAAACTGAGACAAACAAAAAATTTTATATATCCATTTCTCAACATTATCCTTCCATTTCATTATTTTTCAATTATTTCAAAGTAGGAAGTGATTCGCTAATTAAACAGGGTGATGAGGGATCGCCAACACTCTAATGGCACTAAGAGATTATCTTTTCTTTCAAATTCAACCCGATGTTGAGGGACCCTGAGTTGTCTTTAATTTAGCAGTGAAGTCATAAAGCGTAAAAGATGTTACTAGTTTAATGATACACTTCTAGAGTTTGGAGGTATGGACATGTGGTTTTGCAAATGGGATCAACTCTGAGTACACGGTAGAGTGAAGATTGAATTTCAATACTACGAAACAAATGGTGTAATTAATTATGATGTCAGCCTCTCCAGAGGGAGCATTCTGTCCCTAGAGGTACAGGACTAATGTGTGTTGCTTTCAGCCCTGTGCAGTAAAATGACCGTTCTTTTTCTCTTCTTTACTTTCTATAAACATGCATTTCCCAATGCAATAAACAGCTGGAATAAAAAGCTATCAAATGCAGGGCAAAGAATTCATTGTTACTGAGGAAACCTATACAATAATGAGGAGGTCAAAAAGTAATATTTAAGAGATAAATGAAACAAGTGCCCACTTTCTACTACCTTCAAATTCAAACACAACCATTTCATAACATTCTAGACAGCAAAGCCTCAGTGACCCTCACTGCACATTTAACATCTACTATTGATTGCCCAGGAGAGAACACCCCACCCCCGTCACCTGCACCAGAGCTCCTGCAGCACCTCTGAAAGCACAAAACCACGCGTTCATGCAAGTAATCCCCTTGCTTTGACGTTCTTCAAAACTGGCTCAGCAGGTTCTTTCTTTATTTTCCTTTGCCTCTCTTTTACTCTAGGGTGTTTCAAATTTCATTATAATAATTATTCATCTCATATGCATATAGCAAACAGGTTTAGAGACTGCTCAGTGTAAAAATGAGCAGATAATGGTACAGATAACTTGACCCACACGGAGGAACTGTCGGCTATGTTTCTCTGCTTAGTAAAGTATTTTAAACAGTATACGGAAACATGTGGGGCAAAACTGTGCTGGCTTATGGAATAATTCAGAAAACATGAAGGTGCTTTCCAACTGACTGAGACAGGCATGCTGTTAAGTGGTCTGTGTGATTAGCCTGGTGTAATCACCAGTGGTCTCTAGCTCACTGGGTACTAGGGGCTTCTTGAACAACTCAGCCTTGAGCTTGACAGAGACTGCTGAGTGACCACAACATGATTTTGATACAGGCAGCTGTTTTCCTGGTTAATATCAATGAAATCCTGCTGTAATAGCAGCATCTGGGAATCTGACTGTACCATTACCAATCAGGAGCCTTACTATCTAACTTAAAGTTTTGCATCTAATTCTCCCTTCCCCTCCTAGGGTGTCACGGTTTGCTACTTTGTAGTATTTTGGACAAACTGCACTAGAATAATTCAGCTGCAAAACTGATCTTTGGATTAATAGCTTTTTCAGTGTTTCATTTTACTAAAGATTCATACATATTTAATCATAAGAATGTAGTCCTGTAGTCTCCACACCATGTCAAGAGCAGAGGAGACAGGTACTTGGCATAAACAAAATGAATAGATAAGTTTCATGACATTTTGGAATGACTCCTAAATTGCTTAACTTTTAAGATAAATTTTAAATTATTTTTATAAAGTGTCTTGGTTGAGGTAGAGATGAAGAGTCTAAAGGGTCCCCAAGATTGTAATAGTTTCATAAGCACTGCAGGACAGTTTTCAGTTGTCTTTTACCTCTTACCATCAGAGTTGCAGGGGAAGCAGCATTAATAAATAAACACATTAATACATGAAAATAAATAAATAGAAAGCCACATTTGCCCTATTACTGTTCAAAATATCTGTTTTTACCTAATGGGAATTATTCTTATAAGAGTCATTAGTTCTTATTCATAGCACATACATATTTCCCAAATGAAAATTATTATTTCTTTTTTGGAAATTTGGGAATATAATTGATACATTCTAAATTTCCCTAGGAGTGTAAAAAAAAAAGAATTATGAAGGCCTGAAGTTCAACTTTAGAAAGTTGGTAGGGATTTCTTATACTCCCTATAAATAAGATGAGAAAATATTGAATCGCCCAACTTCTAACACTTTTGAGAATGAAAAGGAGTACTGTTAATAATTACAGGAAGATAGCAGCATGGTCCAGGACAAACTAAGATATACAGTCAAACTATCTCTAAGCAATATTTTTGCAGGTTCTAAGGATATTGCTAGGCTTACTGACCACAGGGGTTCCATGGAAGGGATAAGTAGGTTAAACACACAAGCAGAATGTGTCCTATTTTATTCTCCACCTTACCTCAGCAGACACTTAATAAATATTTTTTAAGCCATTCTTTACTTATGTTCCATAGGACCCTTAAATGCTTGATTCTATGGCGTAATACATCAATTTTGCTTGGTTTACATAAAGTGAATAGTTCTAAGATTTAAAAATTCAATTTTGCAGTGTTTCCTAAAGTACACACACTACAGAAATCCTACAAGATATATAGCAGATATCTAGAGAATATCCTTGTGTCCTAATTGCAAACAAGGTAATTAATTCTGTTGTCAAACTTATTCAGGAAACTCAGTAGCATGGGTCCAAGACAATAATTTAGGGCTTGAAGACCTTTTAGAGAATCCAAGGTGACAATTCTGTACATGCAGAGAGTTTCAAGAAAGGTCCAACTTTTAAACTAAAATAAGTAAAAATAAAGATTTACGTTGCTCTATAAAGTTAAAACATGGATTTTTTTTTTTTTTTTTTTTTTTTTATTGCTAGAATGTGATGAATGTTGATCTACTTTCATCCCCTTATGTTGCTCAGGGCAGACATCAAGATCAGTGAAGTTAAATAACAGGTACAAAGTCACCTGATCAGGAACTTCCCACTGAGACTATAACCTAACCTCTCCTCCACTGTACATCTTATGAAAGAAAACAAAACAAAACAAATTCATGAGTTTGTTAACATAAAAGGTAGTCAATATTCCAATTCCCTCATATATTCTTCAGATTAAGATGATACTATGTTTTTTTCCTTATTTATTTTGTACTGTATTTTTATCTACTCTGGATACAATGCAATTGTATTTGAGGTTTGGCAGACTGCCCTTTTGGCTTAGCAGAGTTGATAAAAGGTTACCAAATACCACAGTAGTTTATATTTATTTTCTGTTTTATGACATTTTTTCCCAGAGCCCTATGTTCTTTTCCTCAGCAAACCATCAATCAATTCTAGAAAAAAACATGACTTATTCCATGGGCTGCCAACGTGACTCTAGCTGCTGACAGCATGTCTTTTATGTACACAAAACATATTTTTTAATAGTTCAAATCTGGCAGGTGGGGGGAATGTCAAATTTTAGAATCTTGTATATGTACCTTTGTGCAAATAGGTCTTTATCTATCTATCTATCTATATACACACACATAGATATGTGTTCATCTATGTGTAAACATTCCTGTTAAAAATGTCTATGTTAAAATTTATTTTAAATCCCAAACATGATTCAGTGAGGCTTGGTATTGTGGGTAGTTCAGTGTCACCAGATGATTAGCAGTTTGGAGTTCTGGTAATACAGAGTAGCCCCAGGTATCATGATCTCATGTTGACTAACTCATAGTTTAGAAGATGTTTGAAGTATATATAGCCACCTCTTGCTGAAAATTTAAGTTTCCAAGTGAGTATCCAACATGAATCAGACTATTAGTTACTATGTTGAAACAGGCCCATCTGTTGAATATGTTTGCCCAGTATAATCTTGGCTATGTAGGATTACCTTTGTCAGAGTTGTTATGGAAGCAAAGAGCTGGTCATCTATTCTACAAACAGTTCCTATAACCCACATATACTCATTAGCAAAATTTAATAACTAGTATAAAGATTAGGAAGAGTGTTGCTGGGTTTGTAGTCTGACTCTGCTGTTTAAAATTTCTTGCTATGCAACCTTTAGTGAAACACCTCATCTCTTTAAGTTCTGTACATAAACTTGGGATAATAATAATATAAGCTTGGGATGAAATTGAAATAATGTGTCCTGCTGTGCAAATGAGTATAGCATTTAGCACAGTGTCTCCAGGCAAGTATTCATCAATTGATCCACTTAATTTTCAACTACTGGCAACTAGTATGTGCATAATAAATAGTAGCAACTATTATGCATTTTGCAAAAGTGAAACAGGGCAATTTGTATCCATTTATGATTTTTAAAAATCTATTCTTAATTCTGTCTCTCATGATGCCTCCCTTTATACCTCAAATACCTACAAACTAAATGAAAAAATATAACAGTCACTTTACTTTTCCTTTTCCTTTAATAATGTAAACTCCACTAACATACTCAAACCTCAAGTTTAGTTTGCAGTTGAATCACAGATTTATGGAGCATATTTAGCTGTATGAAATTAGACCATCTTCAACCATTTTTCTCCTATAATGAGTAGCTACCAGGATAATTTTATATCATAGACCTAAAAGTTATAGTTTTATCATTCTCCCATCATTTCCTTTCTTCATCAAAAAACATAATCTATTCAAGTCTATAGATTTCAAAATCTAATAAAACACATGTTATTGCAGTTTTTGGAAGTTTAAATGATTACCATTAGCTACATGTGGATTTGGGCAACCCTCTTAACCACTCTATTTCTTAAATTCTTCAAATTGAAAAATTAGAAAATTATCATGCTCTGGTGCATCTCATTGTTTAAATAAAAATAAATATTGTATGGTGGTTGGTATAAAAGAAATAGGACCTGGGATCAGAAAACTTTCTACAACCATTTCTGCCCTTCAACAGATGTGTGAGTCACTTAACTTTTTTTTTTTTAACATCTTTATTGGAGTATAATTGCTTTACAATGGTGTGTTACTTTCTGCTTTATAACAAAGTGAATCAGCTCTACATATACATATATCCCCATATCTCCCCCCTCTTGGGTTCACTTAACTTCTTAAGCTTCAATTTTCTCTGAAATCAAATAGTAACTAGTGTTTTAAGAAGCTTAAATGAGAAAATGTATGTAAAGAGATTTACATAATGCACAGTATAAAAAACACTAAATATTTGCAATTATTATTAATATAATTGTGAATGCTTTGAAAGCTATAAAGTATTAGACAAAGGAATAGATTAATTTCATTGAATAATATAATATTTTTCAGGTCCTGAGAATTTTTAATCCATTGGATTATTCAAAGCAATACAGTCCTAATTAATAAACATTTATTAAACATATTAATAGTTATCTGCTCTGCAGAAAGATTCATAATTGTAAAAGGGTTTGTAAACTTTTCTGAACTCTTTAATAGTGAAAAATAAAGGGAGGTAGATAGATAGCATTCTAGTTGGTTTCTGTTTTCTAGATGTATCGTGGGAGGGCTGGATGTGGGAGAAGAGTGGCAAGGGTGGTGGGGACCTACTGGAGAATATTTAGGCATCACTGCTACAGTGTACCAGACTAGAGGATGAGTTTTCTCAACCTAAGTGTATTCTGAGGTAGTTTCCTCCCAAATTTGCATCCAGAGTTATGCAAGTGGCCAGACCTGAAGCAAAAGCTTCATCACTATCAAATAATGCAAACACGTAGAAAGATCATATGCCACAAGTCCATCCTACTGAGCAAAGCAAATCTCGGCAACTGTAAGGACATGGATTGTATCTGGGTATCTTGATTTCTTTCTCGCTGATATTGAAGAAAGGCAGTACAGCTGAAATTTGATTTTAATCATTTCCTGTAGTGCAATGATATATCATCAATATACCATAAACGATATAGACTAAAGTCAATATAGGCAATGAGTTTATTACTTACAGCAAATATCAGATGTATGACTTTTACATTTATAAAAATCTTTCAAGACAATTATACAGTAATAGAGCAATTTAATATCAGATTATTTTACTGCTAATATAAAAAAATAGATTTAACTAAATGTTAACAGATTTGAGAGCATGTAATGTGATCCAGTTTCTGATAGTAGCCTCTTAAGTCTTTTAAATCCAATCTGATTAAATTCAAGTTTTTTGAAAATATTTCTATTTCTGCCTCCCCATAAAGCATTAGTAGGCTAATTGACCACAGAGGTGAAATAAACTATCAGCTTTAGAAAATGCAGATTAGTCGTGGCTACTCTTGGTCCTGTTTCTTAAAGTGCAGTCTCTAAGCCAGTTGCATCATCAAAACCTAAAAGCTTATTTTTTAGAAGTGCAGAATCTCAGGCCCTACCCCAGGATTACTGAATGCAGATCTGTTTTTTAACAAGATCTCCAAGAGATTTATGTACACATTGCATTTTGAGAAGGCACACTAAAAATATTCTTACGATTTAAAACACTTTAAGACAATCACTTTTTTTCTAAAGGGAGAGTACCTGGAGTCTGCATACAAAAATGACTGAGTACAGAATACACTGAATACCCTTAAAGTTGCTAGAAAATTTTGTTTAACTTTACTATAACAGAAAACAGGCAAATGATCAAGATCACAAGATCTTTGTGAAATCTTTCTTTTTCAAAAATTATTTTGCAATAAATAAGAATGCTTAAATTATTATCATATCTGTGGCACAACAGTAAAAATAAATCAGTAAATTCTAGAAAGACACTAAATACAGTAACAAGGTGTCTATCTATAAGGCTCAATATCGTTATTAAGCTTTTTGTGTGTGTATCTAGCAAAGGCTCATGATTATAACAACTTAGCACCAATCTGTACATACTTCCCAGTTTAATACCTTCTAATTTCAGCACATTTCTTTGTTTATACTTATATCTTGGGGTACTTACAGGCTCATGAAAGCACGGACAATGTTTTATTAGCTTTTATAATTCTAGTATCTACTGTAGTTCTTGGCAAAAAAAGATATGCTTAATGAATATTTACTGAGCGCCACTGAAAATATATTGCACAAAGTCAACATAAACAGAAGCTTTCATAAATTTTGTAAGAATGGTCCATATTTTGGCTCTGACCCTAGTAACTAGAGAAAGTAATGTTATTAAAATAATAATTATGATAATAATAATGAATCTATTATTGAAGAAACACAGACACTGCAATAAAGAGTGTGAAATACCAAAAGAAAGAATTAGGCATAAAGGGGAATATGAGTGGAAAATGAAAACCAAAAATATGTTTCATTGCTATGTTTTTTACTATCATAAAACCATATAGACACAAATCATTAAGCATTTGTTTTTTGTTGTTGTTGTTTGTTTGTTTTTCTTTACGCGGGCCTCTCACCGTTTTGGCCTCTCCCGTTGCGGAGCACAGGCTCTGGACGTGCAGGCTCAGCGGCCATGGCTCATGGGCCCAGCCTCTCCGAAGCATGTGGGATCTTCCCGGACCGGGGCACGAACCCGTGTCCCCTGCATTGGCAGGCGGACTCTCAACCACTGCGACACCAGGGAAGCCCAAGCATTTGTATTTTATAAGCGCCTGATATCACAGTCTTTTTTTCTGTTCACTTTACAAAAAGGGTTTGAGTGCAGATTTGGAATTTTTTTTTTTTTTAACATCTTTATTGGAGTGTAATTGCTTTACAAAGGTCTGCTAGTTTCGGCTTTATAACAAAGTTAATCAGCTATACTTATACATATATCCCCGTATCTCTTCCCTCTTGTGTCTCCCTCCCTCTCACCCTCTCTATCCCACCCCTCTAGGTGGTCAAAAAGCACTGAGCTGATCTCCCTGTGCTATGCGGCTGCTCCCCACTAGCTATCTATTTTACATTTGCTAGTGTATATATGTCCATGCCACTCTCTCACTTTGTCCTAGCTTACCCTCCCCCCTCCCCATGTCCTCAAGTCCATTCTCTAGTAGGTCTATGTCTTTATTCCTGTCCTGCCCCTAGGTTCTTTATGACCATTTTTTTTTTTTTAGATTCCATATATATGTGTTAGCATACGGTATTTGTTTTTCTCTTCTGACTTACTTCACCCTGTATTACAGACTCTAGGTCCATCCACCTCACTACAATTAACTCAGTTTCATTTCTTTTTATGTTTGAGTAATATTCCATTGTATATTTGTGCCACATCTTCTTTATCCATTCATCTGTCAATGGATATTTAGGTTGCTTCCATGTCCTGGCTATTGTAAATACAGCTGCAAATTTTTCATGGACTTAAAATTCTTTTTGGAAGTAGCAGATTAATATAAATACATTGTTTTATTTAAGGTAATTTCTGCCTATAGCATATTTTTAATAACTTGTAAATCAAAAATAATCAGTATGGAAGGGTCAGGAGATTTACAGTCCAAACAAGCACTCAAATTTAAGTTTAGTCTTGTCATTTATCAGTTATGTGACAATGAATAAATGATTTAACTTCTTAGAGTCTCACTTTCCTCATCTGTTAAAAAGTAGATTAAAAAATGACACAAATGAACATATTTACAAAACAGAAATAGACTCATAGACATAGAAAGCAAATTTATGGTTACCAAAGGGGAAAGGGAGGGGAAGGATAGACTGGGAATTTTGGATTAACAGATACATACTACTATGTATAAAATAGATAAACAACAAGGACCTGTACACCTGAAACATTATAATCAACTATACTTCAATAAAAAATAAAAATTTAAAAATATGAGTGTATTATCTTACAGAAAAATAAGTAGATAAGAATGTATAGTTTTTAATGCTATTGGGATATAATGAAAGTAAAATACCTGGGCAGGTAGCTGCTCAATCAGTGGTAGCTATAATTGTTTATACCAGTTTATATAAACAAGAATGAACACTTAAGTGTAAATTAAACCTATAACACTAATACAATTTATTTCTATCTTCTTAAGAGAGTTTATTATTTGTCTGCATATCTGTATCTAAAAGACACCAAAAGAGATTTGAAGAATCTTATAACTAACTGCCAGAGAGAAAAACATTTTCAAATAGCAAATATTATTTTGGTGAAATACTTCAAGCTTAAGAAAAATAAGCATTTTTATGGATGCTGAATAAGAGCTTTTCTGTGGTATTGCCAATAACACCACATGGTATGTATTGCCATTTTCTTTTATAGATGAGGAAACTGAACAAATATATAATTCCATTACAGTTAATACAAGTATTTTTTTTAAATCTCATCCTACTTATCATTAGTTAACATATTAACTAACACTGATAATGATTACAATTTCATTGAACGTTATTTTAGCACGGGCATTTTAGGGTTAAAAAGAAATCATATCTACTACAAATTTTGCCTCAAATCTGTTTACAAATAAAATTTTATTTTAGTTAATTAAAGGAACAAAACCATTAAAGCAGTGAACATATAGATATTATGAATGGTGATTTCAATTATTAGGTTTTAGCCTCTTGAGTCTTTTGTCCACCAGAGGGGAAAACAGTGGAAAGTTGTATTCTTGCTTGTATTTTACAAAGAAATTCTATTGACACAGGGGCCAAAACAGTTGTATTGAAGAATCTGCTAATGAAGTCCCCATGGTCCTAAATCAAGCACCCTTTTATGTACCAGGTGTGTGATTGTCAAAGATTTTGTATCATGAGGGGAGTAACTAATAAAGATATTTTAAGGAATGGTCTCATTCAGCTTCTATAATAATTTTTCCTATGCTTAAAATATTTCATCACACTAATAGCTGATACTTCAAAAACATTTTTGCTCACTGGCAGTCAGTTCCAATATTCTTCAGATTCCTCCCTCCCTCCCTCCCACTCTCCCCCCACCATTTCATTCTTTCTTTCTTTTTTTTTTTTTTTAAGGTGTGCAGCCCAAAATATCTTTGCAAGCTTAGAGAAAAACATAAAGTCTCAATAAAATTACTTATGGATTGTGCCTCTTTTTTCAATATTTTCTAGGGGTAGAAGTTTCAGGATAAGCCTTTAAAGATAAGAAAAAAAAATTGGAGGCAAGAACTACAAAATATATAAGGTGATGAAACAAAATGTGGGAGCAAAAATCCTAAACATCACTATACAACAAATTTTATAAGAATTGGTTACGCTAAACTAAGCATCTAAGAAAAAACAGAGCAAAGAAAAAGAAAACAATGGTTTCGCCACCACTCCAAACAAATCCTGTTGTATCAGGAGGACTCTTAATATTTAAGTGACTAATTATAGACACTGATAAATCACTATGTGAAACACTCAAATTATTGTACTCTGATGATACTGGGGAAGAAATTATTTGCATATAAAATGCACCTGATTTGTCTAGGTGCAACTCATTTTCTATTCAGATTTCACAGCCCAAGGCACTGATGGAGCCTGGGGGGATTTAAAGTAGTATGTGGAAGAAAGTGAGCAAGGGAGTACCATAAAATAGAATAGCACAGAGCACCACGTCTAACTATGGAATGTTAGTTCCATGAGCAGTAACACTTTAAAAAGGAACTAATCTTAGGACTAGATGACCTCAGTTTAGTTGTTACAGGATTGAAAATAATATATGAGAAAATAATTAAGAGCAGATTTATCACTTCCATTATTTTTCCTTTGGCTTAAATATCCTTATAGTCTCCTATAAAGGCAAAGTTGTATGTATAGTCACAGTGGCAACGATCACAGACGTCAGCTTGTCCCAACACTATCCCAAACCCACGGCAGTGTTCACATTTGCTACTAGCTCCAGATTAAATGGAGATAGGCAATCAACAGGCAATCAAGTAATTCCTCACACCTATAAATGCAAACTGTTCACATGGAGCTGTTCAATTTCCCTTCTCTACCAGAAGCACGATGAATGGAGTAAGCGATGGTTGTGAAGATTGATTTTTTTATAAGTACCAACTTTTTCACTTGTCAAAAAATGAGAAGATTGTTACAATGGCTGATGCACCTGGTATTAATAGAATAGAGATGACTGCCTCAAGGCATTCTGACTCTCAGAATTCCTAAGGCAATTCCTAAAACAAAAACAGTATCTAATTTGACAATAATCAAAGGAGGCATGCATTAAAGTACATTGATTCTATTCTTTAAACAGGATATTTAAAAAAATAAAATAAAATAAACAGAGAATTTAGCCAAACAACTCTTGGTACATAGTTGATAGCAAATACTTTCTGAATGTGTAAATGAATGGAAAACCAAGGAAGGAAGGAAGGGAGGGAGGGAGGGAAGAAACAGATATCAAAATAAAGATAAATATTATTTACCTATGATATGTAAATAAAAACCTGAAAGACAAAGATATCTTTGGGTATTGTATTGATTTCATGGTGCTCGTTTAGGTAGTATAGAGTATATTTTTTCTATTATTCTGTTCTTTATTAAGCATAACAGATTATTGTACTACCTGACAAATTGTCCTTCAAGTATTCTTAAGAAAGGAACAAGGACGTGTGCTTTATTATACACAGTGTAGTGATATTCAGGCCCCCAAATATCCTACCTTCTTTAAAGAAATGGTCTAAATAAAAATTCAGAGGCCAAGTTGAAAAATAGTGAAGGTTACCACAATACAGGCTTTTAAAATACCAGCAGGAAGGAGGGGGCAAGTGACAAGCAAGCTACCAGCAGTCTAGCCCTAATTAGTAAAAGATAGTCACACTGATGTGTAAATGTAGCACTGAAGTAAAACATACAGATGCTACCACAAATGTTCAGCTTATCCACTGATCACAGGAAAAAGTAGATATCGGGGCTATTACCTTCTAAAAAGTCAACACATAGGATTTTATGGAGGAATTTAAGGCTCCTATTAGTTAAAAAAAAAAGATGTTGCAGCATTATGAAAGTAGTGCCCTCCAAATAGACCTATTTAGAACTTATTTTATAACTTAGAATAATTGTAAACAAACAACATGGGCATTTAAGCCCAACAAGTGTAACTTCTTTTTAGCTTTTTTCTTTTCCATTTATAATTTTCTCTAACAGTAATTTATTAAGCTGTTATTAACCAATGATGGTTATCTTATAAACATGCACAACTTCTAATTTCAAAGTCTCCTTAGATATTCATATAAATGCAACTTATTAAATGTCTATGCTATGATTTTAAAGTGTTATATTTGCATTAAAATAAATACTTATCAAATTAAGTAATACAGTAAGCCTTTTAGTTGCCCACGCCTGAAACAAGGCTGATTTGATGCACAGAAAAAACAAAAATATTCATCCGTCTGATTACAAATATCCGTTATGTCCCTTAATGGACTCCCAATGAAATAATCAGCTTCAAACACACTAGTTCTATTAAACTTTTAAACTAAAAGCAAATATTATATTGGGTTTGTATCCTCATGACATAACACAACTCTAAGAAGAATGCAATTATTTTCCATGATATCATTTTAGAGTTTAGGAAAAAGTTTATTGAGTGCTGCTATTCATTATGACATGTGCTTTACATGTTTCATATGTTTCCCAAAACAAGTCTATATAATAGAGATTGTAATTCTTTCTCGCAAACTGGAAAATTAAGATGTGAAGAAGTTAAGTAACTGCTCCAAATTCACATAAATCTTAGGTGTGCAGAGTGGAGAATGTACATCTGAGGACAGACTGCACACTCTCCTGGACACCATGTTCTGGTCCTAGATGACAAAGGTGTCTGCAAAACCAACAAAACTAAACTAAACCTGTCCTAAATCAGTAGGATTATGATGATATAGCCAGAGTTAGAACCCAAGTCAGGGATGTGTGCACAATTTCTCTCTCTCTCTCCCTTCAAAACACACATACACACACACACACACACACACACAAACACTCAATCATGTTATTTTTAAACTGGATTCCTTTTTCCTTTTCTAAGTTAGCATTAATATATCTTTCCTATTTGTGTATAGCCTGGAGATAGTAGGAGGAGAAATTTCTCTGTAGGTATTCAAACTGTTAGGTGTATTTTTACAAATATTTTCAATCCTGGTGGGTAAACAAACATATACTAATTAGTGAAACAAGCTATAATGTTGTGAATCTTGGTGTGTTTGTGGTATTGTATGATTAGAGTATGAACTCAGTTGACTGTATAGTAATTACCATTTTCATTGTTAACATGTTGAGATCACAAAGTTTTAGAAGTGTATTAACTCCTTTAATAATGAATGTTGCATATACCTCCTCTCTCTTCCTAAATCTGGGCTAGGAAAAGGCAGCCTGCAGAAAACAAATACTCTAAAGGAAACCATTTTGTTTAATAATTTTAATTTGTATAAAATGTGTCTCTCTCTCATATCTGTCTCCATCTCTCTTTCACATCTACCTACCTGCTTGATGCAGATTGCTGAACATAGTCCAACCATTGAAAAATTTGCAAGAATCCACAATGAATAGAAGCTAAAAGTGCACATTAAATACCTTAGCATTTTCTAGTTTAGTTCTCATTTTAATAGACTATCATTGCAATATTGTAGTACTATTGATATTTTTGAGTGAAATTACTTAAGTAATTTCATGCAAATGAAATTATGCATTTAATATTATTTTCAATTTTAAGTAAATGAATAATAGATCTCAAAATCTTTTTCAACATTCTAGAGAATTATTTCCCTTGGGACTAAAATATCAATAAATATATCCAAATAAATCACTGATGCCAAGTATAAAATATACAGACCTCTACTTTCTAAAGGACAGAGTCTCAATTTTGTTTCTTCATTGGTAACATTTTGATTTGAGAATATATTTCTATTATAGAGGTTTGAAATATTGACTGATTTCAGCATACTGCTCTGGGATGGAGCAGAGTCTTCACAAATCCTTTTCTCCTAGCCATGGGCAGATTCACTAGCTGGCAAATGACAAAACATATATTTTAAGAAATATGTGTCAAACAAACAAACAAAAAACTAAATTTAGAATATATCGAATCAAGGACCTACTGTATAGCTCAGGGAACTATACACAATATTTTGTAGTAACCTATAAGAGAAAAGAATATAACTGAATCACTGTGCTGTACACCTGAAAATAACATGACATTGTAAATCAAGTATACTTCAATAAAAAATTAAAAAATAAAGAATATATCAAATCAATAGACTAACTAATAACTGTTAGTACTATTCTTCCATGTTGCAAATGCTGACAAAGCCAGAAACATAAGCAGAGAGCAAGAGAATATGTGTTCTCTGTCAAGAAAAGTGATGATTTATTTCAGATGCAAAGCCAAAGCATTTAAAATAAAGCTTAAAATGGGTGTCAATATGCATGATTACAACAAAGTACCCTACAAAGGAGGGGTTCATTAGGGCAGCCAAAACTAACAGATGTGTTCCAGCTCATCACTTCCTCCAATTGAGCATAAGAAGGATAAAGTGCTTGGTTGTGGTGTCCATATTTAAAACAAATAAAAGAGAAAGCTACCTGAACCTCTGGCTGGCCAAATTTTATTGGGTTTTCATATCTTAACAGAGCTGCCTCCTCAAGTATTTATTTATTTATTTATTTATCCTTCATAAAACTTTCCATTTATTTCCTCCCAAAGTAGTTAATGAGGAAGAGAAACAAACCTTTCAAAAGGTATTTTAGCTTGACTCTTTCTTTATTAAAATGAACGACACTGAAAGGACTGGAGAGAAAAAGCTTTGGATTCTATTATGTACCCACTCTGTAGTCCAAAATGGTTTTAAAGTTAATGACTTTTATTATGAAAAGAAATAGGGAGATTCCTTTATTATTGGAACCTATTGATTAAAGGGCAACACCTCTAGTTAGACTTTCACTAAATCCCTAAAAATAAGTACGTTAGAGAGAATAACTGATGGATCTTTTTAATATATGCTTTGCAACTTTTCTTCATTCTATTTCTTTGGAGAGGGCAAACACAAGTTTCAATAGAAAAGAGAATTGTGAGTACTTTAAAATAAACAAAAATAATGGTTACCTGTTACTCTTCATTCAAAGAGTAATTCAAAGTAACTAATTTTGGGGACAAGTAGGGATATTATGAATTATCAGCAAATTTTAATGTTCTTCTTATTCCACAAGGTATTTTGTAAATATTTAAGTTAAAATTGTTACTGCTTTTCCAATACCAATACATTTAGTCATAAAAATAAAAACCAAAAACATTATCCACATTATGTGTTGTACCTTGGGTTCCAGGTAAGCAAAGGAAACTTAGATAACTCTTTTGTCCCTGTAAATGCTCCCTTTGACTGGAAATGTAGTCTATGCAATCAGACAATCCCCGAACGCCAAGCCAACTCTGGGCTTTCTCACCCAAACCAGATTGACTATGTGGCCCCAGCAAATCAGATATTTTCTATTTTTCTCCTCCTTGTTCTTTATCCTATACAAGCTTTCTGCCATCCATCCCATTTTGCAGCTCTCTCAAAGGAGACTGCCCACTTCATGAAGTACTAAATAAAGTTTGTCTGTGTCCCCTAAATTGTCTTATTTAATCATTTTTTAACATGCTTAATTTATTATTTGTTCTACTCCTTGTAGGATTCTTTTTTGGTCAATACTCCTAAATTTCTAACCTCTGTTCAACTCATTGAGTATTAAAAGGATTCCTCCTTTGATAAAACTAATCTATAAACTATCAAAATCTCATTCTGATTATAATGTAAGTTCTATTTGAACTATATGTTTTAATTTATTTATATTTTGAAAACCTTTAATATTTCTAGTGATCTTGAATTCTCTGTTGTACAATTGTAAGTTAAAGGTGGAAATGTTCATGTCCATTCTTATGTTCAGCTGAAAGCAATATTTTTCCCTAGATTAATAAGTACCATCATGTTTTCCCACTCAGATCTCTTTTAGACATCTGGATTAGGAAAAAATGAAAATAATTCAGAGGATCAAAAACAAATAGGTAACAAGAGGAAAACTGAATCACAGAAATATAGTAGCTATTCCTTTTTTTTTTTTTTGCGGTACGCGGGCCTCTCACTGCTGTGGCCTCTCCCGTTGCGGAGCACAGGCTCCAGATGCGCAGGCTCAGCGGCCATGGCTCACGGGCCCGGCCGCTCCAAGGCATGTGTGATCTTCCCGGACCGGGCACGAACCCGTGTCCCCTGCATCGACAGGCGGACTCTCAACCACTGCGCCACCAGGGAAGCCCTAGCTATTCCTTTTTGAAACTTATGGAGTAATAGGGTTTATATAAACATAAACTAAACGGACCATTTTATATCTCTCTGAGACTTTCTAGAAGCCACATTCATAAGAGTCATACTTCACTAGCAATGGCACAACATAACTTCTACAAAGTACTTAGTCAGTTTTCATAGAAAAAGGCAGTATTTTAAATGGCATCCTTAAGAGAGTAATCCAGACAATTTATTTTCTGGAAGAAATAAATTGGCAGTGGTAAATGATGTAGGAATGTTTTTTATTAAGTCATCCTAATTTCATAGCAGTTCTACAAACTCTGTGACCAGAATCCCCAACTTAAAAATAAAAACATCTGTTAATTGTTCCTGTATGAAGTGGTTATCCTTATGTTAGGATTGTTGTGGTACATTCAATTCCCAATGTGCCTTAATACCAAAACTGGAAATAATTAGCAATATGTCTGGAAGATTTAGCCACAGAACATGTTAATTTGGCTTAGAGAAGCTTTTTTCTCCTGCACATTTATTTTTGCAGATTTCTTACTCCTTTGTCTATATGATTTTATGTCAACTGACTACTCAAAAAATTGTAGTATATGAACTCTGCTTTTACAAAATGTTGAAAGTTGTTTCCTTTATTATTGAATTTTATGCCTCAACCTATATCAATATTTGAACATGTCAATATAAAGCAGCATGGTTCAGCTCAATAGTCCCTTGGCATCCCATTCTTTGTTTTCAACTTTATTGAGGACTATTTGACAAGTATAATTGTATATATTTAAAGTGTACTGTGTGATGATTTGAAATACATATACACTGTACCATGGTTATCAAGATCAAGATGATTAGCACATCTATCACCTCACATAGTTAACATAGGTAACTCTTTTATGTGTGTGCAGTGAGAGCGCTTAAGATCTGCTCTCAGCAACTTTCAAGTATACAAGAGTGTATTATTAACTAGAGCCACCATCCTGTACATTAGATACTCAGAACTTACACTTCTTATAGCTGAAAATGTGTACCTTTTGGCCTACATCCCCCTGTTTCCCCCTCCCTCCAGCTCCTGGCGACCACTATTCTATTCTCTGTTTTCTATTTTTCTGTTTTTTTACAATATATGCATACTTTATAATTCATTAACTGCTTATTCCATTTGGTATCTTTTTTAATTCCTTAAAAAAAAAGTCTGTGGGAAGCAGAGCCCTGAAGAGGAAGAGCTAACATACTGGTGAGTCTGTTTCTGTGAAAACAGTCTTTTATTCTTTTATTTTTAGATTCCACATGTAAGTGATACCCTACAGTATTATTATTATTTTTTACATCTTAATTGGTGTATAATTGCTTCACAATGGTGTGTTAGTTTCTGCTTTACAGCAAAGTGAACCAGTTATACATATATGTATGTTCCCATATCTCTTCCTTCTTGCATCTCCCTCCCTCCCACCCACCCTATCCCACCCCTCCAGGTGGTCACAAAGCACGGAGCTGATCTCCCTGTGCTATGCGGCTGATTCCCACTAGCTATCTACCTTACGTTTGGTAGTGAATATATGTCCATTCCTCTCTCTCGCTTTGTCACAGCTTACCCTTTGCCCTCCCCATATCCTCAAGTCCATTCTCTAGTAGGTCTGTGTCTTTATTCCTGTCTTACCCTTAGGTTCTTCATGACATTTTTTTTTTCTTAAATTCCATATATATGTGTTAGCATACGGTATTTGTCTTTCTCTTTCTGACTTACTTCACTCTGTATGACAGACTCTAGGTAAATCCACCTCATTACGAATAGCGCAGTTTCATTTCTTTTTTATGGCTGAGTAATATTCCATTGTATATATGGAATACAGTCTTCTTTATCCATTCATCTGATGATGGACACTTAGGTTGTTTCCATCTCCAGGCTATTGTAAATAGAGCTGCAATGAACATTTTGGTACATAACTCTTTTTGAATTATGGTTTTCTCAGGGTATATGCCCAGTAGTGGGATTTCTGGGTCATATGGTAGTTCTATTTGTAGTTTTTTAAGGAGCCTCCATACTGTTCTCCATAGTGGCTGTACCAATTCACATTCCTACCAGCAGTGCAAGAGTGTTTCCTTTTCTACACACGCTCTCCAGCATTTATTGTTTCTATATTTTTTGATGATGGCCATTCTGACTGTTGTGAGATGATATCTCACTGTAGTTTTGATTTGCATTTCTGTAATGCTTAATGATGTTGAGCATTCTTTCAGGTGTTTGTTGGAAGTCTGTATATCTTGTTTGGAGAAATGTCTATTTAGGTGTTCTGCCCATTTTTGGATTCAGTTATTTGTTTTTTTGTTATTGAGCTGCATGAGCTGCTTATAAATTTTGGAGATTAATCCTTTGTCAGTTGTTTCATTGGCAAATATTTTCTCCCATTCTGAGGGTTGTCTTTTGATCTTGTTTATGGTTTCCTTTGCTGTGCAAAAGCTTTGAAGTTTCATTAGGTCCCATTTGCTTATTTTTGTTTTTATTTCCATTTCTCTAGGAGGTGGGTCAAAAAGGATCTTGCTGTGATTTATGTCATAGAGTGTCCTGCCTATGTTTTCCTCTAAGAGTTTGATAGTTTCTGGCCTTACATTTAGGTCTTTAATCCATTTTGAACTTATTTTTGTGTATGGTGTTAGGGAGTGATCTAATCTCATACTTTCACATGTACCTGTCCAGTTCTCCCCACACCACTTATTGAAGAGGCTGTCCTTTCGCCACTGTACATTCCTGCCTCCTTTATCAAATATAAAGTGACCATATGTGCGTGGGTTTATCTCTGGGCTTTCTATCCTATTCCATTTATCTATATTTCTGTTTTTGTGCCAGTACCATACTGTCTTGATTACTGTAGGTTTCTAGTATAGTTTGAAGTCAGGAAGCCTGATTCCTTCAGCTCCATTTTTTGTTCTCAAGATTGTTTTGGCTATTCAGGCTCTTTTGTGTTTCCATACAAATTGTGAAATTTTTTGTTCTAGTTCTGTGAAAAATGCCTGTGGTAGTTTGATAGGGATAGCATTGAATCTGTAGATTGTTTTGGGTAGTAGAATCATTTTCACAATGTTGATTCTTCCAATCCAAGAACATGGTATATCTCTCCATCTATTTGTATCAGCTTTAATTTCTTTCACCAGTGTCTTATAATTTTCTGCATACAGGTCCGTTGCCTCCTTAGGTAGGTTTATTTCCAGATATTTTATTCTTTTTGTTGCAATGATAAAATGAGAGTGTTTTCTTGATTTCACTTTCAGAATTTTCATCATTAGTGTATAGGAATGCCAGAGATTTCTGTGCATTAATTTTGTATCCTGCTACTTTACCAAATTCATTGATTAGCTCTAGTAGTTTTCTGGTAGCATCTTTAGGATTCTCTATGTATAGTGTCAGTGCCATCTGCAAACAGTGACAGCTTTACTTCTTCTTTTCTGATTTGGATTCCTTTTATTTCCTTTTCTTCTCTGATTGCTGTGGCTAAAACTTCCAAAACTATGTTGGATAAGAATGGTGAGAGTGGGCAACCTTGTGTTGTTCCTGATCTTAGTGGAAATGCTTTCAGTTTTTCACCATTGAGGACGATGTTGGCTGTGGGTTTGTCATATATGGCTTTTGTTATGTTGAGGAAAGTTCCCTCTATGCCTACTTTCTGCAGGGTTTTTATGATAAATGGGTGTTGAATTTTGTCGAAAGCTTTCTCTGCATCTATTGAGATGATCATATAGATTTTCTCCTTCAATTTGTTAATATGGTTTATCACATTCATTGATTTGCATATATTGAAGAATCCTTGCATTCCTGGAATAAACTCCACTTGATCATGGTGTATGATCCTTTTACTGTGCTGTTGGATTCTGTTTGCTAGTATTTTGTTTAGGATTTTTGCATCTATATTAATCAGTGATATTGGCCTGTAGTTTTCTTTCTTTGTGACATCTTTGTCTGGTTTTGGTATCAAGGTGATGGTGGCCTTGTAGAATAAGTTTGGGAGTGTTCCTGCCTCTGCTATATTTTGGAATGTTTGAGAAGGATAGGTGTTAGCTCTTCTCTAAATGTTTGATAGAATTCGCCTGTGAAGCCACCTGGTCCTGGGCTTTTGTTTGTTGGAAGATTTTTAATCACAGTTGCAATTTCAGTGCTTGTGATTGGTCTGTTCATATTTTCTATTTCTTCCTGATTCAGTCTTGGCAGTTGTGCATTTCTAAGAATTTGTCCATTTCTTCCAGGTGGTCCATTTTATTGGCATAGAGTTGCTTGTAGTAATCTGTCATGATCCTTTGTATTTCTGCAGTGTCAGTTGTTACTTCTCCTTTTCAGTTCTAATTCTATTGATTTGAGTCTTCTCCCTTTTCTTTTTGATGAGTCTGGCTAACAGTTTATCAATTTTGTTTATCTTCCCAAAGAACCAGCTTTTAGTTTCATTGATCTTTGCTATCATTTCCCTCATTTCTTTTTCATTTATTCCTGATCTGATCTTTATGATTTCTTTCCTTCTGCTAACTTTGTTTTTTGTTTGTTTGTTTGTTTTTGTTCTTCTTTCTCTAATTGCTTTAGGTGCAAGGTTAGGTTGTTTATTTGAGATGTTTCCTGTTTCCTAAGGTAGGATTTTATTGCTATAAACTTCCCTCTTAGAACTGCTTTTGCTGCATCCCGTAGGTTTTGTGTCATCATGTCTCCATTGTCATTTGTTTCTAGGTATTTTTTTATTTCCTCTTTAATTTTTTCAATGATCACTTCGTTATTAAGTAGTGTATTGTTTAGCCTCCATGTGTTTGTATTTTTTACAGGTCTTTTCCTGTAATTGATATCTAGTCTCATAGTGTTGTGGTCAGAAAAGATACTTGATACAATTTCGATTATCTTAAATTTACCAAGGCTTGATTTGTGACCCAAGATATGATTTATCCTGGAGAATGTTCCATGAGCACTTGAGAAAAATGTGTATTCTGTTGTTTTTGGATGGAATATCCTATAAATATCAATTAAGCCCATCTTGTTTCTTCCTTTTTCTGACTTATTTCACTTAACATAATGCCCTTCAGAAACTAACTATATAATGAATTGGCTTACCACACACACATACACACACTTATTCCTAAGTATAAGATTTTCTATTTACACACACATACTTATGTATAAGATTTACTAATTTCATGTATCTACTTTTGTCTTGGCATGTAGATCTTGAGTGTTTAGCAGCTCAGTAATCTCACATTTATCCAAGAGTGTTAAGGAATGGAAATCTCTGATTAAATTAGTTGAAAGTTAATATGCACATGTTCATGGATTAGCAATATTCAAAGATATAGAAACTGCATCCCAACAGGCGTATCATACTTTCAACTCTTGACATGCTTTTGAATCATAGCTATGAATAGAAGTTTTGATTATGCAGTGCTAGAGCTATACTGAACAAGAGATTAGTCTGAATGAATGATACTCTAGATTTTTAAAATCATTAACTCACTATTAGTCTTCACTCTTGCTCTAAAAGTATATGTATTAAATAAAGACACCTGAACTTCCTGAATTCTGGATGAATATGAGCTACCAAATAGAAACCACATAATATTACTAACATATTTGTGTATAGAGCTGTATTGTGAAATTTTAACATGTGTTTCAAATACTTTATAAGTTATTAGAGATTGTCATACATAATTATCCATACATTTAGTAAAGCAAGTATAAAATACTAAAAATATGTAATATTATTGAGAAATAGAAATGTATTGTATCTCATATTGTCCATTAGATTATACATTTAATAGTACTAAAAATTATACATGTTAAAGAATTTGAGATTATTTTATATGATAAAATCTATTTTAAATATATATTTACATGTTTTTATTTTTCTGTAAATATTAAAGTATGAAAATTGTCATTTTAATGATCACAGCATTTTCATATATCTAATAAAGACAGCATATTCAGTCATACCACATTAAAAAAAAGAAGCAGTAAATACACATAGGCCTAAATTTTACAAAAGATTAAAGAGTTTAATGTGTAAAAATCTCTTCAGAATATTTCATTAGTTCTAGACAGACTATAATAAATAAATCATGACTCTATAAGCAAAAAAATATAATTTAAATTGTTAAAAGGAGAGATTTTATAGTTTAGAATGAAAATAATAATTTTGTAAGTTGCTTCTTTATATTAGAGAGTTAACCAATGAATTCCTTTAAATAATGAATTTCCATAAGACAATTTAATATAATTTTAATTGCAAATGATAATGTACTGATCTTTTAGGAATATAGACTGGTTACTGAGGTATCCTAAAACCTTACCCCCAGGGCTTCCCTGGTGGGGCAGTGGTTGAGAGTCCGCCTGCCGATGCAGGGGGCATGGGTTCGTGCCCCGGCCTGGGAAGATCCCACGTGCCGCAGAGCGGCTGCGCCCGTGAGCCATGGCCGCTGAGCCTGCGCGTCCGGAGCCTGTGCTCCACAGCGGGAGAGGTCACAACAGTGAGAGGCCCACGTATCTCAAAAAACGAAACAAAACAAAACAAAACCTTACCCTGCTCTCAAAGCATATTTTGGTTCATTTCAGAAGTGTGCTCTAATAGTCAATATTCTAAATAATTTAATACAGTATTCATAAAATTACCCATGATGTTTGGGATACATTTTAGTTTCATACCATAAAAAGTCTTGCTTTAGTGAACAGAATGATTCTCTGACACTATATTGCATCAGTTATCAAAAATATCAAGTTTTCTGATTTCCTTTTCTGTGTATGTATATCATCTAATCTGTTCATCCAGTCAACCTAAATTTATAAAATGTAACATTTATAAAGCATTCTCCTTAGGAAAATAGTATGTAGACTCCAAAAATGAATGAGGCCTGAACAACATTTTTTTTAAAGGCCCCAGTTGTTTTGTATCCAAAAATTCCACTCATGTAAACTTACTAAATAGTCAAAATTAATCAATTCAATTTAGACCATTTAAAAAAATTGTTTTACTTATTAAAACAAAGGTGAAATCTCTTTTTAATCAATTCAATCTATTTAATTATTTCAAATCTAATCTTTAGAACTTGCCTTAACATACTAATATATTTTCATCAAAATTTATAAATTTATTGTTATTGACTTGCCAAAGATAGCTTGGGCAAAATTTTTTGCCCAATGAATCCCACCTTCATTCACCTGAAATAACATGTATATAATTAAATGTTCAAAAGTGCTAAGGCCAAATTGTTATAGGATTATTACATTCAATTTTCCAATTCAACAATGTGATCAAGGTGAGAGAATAGAGCATATTCCAGAAATATCCCAAGTAAAAGTCTAAAATCTGTTCAAAACTTTATACCACATAAGAGGACAGGATTTTGTCACAGACTTTGTGTCTCAATACCAGATATTTGAAGCTGTCAGTTGCATGAAATGCCAGCATAGTCAATACATTAAGAATAGAGGTTAAATTATGCAAGAATAAAATATTTTCATAAATTTAAGGTATTTATGTTCATATTGTTAAAATCAATGACATATCATTCTTTACTTTTAATTAGTTATAAATTTAGTAGCATTTCCTAATCATCTGAAAGAGAAAAGTGGTTCCAGAATGCTTTCATTCCATTTTGCCTATTTCTGAACAACACAGGGAACAAATGCAAATGTTCTTCCTTCCTTTGGACTCATTGTGTGCTTTTTCTTACCATATTGGTTGAGCATTTAGAACTGGTCCTAAACTTTATTGTATTAACACTCAATAACTCTAAAAGCAGTGTTACAAAAGTTTTTTTTTTTTTTAAATCTTAATGCAAGTTTGTTAGGTTATCTGCCTAGCTAAATCAAAAATCTCCAAAATAGGGGTAGCAATTGATGTGTTTCCGAACATAATCAACATGATGAAATTCTTGTTTATTCACACACCCAAAGAACTATGCCACATGAATTCAGTGATTCAAAAATCTGGCTATTGACAAACAGCTTGATAAAAATAAATGGTGCCAGAAGAAATCACAAAGTACGTGCCACTCCAGAAGAAAATGATTTTCATTAAAAAAAAAATAAATATTATAGTAAGTTTTTGTATATTGATCATGATCACTCATTTGGTGAGGTTTTAATATGTATTTTAAAAGAAATGATAAGTAGAAAGAAAGCATTACATATATAAAATTATGTTTTTTTAATTGAATTAAAACCTAGAGATTTCTTAAGAATCTCAATGAAACTACCCTAAAATGATTACGTTTAACATTCCAGAATCATTTTTAGGATGACAGATAACTAGCATTATAGGACTATAATTATAAGGACTATATTGTATAACATATTCAAGGATTTATATAAATCATTCCCTGAGCTTGAATTCACCATGTGATCATGGAATGGATTCCAAAATGGCACAATGTCAGGAAAAAAACAACGAGTTTTCAACAGCACTTATATTATCCTCCAGGATTTCCTGAAAAAATGCAAATGATATCCTTTCTGGGTTTGTTTTTGCTTGTTGTGGCTATTGTACATTCACATTAATAAACGTCATGTTTAAAGTTATATTCATTAAAAAGAAGGAGGTAATATAAAGAATGTAGATTTTGAAGTTAGAGAAATATGAGATGAAATCTCTCTACCACTTCTAGCTCTGTGATCTTAAATACTTATCACCTGTGAGTCTCAGTTTACTCATTTTTGTAATTGGAATAATTTATCAACATATATTTAAGAGATTACTATGTTCTTGCCAATATAGCTAATCCAGGGAATGTATCAATGAACAACACAAAGACCCTGACTTATGGTGGTGCAGTCTATTAGACAGTCAACAAATAAAATAACATCAGAGTTGTACAGGCTGCAAAGAAAACCATACAAATCAAATATAGATGAGAAGAAGGGAAGAGTTTCAAATATGCAGACAGAGAAGGTCTCTTTGAGAAAATCTTTTGAACAGACACCTAAATGATAAGAGATCATATTTTGGATGAAAGGAACAACAAGTAGAAATACTTCAGAGGCTATAAAAAGTTGACTTAAGAAACCAGCTTTAGTTCTAACAAAGTAAGTTAGGGGTGTGGTAAGTTGAAGAATGACCCCCAAAATAACTTTGTGCTATTTTAAGCACTAAGTTTGTGGCCATTTGTTACAGCAGTGTTAGGAAGCTAATCAGAGATAAATAGTAAAATATGAGTTCAGAGGGATAGGCAGGGCATGAACCAATCGAAGTACTATGGAAGGATAATAGTGAAAGCAAGATTGCTGGAAGCTTCTACCAATACTCTAAGCATCAGATGGTAGTGAACTGGTCTTGGGTAGTGGAGGTAATTGAAGTGCAGAAAAGGTTCATGTCTGGCCTACATTTTAAGAATGTGGTGTTGACAGAACTTGTGTGGAGTGAAGAAAGTTATCCAAAAACCTGGAGCAACTGGATGATTGTACACTATTTATAAGAGGAAGCTAAACCTACACAAAGATGGTAGGTAATGTTGGAAAGGGAAGCAAGAGTTCATATTTTGTTCATGTTCTATTTTAAGCCGAGGAGTTGTTTTAAATGTGAACTAATGTGTAAGAAAGAGATTCACCTGAAGAAAATGACCAGGGACAATAAGAGTGAAAGTCCCTTAGTCCTGCAACCAGTACAGGATAGTTACAGGACATCATAAAAGACAAAAGATAAGAAGTCCCTTCCCACTCCCAGGGATCCACATATGTTCTCAATATATAGCAAGGAAACAACAAAACTAACTATTATTCCTTTTTACTTTATGACTAATGTAAAAATAGTTCTCATCTCTTCTCTCCAGTTTCTTTATAGATAAAATGGCAGATATATCCACCTAGAAATTAAATTCAAGACATCTGAACTAACATCCGAGGAAAATACTGGCAGACAGAATAAAAGAAAAAGGAAAACATAGAATACTAAGTTTAAAACATGGAAATACTAATAACTAATTTATAGGGCTGATGTAAGGATAAATGAAAACATAAGTGAAAATCGGTAACCTCATAGAATAAAGAGGTAAATCAAGGCAGAGTTTGGGACTTCAAAGTACTACATGATAGCCAATTTTATCCTGAAGGCAAAATAGTTCCTGAATTCCTCTGATGTAACCATTTCAGAAGAGAAATATAAATACAGCACAACCAAAAGGAAACTCCTAAAAATATTATTACTGAAAACAGAACCAAATACTAAGTTTCCCCCCAGTTATTGAAAACACATACTTTCCCTACCAATATGTATATCTCTGTTAATTTTGTTATTTAGTTCACTTTTTAAGATAAAACTATGGGCATCAGGCTTCCCTGGTGGTGCAGTGGTTGAGAGTCCACCTGCTGATGCAGGGGACGTGGGTTCGTGCCCTGGTCCGGGAAGATCCCACATGCCGTGGAGCGGCTGGGCCCGTGAGCCATGGCTGCTGAGCCTGAGCGTCTGGAGCCTGTGCTCCACAACGGGAGAGGCCACAACAGGGAGAGGCCCGTGTACTGCAAAACAAAACAAAACAAAACAAAACAAAAAAAACTATGGGTATCTATAAACAATAGTACACTTCATCAATCTTCTAAGAAAATCACTGTTTTTTAAAAGTTCATCAGATAGTACACAATGTTTTACAACAGTAGGAAAAAGCTAAGATAATTTAAATGTCCATAAATCACTGACTGGTCTTAATAAATACTAATACAGTATGTTAAGAAAAAGTGACAGTACAGGGAATCAGGGAGAAGATATAGAATATCAAAAGCATTTAAAAAAGAAATTTGAATAACTTATTAAATGTATCCTGGAGATCCACAGTGATTGTTTCTTATATTTCATTGTAAGCCACACATAGAAATATTAGTAATAATTTGGGGACAACAAAACATGTTATTTTATCATCTACATAAGTCAAACCTAAAAGTACATCTCCTACAACACCCATATTTGATAAGGCTGTTTGTCTCTATTAGATGTTATAAACAATCAAATAAAAAAATTAATAATGGCATTTTTTTAAATGAAATACAATTAAATAAAAGCCACACTCAAAAGGTTATATAATGTAAGATTCTATTTATATGACATTCTGGAAAAGGCAAATATACAGGACAGAAAACTTTAGAGGTTATTATGAGCTAGGATTGGGGGGAAGGGTTGACAATAAAGTTGCAGGAGAGAATTATTAAGGATGGTGGAAATTTTCCATATCTTGATTGTGATGTGGTTACATGACTCTATCCATTTGTAAACACACATCAAATATACACTGAAGAGTGTGAATTCTACTGTTGGAAATTATAGCTCCTCAGTTAACCTGACTGTAAAAAAGGGATACCCCTTTTGGAAAGTTGAAAAACTATAGTCTTTGTTGTGGATTTCTGGGTTCCAAGAGTTATTTCAAAACCACACTTTACAATTTATTTTTAACTTATCAAATCTTTATTCAGAAATCTAAAGTTTATATTAAAAAATAACTCACATTCAACCCTAAGGCTAAAACAAATAAAAATTATATAGAAGAAAGAGAAATTCTTCCAACTTTTTATTACCTTTGGTTTTGAGTTTGTTGAGAGGAAAAACAAAACAAAACAACAACAAATTTGCTAAGATAAGCTTTAAATATTATAAAAACATCAATAAAACCTTAATGTAAGTAAAGCCAGAGCACATCCTTGAAATGAGAGCAAAATATTCAAGATAAACTTTGTTTCTCAGTGACCAGCACCACACAGTTAAGATAAAATTTAAAATAAGAGAGAACAAACAGATGGAGAAACATACAATATTCTTGGATTAGAAGAATCAACATTGTGAAAATGACTCTACTACCCAAAGCAATCTACAGATTCAATGCAATCCCTATCAAATTACCAATGGCATTTCTCACAGAACTAGAACAAAAAAATTCACAATTTGTAAGGAAACACAAAAGACACTGAATAACCAAAGCAAACTTGAGAAAGAAAAATGAAGCTGGAGGAATCAGGATCCCTGACTTCAGACTATACTACAAAGGTACAGTAATCAAGATAGTATGGTACTGGCACAAAGACAGAAATATAGATCAAGGGAACAGGATAGAAAGGCCAGAGATAAACCCATGCACATATTGTCACCTTATCTTTGATAAAGGAGGCAAGAATATGCAATGGAGAAAAGACAGCCTCTTTAACAAGTGGTGCTGGGAAAACTGGACAGCTACATGTAAAAGAATGAAACTAGAACACTTACACAAAAATGAATTCAAAATGGATTAAAGACCTAAATGTAAGATGAGACACTATAAAACTCTTAGAGGAAAACATAGGAAGAACACTCTTTGACATAAATCACAGTAAGATCCTTTTTGACCCACCTCCTAGAGAAATAGAAATAAAAGCAAAAGTAAACAAATGGGACCTAATGAAACTTAAAACCTTTTGCACAGCAAAGGAAACCATAAACAAGGCAAAAAGACAACCCTCAGAATGGGAGAAAATATTTGCATACGAAACAACTGATGAAGATTAATCTCCAAAATATACAAACATCTCATGCAGCTCAATATCAAGAAAACAAACAACCCAATCCAAAAATGGGTGGAAGACCTAAATAGACATTTCTCCAAAGGAGATATACAGATTGCCAACAAACACATGAAAGGATGCCCAACATCACTAATCATTAGAGAAATGCAAAGGAAAAGTACAATGAGGTATCACCTCACACTTGTCAGAATGGTGATCATCAAAATATCTAAAAACAATAAATGCTGGAGATTGTGTGGAGAAAAGGGAGCCTTCTTGCACTGTTGGTGGGAATGTAAGTTGATACAGCCACTATGGAGGACAGTATGGAAGTTCCTTAAAAAACAAAAAATAGAACTACCATATGACTGAGCAATCCCACTGCTGGGCACAAACCCTGAGAAAACTATAATTCAAAAAGAGGCATGTACCACAGTGTTCATTGCAGCACTATTTACAATAGCCAAG
Organism: Monodon monoceros; assembly: GCF_005190385.1. NCBI lineage: Eukaryota > Metazoa > Chordata > Mammalia > Artiodactyla > Monodontidae > Monodon > Monodon monoceros. The sequence goes on from NW_021703785.1 coordinate 36,838,096, forward strand.
ACATGGAACCAACCTAAATGTCCATTGAAAGATGAATGGTTAAAGAAGATGTGGCACATGTATACAATGGATTATTACTCAGCCATAAAAGAAATGAAATTGAATTATTTATAGTGAGGTGAATCGACCTACAGTCTGTTATACAGAGCGACGTAAGTCAGAAAGAGAAAAAAAAAATACAGTATGCTAACACATATATATGGAATCTAAAGAAAAATGGTTCTGATGAACCTAGGGGCAGGACAGGAATAAAAAATGCAGACGTAGAGAATTGACTTGGTGACACGGGGAAGGGGAAAGGTAAGCTGGGAGAAAGTGAGAGAGAAGCATTAACATATATACACTACCAAATGTAAAATTGATAGCTAGTGAGAAGCAGCTGCATAGCATAGGGAGATCAGCTCAGTGCTTTGTGACCATCTAGAGGGGTGGGATAGGGAAGGTGGGAGGGAGACGCGTGAGGGAGGGGATATGGGGATATATGTATACATATAGCTGATTCCCTTTGTTATACAGCAGAAACTAACACAACATTGTAAAGCAATTATACTCCAATAAGGTTGTTAAAAAGAAAAAAGAGCGAGAGAGAGAGAGTGAGAGAGAGAGAGAGAGAGATAAGACTACAGATGTGAAGGGAGATGAACACTGGTTGGTAAAACAAGAGACTTTATGATTGCCCAAATTTTGACTTGACTTTTTAAAAAGCTAGGAGCTACTTTATTTGAGGCAATTTTCCTGCCTCATTAGTGTCAATAATTCATTATTAATTCATTATTGACTTCTCCAAAAACAAGCAGGTTATACTAAATGTATTTCAATGAACATCATCATCTCAGGATTCTTAAAATTAAGTGATAATTATATTCCAATTAAGTATAGTAAGAACTAAATACAAAATATTAATACATGTATTAATATATCAATAAATATATATCATATATACAATCTAAGATATTGTTTATAATCATATTATGAAAAATATCAATAGATAATAATGAGTTATGATCCATTGAATATTTAGACCAAGGCCAATGTCAATACAGTAAAATTATTAGATCACTTGTATGAAATTTAAAATGTATGAATTTTAGATATTTTAATTTACCCATGGCCAATAAATGTGTAAACTGACCCAGGCTATCTTAAATAAAGAGTTGATTATTTTTCACAATTGCATAAATAATTTTTATACTTTTTTTCTAGGAAGAGAAGAGGAAATGACTTGAAGCTGATTAGCATATACATATATTAGAGCTAGATAATATTTTTTTATTAAATTTCAAGTTTTTCAATTGTGCCTTTCAGAAACATAGTGCCTGGAGCACAAGTAGCAAAGTAAAAACATTAATAGAAAACACATAAAACAGAAACAGCCACAGCTACTAAAATGTAAGGTCCCTTAAGGTAGGTCAATACACAAAGGTAAGAGTTTACATCAGGGCTTGTTACAAACACACTCTACTAAGCTAAAGAGGAATAAATATTATAGTAGGTCCAGCTCTCTATGGATGGATGCACTTTACAAATGAGAGTATTCACTCTTGACCAATAGTGTCTCTTTTGTCATACAATCTTTGGTGCATACCAGGTTGTTGACCCAAAATGTGTATTATTATTTGTATTGACTGTGGTGTAGCATATTGCACTTTAAAAATACACCTACCACCTCTTTTTGTTTCAAGCTGAAAGTCTTTTTTAAATTGACAGTATAAAGCATGAGGTGTGGCTTCAGGACACAAATCCTTCCTAGAAATGAAGCTGAAATAAGCAGGCATTGTTTTCTCTGTCTTTTATATTCCTAGTTCTTACAAGGGGATTCCAAAATGATACCAGCTATGACAAGCATACTAATTCTTGTGCACTTCTGGTGTTTGTTACCTGACCTGAAAAAATGAACTCTGATACAGGGAGGTAGAACTGATATGGGGGAGGAAATAAAACCTAGATATCACATTGGCATCATATCAAAGCTAAGGACATTTAAACAGCAGAACAGCCTAATTTTCAGTTAACCTCTATTTGATGATCACAAATAAGATTTCATCTGAAGCAACAAATTAAATCTGAGACTGAGAAATGGGCCTGTATATTAAGATGTGTCCAGATTAATTGTTGTCCTGATGAGTGTCTGGCTTTCAGCCTCAGATGTGTGTTAGTCACTGTATTTGTACTGAGGTTACAATTGGTGGGGGAAATTTAATCATGGATTTTACCCTCACATAAGAACATGACTCTCAGCATCTGGGACAACATTGCTAATAGAGTTAGATGCCTGGTAATTGAATAGAAAAATAAAAACTTCAGTGGATAAAACAAAAGCTTAAAAAAGTCCACATAATTCCTTGTATGTCTCCTATTTTAGGGTAAAATTTATGGGAACATATTTCAAATGCAACCATTTTGTTTGCACACAATTGCTTAAGTGTGTTATTGGATTCAGGCCAAAGTGCAAGAGGCCATTACAATTTTCAGAGAGCTAAGGTATGACAGTAAGTGATCAACTATCTCCAAAAGAAAATTTTCTTTAACATAAAAACAGTATACAGAGAGACAAAATGAAAAGGCAGAGGGCTATGTACCAGATGAAGGAACAAGATAAAACCCCAGAAAAACAACTAAATGAAGTGGAGATAGGCAACCTTCCAGAAAAAGAATTCAGAATAATGATAGTGAAGATGATCCAAGACCTCAGAAAAAGAATGGAGGCAAAGATCGAAAAGATACAAGAATTGTTTAACAAAGACTTAGAAGAATTAAAGAACAAACAGAGATGAACAATATAATAACTGAAATGAAAACTACACTAGAAGAAATCAATATCAGAATAATGGAGGCAGAAGAACGGATAAGTGACCTGGAAGACAGAATGGTGGAATTCACTGCTGCAGAACAGAATAAAGAAAAAAGAATGAAAAGAAATGAAGACAGCCTAAGAGACCTCTGGGGCAACATTAAATGCAACAACATTCGCATTATAGGGGTCCAAGAAGGAAAAGAAAGAGAAAGGACCAGAGAAAATATGTGAAGAGATTATAATCGAAAACTTCCCTAACATAGAAAAGGAAATAGCCACCCAAGTCCAGGAAATGCAGAATCCCATACAGGATAAAAGCAAGGAGAAACACACCGAGATGCATAGTAATCAAACTGGCAAAAATTAAAGACAAAGAAAAATTATTGAAACAGCAAGGGAAAAATGACAAATAACATACAAGGGAACTCCCATAAGGTTAACAGCTGATTTCTCAGCAGAAACTCTACAAGCCAGAAGGGAGTGGTATGATATACTTAAAGTGATGAAAGGGAAGAAACTACAACCAAGATTACTCTACCCAGCAAGGATCTCATTCAGATTCGATGGAGAAATCAAAAGCTTTACAGATAAGCAAAAGCTAAGAGAATTCAACACCACCAACCCAGCTTTACAACAAATGCTAAAGGAACTTCTCTAAGTGGGAAACACAAGAGAAGAAAAGGACCTACAAAAACAAACCCAAAACAATTAAGATAATGGAAATAGGAACATACATATCGATAGTTACCTTAAACGTGAATGCATTAAATGCTCCAACCAAAAGACACAGGCTTGCTGAATGGGTACAAAAACAAGACCCATATATATGCTGTCTACAAGAGACTCACTTCAGACCTAGGGACATACAGATGGAAAGTGAGGGGATGGAAAAAGATATTTCATCCAAATGGAAACCAAAAGAAAGCTGGAGTAGCAATACTCTTATCAGATAAAATCAGCTATAAAATAAAGAATGTTACAAGAGACAAGGAAGGACACAACATAATGATCAAGGGATCAATCCAATAAGAAGATATAACAATTATAAATATATATGCACCCAACATAGGAGCACCTCAATACATAAAGCAACTGCTAACAGCTATAAAAAAGGAAATCAACAGTAACACAATAATAGTGGGGGACTTTAACACCTCACTTACACTGATTATCCAAAATGAAAATGAATAAGGAAAGAGAAGCTTGAAATGACACAATAGACCAGATAGATTTAATTGATATTTATAGGACATTCCATCCAAAAACAGCAGATCACACTTTCTTCTCAAGTGTGCATGGAACATTCTCCAGGATAGATCACATCTTGGGTCACAAACCAAGCCTCAGTAAATTTAAGAAAATTGAAATCATATCAAGCATCTTTTCTGACCACAATGCTATGAGATTCAAAATGAATTACAGGGAAAAAAAAAACATTAAAAACACAAACACATAGAGGTTAAACAATATGTTACTAAATAAACAAGGGATCACTGAAGAAATCAAAGAGAAAGTCAAAAAATGCCTAGAGAAAAATGACAATGAAAACATGACGATCCAAAACCTATGGGATGCAGCAAAAGCAGTTCTAAGAAGGAAGTGTATATCTATACAAGCCTACCTCAAGAAACAAGAAAAATCTCAAAGAAACAATCAAACTTACACCTGAAGGAACTAGATATAGAAGAACAAACAAACCCCATAGTTAGCAGAAGGAAAGAAATCATAAAGATCATAGCAGAAATAAATGAAATAGAAACAAAGAAAACAATAGCAAAGATCAATAAAACTGAAAGGCGGTTCTTTGAGAAGATAAACAGCATTGATAAACTATTAGCGAGACTCATCAAGAAAAAGTGAGAGAGGACTCAAATCAATAAAATTAGAAATGAAAAAGGAGAAGTTACAACAGACACCACAGAAATACAAAGCATCCTAAGAGACTACTACAAGAAACTGTATGCCCATAAAATGGACAACCTGGAAGAAATGGACAAATTCTTAGAAAGGTATAAGCTTCCAAGACTGAACCAGGAAGAAATAGAAAATATGAACAGACCAATCACAAGTAAAGAAATTGAAACTGTCATTAAAAATCTTCCGACAAACAAAAGTCCAGGACCAGATGGCTTCACAGGTGAATTCTATCAAATATTTAGAGAAGAGAAAACACCCATCATTCTCAAACTCTTTCAAAAAATTGCAAAGGAAGGAACACTCCCAAGCTCATTCTATGAGGCCACCATCACCCTGTTACCAAAACCAGACAAAGATACTACAAAAAAAGAAAATTACAGACCAATATCACTGATGAATATAGATGCAAAAATCCTCAACAAAATACTAGCAAACAAAATCCAACAACACATTAAAAGGATCATATACCATGATCAAGTGGGATTTATCCCAAGGATGCAAGGATTCCTCAGTATACGCAAATCAATCAAGTGATGTGCCATATTAACAAACTGAAGAGTAAAAACCATATGATCATCTCAATAGATGCAGAAAAAGCTTTTGACAAAATTCAACACCAATTTATTATAAAAACTCTCCAGAAAGTGGGCATAAGGGGAACCTACCTCAACATAATAAAGTCCATATATGACAAACCCACATCACACATCATTCTCAATGGTGAAAAACTGAAAGCATTTCCTCTAAGATCAGGAACAAGACAAGGATGTCCACTCTCACCACTATTATTCAACATAGTTTTGGAAGTCCTAACCACGGCAATCAGAGAAGAAAAACAAATAAAAGAAATCCAAATTGGAAAAAAAGTAGTACTGTCACTGTTTCAGATGACATGATGCTACACAAAAAGAACCCTAATGCCACCAGAAAACTACTAGAGCTAATCAATGAATTTGGTAAATTTGCAGGATACAAAATTAATGTGCAGAAATCTCTTGCATTCTTATACACTAATCATGAAAAATCTGAAAGAGAAATTAAGGAAAGACTCCCATTGCAAAAAAAAGAATAAAATACCTAGGAATAAACCTACCTAGGGAGACAAAAGACCTGTATGCAGAAAACTATAAGACACTGAGGAAATAAATTAAAGATGATACAGATGGAGAGATATACCATGTTCTTGGATTGGAAGAATCAATATTGTGAAAATGACTATACTACCCAAAGCAATCTACAGATTCAATGCAATCCCTATCAAATTACCAACGGCATTTTTTACGGAACTGGAAGAAAAAAATCTTAAAATTTGCATGGAGACACAAAAGACTCTGAATAGCCAAAGCAGTCTTGAGGGAAAAAAACGGAGCTGGAGGAATCACACTCCCTGACTTCAGACTATACTACAAAGCAACAGTAATCAAGACAACATGGTACTGGCACAAAAACGGAAACATAGATCAATGGATAAAGATAGAAAGCACAGAGGTAAACCCACACACCTATGGTCAACTAATCTATGACAAAGGAGGCAAGGATATACAATGGAGAAAAGTCAGTCTCTTCAATAAGCAGTGCTGAAAAAACTGGACAGCTACATGTAAAAGAATGAAATTAGAACACTCCCTAACACCATATACAAAAATAAACTCAAAATGGATTAGAGATCTAAATGTGAGACCGGAAACTATAAAACTCTTAGAGGAAAACATAGGAAGAACACTCTTTGACATAAATCACAGCAAGACCTATTTTGATCCACCTCCTAGAGTAATGGAAATAAAAACAAAAATAAACAAATGGGACCTAATGAAACTTCAAAGCTTTTGCACAGCAAAGGAAACCATAAAGAAGATGAAAAGACAACCCTCAGAATGGGAGAAAATATTTGCAAATGACTCAACGGACAAAGGATTAATCTCCAAAATATATAAACAGCACATGCAGCTCAATATTAAAAAAAACAACAGCCCAATCCAAAAATGGGCAGAAGACCTGAATAGCCATTTCTCCAGAGAAGACATACAGATGACCAAGAAGCACATGAAAAGCTGCTTAACATCACTAATTATTAGAGAAATGCAAATCCAAACTACAATGAAGTATCACCTCACACCAGTTAGAGTAGGCATCACCAGAAAATCTACAAACAGCAAATGCTGGAGAGGGTGTGGAGAAAAGGGAACCCTCTTGCACTGTTGGTGGGAATGTAGATTGATACAGCCACTATGGAGGACAGTATGCAGGTTCCTTAAAATCTAAAACTAGGGCTTCCCTGGTGGCACAGTTGTTGAGAGTCCACCTGCCAATGCAGGGGACACGGGTTCGTGCCCCGGTCTGGGAAGATCCCACGTGCCGCAGAGCAGCTAGGCCTGTGAGTCATGGCTGCTGTGCCTGCACGTCCGGAGCCTGTGCTCCACAATGGGAGAGGCCAAAACAGGGAGGGGCCCGTGTACCGCCAAAAAAAAAAAAAAAATCTCAAAATAGAATTACCATATGACCCAGCAATCCCACTACTGGGCATATACCCAGAGAAAACCATAATTCAAAAAGACACATGCACCTCAATGTTCATTGCAGCACTGTTTACAATAGCCAGGTCATGGAAGTAACCTAAATGCCCATCAACAGACAAATAGATAAAGAATTTGTGGTACATATATACAATGGAATATTACTCAGCCATAAAAAGGAATGAAATTGGGTCATTTGTTGAGACATGGATGTGTCTAGAGACTGTCATACAGAGTGAAGTAAGTCAGAAAGAGAAAAACAATTATCTTATATTAACGCATGTATGTGGAACCTAGAATAATAGTACAGATGAAGTGGTTTGCAGGGCAGAAATTGAGACAAAGATGTAGAAAACAAATGTATGGACACCAAGGGGGGAAAGCAGCTGGGGGGGTGGTGGTGGTGGTGTTATGAATTGGGCGATTGGGATTGACATGTATACACTGATGTGTATAAAATTGTTGACTAATAAGAATCTGCTGTATAAAAAAGTAAATTAAATTAAATTTAAAAAAAAAAGAGAAACTTGTCCAATCTTACACAGCCTGCAAGTGTCAGATACAGTTTAACATGGTGCCTCAGCCAGAGTTAATTCTAAAAACAAAAACAAAAAGCCCCAACAGTATACAGATTATATGAGCACAGCTGCTAAGAACACAATCCAACCCAAGATACAAAAACATTTTCTTTAAAGATTATAAATAAAAATTGTATTGTCTGATTATATTCAACAGAACTAGAACTTATAATAAACTTATGACGTACAAAATTCTATATAGAGCTGAGTTTAGTTAATTTAAAGGTAATTGATAACTGAAACCAAATTAGAATGTCCCTGGATTCAATGAAGTATCTAAACCATCCTGCAGAAATTTCAACACTGTAATTTACTATAATACCATATTTTTCTAAGCTTTAATTTTAAGCTATAATTATTAATATTTTATAGACACTTCTTCAAAACCAAATCTATAGAAAATCTGAATATTTTACAGAAATATTTTTCACATATATTTATATGTGTGTATATTGAGAATGAACATACATGAATGAGTGTATATAGATATGAGTAATAGCTATCCATTTCTCAATCTCCCTATTTTTCTATATATAGGATGATCCCAGTTGGTCAAATTTAGGTTATAATGCCTAACTGTCTTTTCCTAATGTTCAATCAAATCAGATAAAAAATGCATATGTTTCCCTGGTTAAAGTCATACAAAATAGTTGTTAATATCAGCTCAGAGACATTCAATCATTAGCTCAAGTCAGATGATTCCACAGTTTCCTTGGTCTTGGCCCCTTTCCCAGGGTCTTTAAGCCACTGGGATGATATATCTGTGCTATACCAATCAAGCAGAGCACTGAATTTATTTCTAAGGCCACCAGCATCCTTCCTCTGCTCTCTATACTTGTTGATGGAACCAACATGCTCCAAGTTACTCTGGCTCAGAATCTTAATGCCCTGCCCTTTCACACCATAAAAGATTCAGTTAACAAGTCTTTTTTTTTTTTAACACTTTATTGGAGTATAATTGCTTTACAGTGGTGTGTTAGTTTCTGCTTTATAACAAAGTGAATCAGCTATACATATATCCCCATATCTCCTCCCTCTAACAAGTCTTTTTGTATCTCAAAGTGTTCCTTTCTTTTCATTCTCATTACCCTTATTTTATTTTTTTATTTTAATTTTTTTTATTTTTTAATAGATGTTTATTGGAGTATACTTGCTTCACAATACTGTGTTAGTTTCTGTTATACAACAAAGTGAATCAGCCATATGCATATATATATATCCCCATATCCCCTCCCTCTTGAGCCTCCCTCCCACCCTCCCTATCCCACGTCTCTAGGTCTGTCGTCTCCCAGCCAATCAATCTTTCCCTTTCCCAACAATCGTGTATCTTAACACAGGTAAATGCACCCAAAAGAAAGCTGTGATGCTCTCACCTCACTCTACCATCTTTATTTGTTTCTCACAGTAACATTTAGGGAATATGTCCCACCTTATTTCTTTTTTCCTTCTTTCTAACAAAACTGGACTGCAACTTTCCCCTGGAGCCCAGGTCTTGTTTTGTTGATACTAATCCTTTTGTCTTTTCTCCTTCTTTTACTTATATTTCCATAGGTATAAAATTCAGCTTGTTGGTATCACCTGAAATACCACCTCCTACATAAAAGGTCTTGGCCTCTTTACACTCAAGGTGGGGAATCAAAAATCTCCTCTTTCTCATTTGCTCTGTTTCTCCTTGTGGCCAGCATCAAGTTGTATTTTTTCTTCACCGACCATGTATTGGTCCTTCCAATTTAGGGAGTTTAACCTAAATACTAGGTTGGGGGTAGGCACTGTTTCTTATCTTTGTATTTCTCAAAATTCTTAAAAGATTATTTTAACTAGGGTACATGATTGATTATTTTTCATAGGTGAAAGATTGAATAGCTGGTGATTATTACATTTTCCCCTATTTTACCTATAGTTTTGAATTTTAAGTTAGCAATTTCTTATAGAAAAGAGGTCACAATTTTGTGAGTGAAGTGATATCAAATAATGTTTGCAGAGTTGGCCTTTATAAGCATACCACTATAGGCTTTCAAATTAAAACTACACAGAGAGGAAAGCTTTTTCATAAATTTGAAATTGGAATAAGTTCTTCTTTGGCTTCTATAGGAAAATGTGAATAGATGGATAGAAATGACTTGACCATTACTTGTTTCACTTTGTGCTGTCTGCATAGACGGAAATTAGCAGATAGATACTTAAGTTCAATAAAACTGTTACCAAAATATCTGTTCCTATGAAAGAAAAAGTGGTAGATTGAAAAAACTCAACTCATAAATTCATTCCTTTGCAATCATATTGCATTCCTTATATAAACATGATCTTTATGCTCTTGTGTCCCCTCAACGTGTTTTCCAATTCATGTCCTGAATATAATTTCCATATGCCTAATGATCTTTCCAAGTGTTTACATACTTTTAGATGCATACATATTATAAAACCCCCAAACCCCAATAGATGTTTCTAAATTTTGTAGAAGACCAGAAGAACACTAGAACCCTCTCAAACTCTGTAGGTGTTTGCTTTACAGGAAATACAAAAAGTCATTATGTAGAGCTACTCATATATGCTGCTGTAAGACGCCAAACTCACAGCACATTGGAGAATCTAAGAGTTAACCTTTGTGGTGGTCTTTTGGCTAGAACACTCTTAGGAAAGAAATATAATGAAGAGGTAGACAAAAATGAATAACCCTTATTTAAATGCCACTAATATTTAAATATACCAGTAAGTGAAGCTTCCTACTGTTCCATTTAACACTCCAGCAAGAGGCTAATGAAATGTGGAGTGCTTTCTGCATCTCTTCTTAATCTGGGTGCTGTGTTTAATAGAATGACCTCTTTGAAGTTATAGAACAACCCTCTTTAAGTTGAAGTCAGAAAATATCTGTTTAGCTATCTTACTTTAAACTGAAAAACAATGGCTTAAATAATTGTGTGTAGAATGGCAGCTCCACAATTACTGCAGAAGTGTTTTGACATGTGCGGTGTTAATTGGGCTCTGGTTCTGTCTTGAAACTCAAGTCCAGGGGCTAAGCATTGTAAGTCCTGAGGACTGACTACCAAAGCAACACAGTTGCTAAAGACAGTTGCCTGCTAGGCCTGGTTCCAATGGGAAACAATTTCCTCTGGCAGCTTTTGAAGTTTGTTTTTATAGGAAATTGCCTCTTGGAGCATATAAAGCTAATTCATGGCAGTTCCCAGAGCTTCCCTGCACACCCAGCTGGTGCTCCCCTGTGGACACAGCATCTTGTTGACATAATCAGGCTCGGCTCTTGGCAAAGCTCCAGCTGTTTGTGTGGAGCCAGTCAGATTAGGTTGAAAGCCTCTAAATCTTCCAAAGTGTCCCCAGGAAGGGAATATAAAATGGTTGTGGTGATGTGGCAAGACCCAGGGAACATAGCAAAGTCGTGACATTTGTATCTGGAGCTGTCATTATGATTCAATAGCACAGAATTTGCTAGTGAATTCAACAGAGGTCATGACACAAAAGTGATGGATTATCCGTAGTTCTCTCCTTCCCACTGAATCTGTGTTATATGCTGGGTTAACTTTTCTTCGGGGGTTTGTTACGGTGCTACAAAGCCTGTTCTCCTCCTAACCCCCAGGCCATCACAACAAATATATATATTTTTTATGTTAGAATGCATATAAACATTTGCATAATGAATTTTAAATAAAAGAACTTTATTTCTTCTGCACAGGAAATAGTAGAAAAGAGTCATATATTATAAATTTGAAAGGGAGGATTGTTCTTAATTTGATTATTCTCCTCTCCCCGATTCATTTAACACATACTTATTAAAGAAGATTTTTAAGGACCAAAAAAACGTTATCTACTCACATTATAAAAAGCAAGGAGAAAAAAAAGCTTGAATATTACCCCAGACATCTAATTTGAGAAAAAAGTTGAAAATCAAAAGCAATATCAATTTGAAATATAAAAGAACAAGCATTTCTTTTTCTAGGTGTGAGAAATGCTAAAGTTTGAGCATAACAGTAATGTTAAATGAGTTGATATATCAGAAACAAAGAAAACAGCATCTGTGTACAGAATAGAGGGAAATAGAAATGAGAGAACATTTAATCACATGGGGAAACAGAGTTGAAAGAAACTGTGTATTTTTCTGAATTTGATATTGTCCATGGCAGTGAACGCTGAAGTTCAAAATGCATAGCCATATCTCCTATATCCTCGGTCCCTCTTTCTTGGCTCTGCATTTCTTAGGAATAAAAGAGAATGAAAATCTGTTAAGGTATCTTCTCCACAATAGTGTAGTTAAATTTGAGGACTGGAGTATCAATACACTTTGTTATGAAAATTTTACAAATTGTCCTTTTTTCTCTTATTGCACTCTTTTCATACTTATATATCATTATCATATGTTTTTTTTTAATGTTACATGGTATTCCTTTTGTTTGGAAGGTCATCCAGGTACCTAGTCCTGTCTGCCTATCAAACTTCTTCTTAACCGTCCTGGTAATTCCATCTATAATTTCCTCCCTTTATTATGACTTCACCTGAGCCCTATGCTTATAGGCAGAGATGTTAACTCCATCTCCTGTTTCACCTGCATGAACACTTATTTCACTAAATGGTAATTTTTGCTTGCATATCTGTCTTATCTAAGAAAAGCTGAGATGTATGGGATTGGGAACATCCTTTTCCTCCCACTTTTGCTTCATTCATGTCAGTTTCTGGTCCTCTGTGGATTTTCAGTAAATGTTTCTGAATGAACCCATCAGTGTCTTCTTGCCTTGTTTCTGGCTTTCTATTTGCTATGACTGGTAGGTAAAAGCACGATTCTGGGTTATATTGTCCTGGTGTAAATTCTGGATCCCTGATGGACTAGCTGTGTAACCTTGGACAAGTCACTTTTCTGGGTCTCAATACTTCACTTATAAATATTCTAATTCATATAGTTGGCCTGATGGGTAACTGTGTTACTGTATAAAAACCGCTTATAAAAGCATTTGGTACATAATAAAACCCAAGTCAGTGCCATCAGTCAGCATTCTCCCCATCACCATCACCATCACCAACATCAATGGCCTGACCACCTGTGTGGAAACAGTGTGAGAATCTCCTTGGCATTTGTATACATGGGTAGAATTGCTAGGTCAGGGGGTATACCAAAATTATGAAGGTCAGCTGCTTCAGCTAATGCTTTTGAAGTACTCTTAAGTGCCATATATTTTTTCTGCCTTAGTTCCAAAATTTCTCAAAAACGAGTGCTCTTTTTAGTTTCCTTTAATTTTTTTATTTAACAAATACTCATCCAGCACCTTACACATGCCAGGTCCTTTTCTAAATGCTTTATAAGTATTAACTCTCCTAACTCTCATGAACTAATGTACTATTAATGGCTTCACTTTACAGAAAAGAAAAGTAAGGGACAGAGAAGTTAACAGACCTGCTCTAAATGAGGCAAATTAAGTGGTTCCAAAGATCATGCTGAGAACCACTGCATACTTCTGACCCTCACTGAGCTGGGCTCCCTTTACACACCCTTCTATTTTTAAGCCTGTTCTGCCTCCCTTCCCTTTGGTTTTCTTCCTGATTCCTCTTCTGCTTCCTTTCTCTAAATCAAGCAGTGGAGAAGGGAAGGAAGAGAACAAAACTAGGTAGTAGACAGAAACCTTTCTCTTTTCTGTGCCTTGCTTCAAATTTTGCCCTGCTCCACAGCCTACTAAAAATATGTACAAAATATTGTATGTTTCAATTCTTTATGCTTAAATGACTTTCTCTATAAATAACAATCTTCCAATCTATCTTTGTATAACTATAAGGTTTGGTAATATTTTCATCAAATAAGCTTCAAGAAGATAAAAGCAATCCCCAGGCAATAGATATAGTTATACTACAAGACTGCCAAATACATACCCATGGGATTTAACACCAAGAGCTTCTTCCTCTCCCGTTTTAATCAAAGAGTGCCAGAAAATGCAATAGCGATAGGGAGATGAAATTGAATACCAAGAAAAAATTAAGCATCAAAAATTAAAATTAAAGCATAAAAAATTAAAACTAAAATCAATCCACTATGCCAATTTTTTCAGTTTTGTACTCATTACCATTACTTCCAGAATTCTAAATATATATTCATGTTACAGAACATATCTTTCATTCCACATTATATTCTTTAATCTTTCACTCTTCTGTAGATCTCAATGACTCACCAAAATCTAACTAGGAAGCCATTTCCATTTTCTCCTTTAAAGGCCATCTCTAGGAACACTTCAATCATCTGAAGTACATAGTCTAGTAAAATCAACTCAGCAGTATCATGTAGTTTAAACTTTATGTTTATATGTGTATTTTATTTAATTTGATCTTCAAAAATATTCACATTTTAAAAAATGCTCATTGTTGATGTGTCGATGGTTTGGAAAAAGTAATTCTGAATTTATCACAAATTCCTTGGTACATGGTCACAATATACTTTAAGAATAATGTAAAATTAAGCCAGGTTTTAACAGAGAGAACTTGCTCTGATATTAATAGCTAAAATGTATTTGATATAATATATAACCTGTTGTTCTACTTCGTTAAAATTGAACAAATATTAACACAATTTCTCATGCTAGTATGGCAAACTATAGTAAATAAAAACCCATGTGAATGTTTGCATGTTAATATTACTATGGAAATAAAATGTATGAGTTTATAGCCATGTCTTATTACAAACATAGCTAAATGTTAAGTGCCAAGTTTCTATTCCTATTTCACTTAAAAGGAAAACCTGATGTACTAGAATTATTTAGAGCAACTCATTTTTCTATTGTGTTTATAATGTATGATGCACTATCTCTAGTAACAGACATTTATTCAATCTGTGATCACTTTAAAAATAATGTCACTTATTTGAATAATTTAGAACAAAAAAATAAGGCACTGTAAATAAATTTTGATCTGGTGCAAAGAAACTAATTTCTTTCTAATGATTACCCAATCTGTGATTTTGTAAACTCCAAAATACAGTTATGAGATTTTAATCACTTTCCTATCTAATACATTTTATATAAACATCTATTTCAAAGGAAGGATGGCATTAACATTTAAAATAATATTTTATCATTAATTTCTCAATATATTTATGTTAAGAAATGACCTCTTATTACAGATTCTGAAATATAACACTTAAACATATTTAAAATATTATGTAACTGGTTATTATGCAAATCACTTTTTAATGTTAAGGTTTAATCTCACTTCTTTCCAGATTTCTGCTTATAAATAATTATTTTACACTGCATCTAGATATATCAATAGAATTTCCAAGGTATTATGTTCTTAATTACTTTACCTTCAAAATCTGTTTTTTCTCCAGTATCCACCCCACTCCCCTCATTTTTACCAGTATTAAAGCAGTTTCCAGTTAGTCAGGGGACAAATATCTGGTCCATTTTCCACGTTTCTTCTCCTTCACACTTCACAGAATGTTGTGCCAATTACACCTATGAAATATATTCCTCTCTAGTGGGTACCCCCCAGATCCTCTGTTCAATTCTGCTATACTACATGGATATTTTGATAGACCTTAACTCATCTCCCTGCCTCTACCTCTCTATCTTCAAATCCACCTGCTCTAATATCATCAACCACTTTTCAAAAATACCTTCCTCATACTATCATCATTCAGTCTTCTGTCCCAGTTAGCTAATTAGCCCTTGAGGTCTCTACTGGGTCTCAGAGCTCTGACTTGGATTCTAAGACACTTGATTGTACCCTAGTGCATCCTCAAATGCTTGTCAATTATTTTCCCCTCCCATCCTGATCCTCACATTCTCAGAGATTGGCTCAAGTTCCCTTAAAAACTGAAAAGAATACTTAGAATATGAAGTATCCATTAGGTTTACTGATTCACCACTACCCAATCATTTTACTTCCCTATTTTTCTTTCTGGATTCAATTTCATTAGGTATTTACCTAAAAAGTCTTGGTGCAATAGACATTGCAGTTAGACACATCATTCTTTCTGTACTGAATGCTGCTATCCTGAGATGTGGTCAATTCCCCTAGAATCTCTCCTGTTCAGTCCAGGTCCTGTCTCTTTCTAGACTAGTCAAGCCACTGAGGGCCCAACATATCCACACAAAAGCATCTCAAACTGCCTATAAAACATGCAGCTCCATCTTTTGAAATGATAATATACCCAATAATATGGAATCAATTACTCAAGGCTCTCTTATTATACTGGAAAGATAATATTTCTTTTGAAGCAAAGGCTCTGACTCTTGAATTACAGATGTAATTATTAGAAGTAATGAATTTGGAGGTTCACTTAGCATTTACAAGTAGTTTTTTTTTTCTTTGAGAAATATAGTTAACCAATTCAAACATCTCTTGATGTATTCATAGGTATAGATACATTCATGTAAGGTTAATTATTGTATTTAAAACTGGTGACCAGACTTGACAAAAGTGTAAAGAGAACCCTATTATATTTGTTAACTAATCTTCATTATTCTGTGAAGCCCTTACTCAGATATAGAATCATGAAGGAAGACTAAAGACTCAACATAGAGCCAATGAATCTGATGATTTTATGTTGATTTGCGTAGCAAAAAAACACTTGCAAGGAGGAGAAAACCACAAAATGTCGAGAGAATGGATTTGTGATATAGGAGTGGATCTGATTTCACTCTAGTAGGGCAGTTCTTCCATACGCCACTTTGAATTTTTCTGTTGTACATCTGTTGCATGACAACATAAAATGGTTGGGTTCACTATCAATTACAGGCTGGAACAAGTAAGATTTCAATTACAACAGGAGAGCAAAACAGCTGGGAAATCCCCAAGGGGGGGCACAGGAACCAAGGGGGGAAGCAGACATCACAATGGTACACTGCACACTATTAATTAGAGAGAAATGAAGTCAAATTAAAAGAAAATATACCCCTAGATCCTCTGTTTCATAGAGACCATTTGGGTACTGAAAACAGCACCTCAGTGGCTTATCTCTGTGAATTCTCACGTAATTGTTGCCTTGTGAGCAGCTTAAATAAAAACTCTAGCATAAAAATATCTTATGTTTTTAAGACAACTTATTTTTAAAAATTCAATGTGATTAAATCTAGGCATTTAGATCATATCCATTTATTTTTAAAAGACAGGGTATCTGTAAGAGGTAGCAAAGTAAAAGAAATGAAGAAAATTATGTAATGAGTTTTTCAAAAGCCTGAAGCTTCCTAAATAAGGAATCTATAAACATAGGCACATGTAAAAGTCTCCTTAACAAACATCTTAGTCTCTGGAAAAAAGCAGGGATCCTTCTACTATGTACACTGCATGACAATTATGTGATTTTCCCCCATATGCCTGTTTCTCTTATGTTCAATTAACTAAAAGCAGTGTAAATTAAAACAGCATAACATACTATTGAAGATAATTTTTTTCTAACATAGTTAGAATCTATCAATATACTTAAGAATTAGCCACAGGTTATAAAATATTAGAGCTCTGCAGAATAGCACATTTTCTTTGTAGTTTTCATAATTGACGTATTTCATAACAGTAATGAAAGCAACATTAGTAACTTTAGAACCATACTATGTTTGAATTACTTGATCCATAATCCACTTCACTCACTTTCTTTGATAATTCACAAATCTGGGTTTAAGAAAATAATAATTACAATTATTATTTTAATAAATATTAATGGAGACACTCCAAGATTTACTCTGTAGTTCACACAAACCTGTTATCATAGTTGAATATACTGAATATAGATTTGAAGTTTTATTTGGAATTCCCCCCAAATAAATCTCTTTATTTGCCTTATTTTTCTCAAGAGAAATTTACATGGGAAGAGATAAAATCATGGCATTAGTTCAAATAAAAGACGATTAGGGGCTCAGTTAGGACACTGTGGAGAAAACAGTGACATTCTAACTGTACAAATTACAGTTACTAAACAGCAATGAAGGTAAGGGTGAAGAGAAACGGAACCTAGGATTACTGGGATTTTTAGCTCAGGACACGAAGGAGTAGAGAAGGCTGGAGGGAAATTAGATAGGAATATTATCATGCACACAATGTGATTTTTTACTAACATCCAATGTAGCTTCATTTAACTTCATAGCTTAAAATTATGTTTTATCTTAATTTTTTCCTCTATGGTATGATAGTTTTTGAAAACCAG
The DNA here is from genome assembly GCF_005190385.1 of Monodon monoceros. Lineage (NCBI taxonomy): Eukaryota > Metazoa > Chordata > Mammalia > Artiodactyla > Monodontidae > Monodon > Monodon monoceros. Next base: position 36,856,024 of record NW_021703785.1, read on the forward strand.
TAAATCCTCATATAGTTCCTGTTATGTCTGAGGGCAGTGTCTCTTATAAACTACTTTATCAATGACCTGGGTCTCATTTGAAACATTATTCTGGAAAAAGAAAATATATTTCCACCATAACTTCTCTCAACGTATGCACAGTAAATTAAGTCTAATGTGATTCAAATCCCAGTTCTTTAAAGCTACCTGCATTTCACAGGGAAGGACAATTCCAGACCCCTTCTCCTCTCCCCGTTCTTTTTTTTCGGTAACGTTTTCAGCCTTTGGATGACACTTCCTAAAGGAACAGTATGGGTCCTGTGGAGGCTTTGACCTACTATAGCCCCTAGATTGTTATTGATACTTCTCTCAAATTATAAAAATAAGGAAACTTCATCTCTTTTCTAAATTGAGGATTGATAAAACTACTTCGAATTTTGAGCATAAAAAAACAAAATAGAATCAATTTTGTATATAGATGTGTTTTGGGAATGACCTTACACATTTATTACTCTTAATGTTTGGAGAATAAATATTATCTCCCAATGCTTGGGTAGTGAGAATGGAATATTGTAAAATGGTTATAAGTATTTGATAAAGAGAAAAAGGTACAAATTTGATGGTGGTAAAAGAGATAATTTTCTTTCAAGATCTGGTACTGTGGGATGTCTCCCTAACTCAGACACATTGGGAGAAATCAGTGAGTGCTTCAAAATTAAATTCAGAAACATGCCTGGCCTCTATGGAATATGTGAAAGAAGGACTCTGACAGGCAACAGCAAAATTGCAGCTGCTGAGATTGTGTGTAGCCAAGTGCCACTTCACTCTTTTTTTTTTTTTTTTTTCTTTACGCGGGCCTCTCACCGCTGTGGCCTCTTCCGCTGCGGAGCGGACGCGCAGGCTCAGCGGCCATGGCTCACGGGTGCAGCCGCTCCGCGGCATGTGGGATCTTCCCGGACCGGGACACGAATCCGCATCCCCTATATCGGCAGGCGGACTCTCAACCACTGCGCCACCAGGGAAGCCCGCCACTTCACTCTTGAGCTATGTTAAGCTGACTGAAGGAAAGAAATCAATTACCATTGTCAGTGAACTTCACGTAGACCCAGGTTTGAGATGCCAGCTACATGCAGGTCTGTGCCCTCAACAAAGATAATTCTGACTAAGCCTTCATTAAGGAGTGCTACTGCATTCACTGCTTTGAGATTTTAAGTGGTTGTGTTTTAAGTGTAGACGGAGACAGATGGAGAAACCTGAATATTATAAACCAACTAACATTACCAACAAAAATATCTGCCTTATCTAGTTAACTTCTTCTAGAAGACCAGGTCTATTAGAGGAACATACACATGTGTGCACACACACACATAACAATATTCTCTGAGGAACACACTACAGCTTAGACATATTAAAATCTCAGGGACTACACGTATTGGATACTTGTCATTGCTTTCAGACTGGAATCGATGTATACTTCTTTTGGTTAACAATGTCCCAGATTTGCTTTGGACACACTTCTTCCTCACTTTCAATCCCTGAGTCTGAGGCCCGAGGCAAGAACTATTCAAAACAGCATCCCTGTTTTCCAGACACAGATACTTGTTCAGGGATGGAAATGTGGCCTAGTTTTCTCAGGTGAGATAGTGTGACTTCCAGGTCTAACATGGGAACTCCTGGACAAGAGTGTGTGTTGAAACCATAGGAGTTGGGCCTGCTCCTGGGGTCATAAAGAGGAAGGAGTCTGTCAGTGGAATAGCCCAGAGGAAAGGGATTATGAGATGGTAGCTGATGCTACTGCTTGGATTTTAAAGGAAGGTACAACCAAAGTATTGATACAAGCCAATAAATGCCTTTTGTGGGGATATCTTGTATATATGTGCATTTGTGGCTTAAATCGTCAATCTTACTTCAGTGATTCCCAGTGCGTGGCAAGACTAACAAACCTGACTAAAGCACACAGCAATGGTCTACTTTCCAATACGTTTTTAAGAGCATATACTGAGGCAGTTGACGAAGAGACTAATGGGGTGTGTGTGTGTGGAAATCTGTGATTCCTTGTCATAATTTTAAGTCTAGTTAATTTAGAAAAAAAAAACATAAATATCTTTACTATTATTTAATTCTGTATTTAATTACATTTTTCAAATTCTTCATTACCAACAGTATATACCTGTTTGGTTTCTAGTTTAAATCAATTTTAAAGAAATAGACTGAAGAAAATACTGCAAATACTCTATGGGATAAAAGTCTTTAAAACGTAACATAATCTAAGTAACATTAATCAACAGTATCTATCCTGAAGAAATTCTTTGTGGAATAAAAAATTTCTAAAAATCTTATTTTATGTCAGTGACTGTGGCTATTATTAGGGAATAGATATCTTGTCCTGACACATATATCTGTGCATTTAAAAAATTTAGTCAAAAAATAAAAAAAGAAAAGAGGAATACAAAGATAATTTACAAAGCATTTCTCATATTTTTATAGATTCTTAGGTAGTTTGTTCAAATTTTTTTCATTCTAGGACACTTATAAAATAAAAAGTTAACAGAAAGCCCCCAAACTATGAACATCCTTTTTGCCATGAATTGTGGAATAATTTCTGCAAAAGAAATATTTTGTTTTGCAACTCAATGTGTGCTTTAAATATTTTAACAATTTAAAAAAATAGTTATAACAGTGCATAAAAGGTCAGTTTGCACATGCCAGTACACTGTATCATATAAATAAACACTCAGGGACCTTTCAAGACACAGATTAAGCTGCTAAATATGTATTTAGATACTTCTTAAAATGGAGATCAGTACAATGATAGCTGTTATTGCCATCCAAGTATTTAGAGAATTTAAAGCATGGATTATTGACAAGATGGACCATTATATGTCCTCTGGGGCCATTACAGTGGAGCATGTAAACACAGATATAGATAATGCAGGGGGAGGAACAAAAATCAGCTTGTAAGCAATGCATAAAAGCTTCCTGGGAGCAGAATAAAGAGACTGGGTATATATTTAGAAAATGATTTGTAGAGAACTTGGGGGAAAGTATCATTAAGCATGTAAATACCTTCTCAACAGAAAAACTTAATTTTTTGTCCTCTAAATATACAAGGCAATCTCAAAGGTGGATAACTGTTGGTTAACATATTTTGCTAAATAATTAAGCAGATTACAATCTTGCAGAATAATAGAATATGTACATATATTTTTCACTAACATAATGAACCTGTTGCTTTTATTATCCACCTGAAGTACTTGAAATAGAAAACAATCCTATCACTTAACATAATTTGGGTATTTCCTGTCACTTTATTTATTACTTTTTTTTTTTTTTTTTGTGGTACGCAGGCCTTTCAGTGTTGTGGACTCCGGAGGCGCAGGCTCAGCGGCCATGGCTCACGGGCCTAGCCGCTCCACGGCATGTGAGATCTTCCTGGACCGGGGCACGAACCCATGTCTCCTGCATCGGCAGGCGGACTCTCAACCACTGAGCCCCTGTCACTTTATTTTTATAAAGATGATTCATATTGGTAGTCCAGTAAGAGTTTTTAAGTTCCTTTCTTTTCTGTCTTCTTTCCTATTTTATTGATCTTTGCTTTTCTTCTCTTTCCTTTCTTTGCACAAGTCAACTTATTGGGCACTATACTCAGCTACAGTCCCTTTACATCAACTAAATTTCCATCTGTGAAAAATATATAAATATTACTGAGAATGAAGCAAAATTTTTAAGCACTGAATAAAATTCCCAAAATGTTTAAAGTATATTTTCCTTTTCCTTGACTTTGTGTGTAAATACTAAAATGATGAGATGTAATAAAAAAGAAAAGGGTCTTTCTCTAAGAGTTCCTCCCGTCTCTCCTTCCTTCACATATACATGCACACACACATGCACACATATTCCAGTTGTTTCCTGATAAGATAATTTAGAGCAGATTGCAAAATTCCAATGAGTCATTTCTCCCATTCCTTTCAAACCAATTAAAAAAATAAGCAAAAACTACTTTCATGGTAGTTTCTAATATGAAACATTTTTTAAGTTTGATACATTAAAGCCATTAAGTTGTTCTCATCTTTAGAGAAGATTTATTTTGATATTGTCTCCAAAACAAGATTTCTATGAAGTTATTTTTGTACACATAACTATTCCTTTAAAGCATTCAAGGTTTTTTATAATGACATTGATTCCATGATAGTTTCCCTTTCCACTATGATTATAGGCCATTTTAAGTAACAAATTTACTATTTTATGCCTACAGATTTTTATAAAGTGTATTTCTATTTGTATGTATTTAGCTTGATGATTGTGTGTGTGTATGTGAGAGAGAATGTGTTTATTTTTTTGTTTTAATTGTCCCAGCATCTCTGATATCTTACCACCCATGGTTTGCCCCAAATCTCCTGTAAGTGTTTTGGCATATCAGCTAAATTCAGTACCTAAAAGGAAATATTTGAATGAAAACATGTATCAGTTGTATTGTAAAGAATGTGTTTCACCTTTTATTTGACTATATTATAAATTGATCTTAAAATTACTAAGTTTAATAAAAAAATAGGGTATATTTAGAATAATGGAACATTTATAATTTTAAAATAACTAACATATTTTTAAAATTCTTTCATTAAAATTTTCAACTCTGTTTTGCTGAAAACTGGCAAAAGATATTCAAGTGGTCAATCACATTTTATTGCATTTTATTGTATCTTAATGACCAAAAGAAAAAATAATGCCCTTTTAATTTTTTTTTTTTTGCTAAGGCATCATTATTAAACATTTACCCTTAAGAAGCAATAACAACAGATGTTAGGATGTATAATCTAAGTTTAATGTAGGAGTATTAATGAATGTTCATGCTCTGTCACTAACTGCTAAATATAAATTGTACTCTACTGCTCAAATCCTTTCATAATTATGCAGTTTAGATAACTCTGCATACTTTGGGGACATAATTTCTAGAATATATTAGAGGAGTGAAATTTTAATTTTTCTCTCATTTTTTATAAAGAGCTTACAGTAAATTTTACTACCAAATGTTCTTCTGTGTATAATCACCTTTAAGTTGGAAGTTAGTGCTTTTAGTATATTATATATTTGTAGCTACTTTCATCATTTGTTCAAGTAATAATATTTGGATATGAAGGACTGCTCATTTTTTCTTCCAAGGTAATATTTTGTTAATATATCAATATTATGACTTGTTAATATATTATGATTTGTCCACTGACACTAAATAAGATACAAGAATACAGTGACATTCAACTGTCCAGTACAGTGTGACAGCATACTTCATATTGGCAACACCTGGCAGGGATAGTTGTTTTGTTAAACATAGCTTGCAAGACAGACTTTTTAGGGTACACTGTGTTTGATGAATGGTTTTGCACTTAGTATATACGTAGCTGTTCTAGGGGATATATATATATAGTAAGACATTTAGGGATGATATCATATACAAACAGATAGATGATGATAGAAATGATAGATAGATGATAGATAGATAGATAGATAGAGATTGCAAGTCTTACGGGCAATATCCTTTAGGCATGAGTGGGATGGGGGATCAGTGCTACTTTAAGTAGTGGATTCTGAGAGAGTCCATTATTTATATCTAGCCTCAGGGAAGAGCGTGTGATTGAGTCCTCTGGAGGAGGCAAAGAAGCAGGAATCAGAGCTATGTAATTATGACTAGGACTCACTGCCAACAAGGAATGAGATTGAAAGAAGTCTCTGGTAACTTATGGAGCCATCAGGTGAAGCTGCTTTTACCATCCACAAGTCTTGAAGAAGAGCTACCAGAGACAAAGCTCACAGACACTGCTGTGAACTGCTTCTGACCATGGTGCTGCCACAGTAGCACAAAGGGAATGTCAGAGCAGGCTGTGTAGATGCCTGGGCACACCCTTTCTCCTTCAGCATTAAGTCACTAATCAGGGAAGAGAAGGTCAGTCTCTAAATTGTCACAATATCCTTGGAGGTCCTTCCTTCTAGAGATAGCTGTTCTTTCCATCTTACCATGCACCAAGGAAAAACAATAATTCTGTAGCACTAAATATAGTAGTAGAGCTGGAGGTGAAGAGATCATGACTGATTGCTCAGAAATGTTAGTGACACCACTACAGAAACAAATTTTGTGCTGGTAAGGTGCCACTATTTGAAAGTAAGTTAAAATAGTAAAGTGAAGGAAAAAGGTATATACAGCAAGGGAGGGTTATTATTTTCTTTGTTCAGGAAATTATTTAAACTAAATTAAAATAAATCACTTTAAAATCTACTGAAGCTTAATTTAAAGATAATTCATTTGATTCTTTCCTCTTAAGTGAAATTATATTCCAACATATTTGTTGACTTTTCCATTGGTAATGATTGCACATTCTTATATGATTGTACATTGAGCTGAAACCTTAGAAACTTTTAGTTCAAACAAGGGAGTCACCTTTAACAGGAAATTCTTCTGTTTGAAAATATGCCCAGCTGATCTTTCAGATAACTTATGTGGGTCCCTGTGTTCTTCTCAAGTTACATCACAGTGTTAAACGCTTTGAAACACTGTGCCTATAGACAAACCTGTCTTTTCTGAACTTAAATTTTGGACCTCCTTGAGGAAATTCTGACTCTGTCAACTTGCATGTTTTCAAAGAAATGTCAAATTAAACCAATAGAAATCTAGTTTAGGTTCTTCTAACATCTTTTGAATATGAGGCACTGTACCTACTTTCAAAGAACTTAAAAATACAAAGTGTAACAAAGGACAGTAAAGCATTTGAGAAACTCTTCTGAAATACATGCTGCCCTTAGACAACTTTCCTTTGAAATCTGCCACAAAAGCGTTAGTGTCTAGAAATATTTCAACTTATTAGTAAAAAAAAAAAAAAAACCTCCTCTGAATAGATTGCAAAATTCCTGGCTGTATCATAAAGAATCTCAAACCCTTTAAAACAGAAATAATAAATTTATCAACAAAGGAGCTGTTCAACATGTAACAGTAAGTTTATACAATGATAAATTGCTATATTTCTTAACAAATAAATTACTTATTGAGTGATTTTATTTTATTTTATTTTTTGCGGTATGCAGCCCTCTCACTGTTGTGGCTTCTCCTGTTGAGGAGCACAGGCTCCGGACGCACAGGCTCAGTGGTCAGTGGCCATGGCTCACAGTCCTAGCCGCTCTGCGGCATGTGGGATCTTCCTGGACCGGGGCACGAACCCATGTCGCCTGTATCGGCAGGCGGACTCTCAACCACTGCGCCACCAGGGAAGCCCTAAGAGTGATTTTAAAAGAAAACTAAAATATTTAAATTATATATCCATAATGAAAATTAAAAAGTCAAATTACATGCCTCTTTTGGAAGTATGTATGGTTTATTAGAAGTTTAGGTTCTGGTGTTGGACTGTCTGAGTTATGTCTACCACTAGCCCCTGACCCCAAATACACACCTTTTACCGGCTGTGTGATCTTGAACAAGTTACCTAACTTTTCTAGATTTGGACTTTTTGACTACAAAATGGATCAATGGATCATACTATTTTTCTTCAAATTCCCAGGACAACAAAATGAGAATATTATTAAATAATAATATCAAATTCCTTGTTTTAGTCTGCTTTTTTTTTTAACTTATGGCAAAAGAAAATACTATAGACTAAGCAACTTAACATCAGAAAATTATTTCTCATGCTCTTGGAGATTACAAAGTCTAAGCTCAAGGTACTAGCTTATTCAGTTTCTCGTGAGAGTTTTCCTCCTGGCTTGCATATGGCCACCTTCTCCTGGTGTCTGTCACACAGCCTTTCCACAGTCCGTGGCACAGAGAGGGAGAGTGAGCTATGGTCTCTCTTCTTCTTCTTACAAAGACCCTAATCCTATTGGATTAGGGCCCTATACTTGTAACCTCATTCAACCTTAATAACTTCCATAAAGGCCCTAACTCCAAATAAAATCACATCGAGGGTTAGGGTAAAATCTGAATTTTGTAGAGACACAATTTAGTCCATCGACAATCCTTAATCATGGGTAAATGGTAGCTATGTGTAGTGATGGCTATTATAATGGTAATGCTCACCTACTAATAGTAGGTTGCTCACCTACTAATAAAGGAACTTGTTTCTAGAAAGTGTCACCCAGCTATGGACCTGGTAGATGAAAAGTAATTAATCTTCCTTTCCCTCTCAGTCTGTTGACATAGACACTGCCAATCATCCTCCCCTAAACTTAATTACTGTCTTCATTTTCTGCTTAAACCCAGTCAAGGGAAGGCATTTGATGACCAAATTACCAGTGAGGAGGGAAAAGGAGAAATCCTGAACAGGAAAGATCTCTATAGATAATCTTTTATTTTCCTCTCTTGATCACTGTGGCTGAGAAGAGTGAGTTCTCCTGAGCTAAATTCTCAATTCTCCTTTCCAAAAGATAGCACCATTGTTACTAACAATATCCTGTTCCTAATTGTGTAAACAAATGTTCTGTAAAGCTTGTTTCTTATTGTTATTTAATTTTCTAATATTTTTATATAAAGATCCTTTAGTAACCTGCATATAAGGACTTAATTTCCTTTTAAGCTATAAGTCACAACACTCAAGGGGATCCCCTATTAGCTCTAGAAAGACTTCCTGGGAGACATGTTAAAAATGCAGATTACTGAACCCCATTGCAGACCAATTTGATCAGACTACATGGAAGTGAGATCCACAAAGGTATATTAAAAAAAAAAAAAAAAAGAAACACAATCCTTAGGTGATTTTTATTTATACTAAAATTTGGGAGACATAGCAATTGAAGAATAATGGGGAGAAAAAGAGAGAGAGAGATGGAAAGAGAGAGAGAGAGAGGAAAGATAATTTTTTAAAAAGCTTATTTTTTCATTATTAGAACTAAGTATCCTAAGAACACATCAATTATTTGTGAATTTTAATTTTAAGGACAAGAATATAAATGAAAATCTGTAGAATTATCTTCTTTAGGGAAGTAGAGAAGTGAGTAAAACTGGTCAAAAGCAACAAATAGTGCATGTGAAAAAGCTTACCAGTCAAAATCTGAGGTCAGTAGTAGTAAGAAGAGGCACTACTTAGGTAGGAAGATGTCCTATCACTAAGAAGGTATGCTGGTAAAAAGAATGTTAATAGGACTAGAAGTCCTGCTCTCCTGCTTCCTTACTCTCAACTAATTTCCTCTTCCTAAACTTCTGATCTCCGTCTGTTTCCTTCTCTTCACTCTCTCCAAGTCCAAGGTCTCTGAAGTTCCTTCTAGTGACTTTCTCAGACCTCTAACAATGCCTTTGAGGTGGGGGAGTCTCTGTACCTGCAATGTATTAAGGAACATGAGTCCCTAACCTAATTGTACTGTGTAAAGTCATTCCACCCAGAAACTGTGTTTTCCGAAGGAAATATCTGTTACAGTAGGCGGTTGCAAAAATACCGTTGTTTTTTTGCTAGTCCACTTTCACTATGAGATAAATGGGTCTGGAGGGGCTAATCTACCACATTATTTGCTATGTTTAAACACTAAATTTCTGAATGACTCACAAATGAATGTTGAGAACATGACTCATCTGTGAATCACTTTTAATGGGAATACATAGACAGAAAAATATAAAATTATTTAGATGGAGAAAAATATGGTTTCACAAAGTATACAAAGAGGGAAGTATTATTTTACATTTCAATAGCATGTTCAAAGGTAAGAAGTAAAGCCTTGATCCTGAGATGCAAAGATCAAAAGAAACACTAAAATGGAGCATGCTGTTCTTTTAGCCACTAATGTTGCTCTATTGTGAATAATTGAATATCATATTGCTTATAATGAGAAGAACAACATATGGTTAAGAGCTTGTAGTTTCTGGAACCAAACAGGCTGGTTTGAATCCTGACTAGTCAACTTCTAGCTGCGAGACCTTGGCCTTATTTCTTTAAGCCTTTATTTCTGTGTCTGTAAAGAGTAGTATTGTCATGACTATTAAATGAATATGAAGTGCTTTGAATAGTGCATGACCTGACATTTACTCAGTTGTTTAAAATTCAATCATCTCTGTACCTCTGTTATTGTAGTGTAAGTATAAAAACTTTTAAAAAACATGGGTTATTATGTAGATACAATCAATCTTCATCATTCATGGGTTTCATATTCATCAATTTGCCTACTTTCTAAAATGTGTTTATAAATTGACCTCAAGTCAATAATCCCAACTCTTTTGTGGTCTTTTGTGTACATGCCCAGAGCTCAAAAAAAGTGGGTCTCCCCATTCACATGCTTCCAGGGAGGTCAAATAGGGTAACACTGTCTTCCTGATTCAGCTCTCATATTGCAAACAAGCATCTTTTGCAGTCTATTTAGTGTTGTGATTTTTTTTGCATCTTTGTGCTTTTCGTTGGTGATTTTGCTGTTTAAAATGGACCCCACGTAGAGTGCTGAAGTGCTGTCTAGTGTTCCTAAGCACAGAAAGGCTGTGATGTGCCTTACAGAGAAAATGTGTGTTAGATAAGTTTTGTTCAGGCATGAGTTAGTTTTGTTGGCCATGAGTTCAATATTAATGACTCAACAATATGTATTAAACAAGGTCCTTTAAACAGAAACATACCTAAAACAAGGTCATGTATTGATATATTAAAATGTGTGGTCAGAGGCTCACAGGAACCTAGGCAACCCTGCATTTCCCCTAGAAGCAATGGTTCAGTATTCACAAATTCAGTGTTTGAGGCAACTTTATAGAAGATAACTGCTACCAACAATAAGATGTATTCCTTTCTAAATGAAAATCTAAACATAAAGTTTGAAAATTTAGGAAACACTATATTCCTATTTCTTGTACTTCATAGATGACAAAGCATGAGGTCATTATAAAAGTAGTAAGAGTAGATTTGGAGTCATGCCTCTAATACTAATGGAAATATGACTAGTCTGTGCCCTGGGATCATGTCCTTCTGATTCTATTTTATTGTTCAATAGTGTGGACTTGGACCATGATAGAAAAGTCATTCCTTTCATTCACCAAAAAGTGATAACATGTGATAATGTAGGAAATCAACTCTATCACACATACGTTTGCCTTACAACTAGTATGTCAGAAATGAATAATAGATCAGGGTTGTAACAATGTCTTGATTGATTGTTTTCCTAATATGTGCTGAGTGCTGACAAAGTGCTAATCTCCCAGTCTGCTGTGGTGGGACCACCGTCGTTAAACAGTACAATTATGTTTTTGTAGCCTTCATTCATTTCCTGATTTTGCTAGACTTTTTCTCAGAGAAATATAAATAACTTTTGATCAACACGGGACCAAAATTATAGCTAACATTTATTGAGCTATTATTCCAGATATAAATTATCTATCTGTATATATATATATATATATATATATATGATAGATAATATTATATTCTATTGTAACTTTATGCATTAAGAGTTTTTATTACTCTTATTTCAGCTTAATGACAAAAAAAGAAAGAAAAACAAAGCTTGGGAAAGTTAAGTAAATTGTACAATATACATGATTAATGGTTGATCCTAGAATTCAAACCTTTGGTTAATATACTTGTCTACTGCTCTTTCTGTACTCTTTACAGGAAATGAAGTTTTATGTGTATTTATATATGTGTAAACATAAATAGACACATATGCCCCTATCTAGTCCAGCAAAGGTGAGGTATTTTTTTATGGATCAGATTTATTGAGAGGGTGAAACATTAAGAATTCTATAAGTTATTCTAAAAATAAAAGAGATAAAATCATAAATCTCAAATCAGTATTGATAATGGTTCACCAGTTTCTTTCTACAGAGATGTAAATGGGAAAATAGGGATCATTTGAATGCACAATAGTTACGGAGTTTTGGCTTAGTGAATGCTGCTTTACCTTCAAATTTAAGAATAGAGGATTTTCTTCAGTCCTTTGACTTTCTACAATAATAAATAAATAATTTACTAACTCCAGTAACATGTATAAATAGGAACATAAAAAAAGTGATACTATTTTGGTGCTTTCTAGCACACTGAAGCAGGTTTGACAGATGATAGATTAGTTTAAATTAAATGTTTTATCACCATTTTAGAGACTGTAAAAGAGAGTAAAATACACTGCACTTCAGAGGAAATGGACAAAAGTTGGAGATAATCTTTTTTTAACTTATGAAAGCAAGGGGAGCTCAAATACATTTAAGACATCTAGTCTTAGAGAATAAATATGAAACAGCATGGTAATTAGTTTCTCTGATCACCTGATTATAGGTTATCAACCACAATAAATAGCTTCTTTTGAAAATAATAGTTTTATGACTGGAAAGTATTTTCTGAAACCTGTAGCAAAAAGATTAGAATAATAATTTTTCCCTATGTTTCCTTAGAGGCAGGATTATTATCCTGTACATTCTCACATTGCTCTCACATGGTTATTATCCTGTACATTCTCATATTGCTCTTTCTCTGGAACATCATAAATCTCCCTTAAATTTTTAATAAGAGGTATATCAACCCATCCCTTTGATTCTGCACCACTGTCACAGGCACCCAAATTAGCAGGTGATAGAAGCCAGAGATGGAGTTATGGGAATGGAACACCCATTTTAAATATGGATATTCAGCAAACATCTTAACATAGATATCAGCAATATTTATGCCACAGTTATGATACTCATCACCTTCTCTCCTCTAAACTTTTGTGATCCCACCTAAAAGGTATTTCTACAATCATACCTTCCCCTAAAAACTAGGTGAATACACCCTTACCTTGATGGGGAAGGAATTTACCTTGGGATGAAGGGGCATATAACATTGAAGATTTATTTCTTTTTTCATGTAAAAATTAATAAAAATTTTCCTTTTAAAAACTTCACATAATTGAATATAAGAAATTTAGCTGTCCTTATGTAAACATTAATCTTCTTGAGCTTTCAACCTTTTCATTTTTAAATAATTCTATAGTATTTCAGTCTTGCAAAATTGTTTTTTACTTTAAGCCTCCATTTTTCAAGAACTTAATCATACCAATTAAGTTCTTCCAGCATACATACTAAATTCTCCACATCTTAAATTCTGTAATCTCAGCATGCTAATTATATTTTCTAGCAAAGTCTTTGAAGAGGTCAGAGGCTACTGAGAGGCTTGTGCCTTATGATAAATTCACAATCTATGTTTGACTTTTGAAGTTCAAATGACTTCTTTGCCTTGGGACAAATAAGCATTATTCCATTGGTAAACTTGATTTACTGAAATCTCTTAGAAAATAAATGAGCAGTCAAGATTTTTTATTTGTTTTATTGATTAGCAATGGATGTGTAAGGGTGTAGGAATGGAAGAGATGAAGAAAAAGAATGTTAAGTAACCAGAAAGCAGTCTGTGTAAAAGCAGCTGCCTCGCTTGTACATTGCAGAAAATTTTTTTTCTCTTCAAAGCAGCAACTTGTGGAGGTACCTAGGGAACAAATATAGACCTTTATTCATATTGGTGTATTTATACCCTGATATAAAATATAGGTCACGCGTCAGAAGTTTAAATACATTCCTTTTTCGTTTTGGTCTGTATATTTATTTCTCCTTGTCTTCCTCCTCTTCCTTTGTTTACTTATAACCGTCTAATTCCAACTAGATAAGTGATTTCAGATTACATAATATTATTTGATAGGAATAATAAGTGTAGTAAACATTAAAGAGTCATGGATCATTTTCTCCTGTGGTTGTATCTTTGGAAATATGATCCACACACTGAAAGTATAGCATCTCCTCTTCCAAACTCATAGACAGACTGGAAATATCTGCCTTGTCCACAGCAGTAGTCCCAGAACTTCAAATTGAGTGAAAAAGAGAAAAACAGTCCCTCAATAAAAGAGCTGTTTATCCCTTATCTCGTACCTAATAACCCAAGAAACATCCCACCATCAAAATCCTAAGATGACTAGAATGTATGTAATCTTTCTTTCAATCCAGTTAGTTAATGTTCCTTTCAAACAATATCCTTACTGGAATGAATAGCACAATTAAGTTAGTAAGTCATCTCTGCTTTTTTGTAAAATTTAAAATAGGTAAACTTATCTCTTTTTTATTATATTTATTTTCTTTTTTTGGTTCCTAGAGGAGATTATATTTGGGAGTGTATGCCCTTAATTAACCAGCTCCATAAATGTGAACAAATGATAGGACAGTTACTTTCAAACATTTGCTAAAGTGATTTTTTTTCTAGAAATCAAATTTGATCCTTATAAAATGTGCTTAAAATATTTCATTGTCTTTTTTGTTACAGGCAAAATGTCCAAATTCCTTAGTATGATGTAAAGTTTGTCTGTGACCTGTATTCTTATATTTCCAAATCCATCTTTTGCCTTGATCACACCCGACACAATTGGGTCCAGCCACACTGACTTGCCTGTATTTATATTAAGCCTACAGAGGCAGGCACATATTTACCCTCTCTCTGGAATTCTCTTCTTTTTTTGCCTGACTCCTCTCCTATATTTTAAGAATCATCTCAAATGTCAACACACTTTTGAACTTTTTCTCTACCCTGCCACCTTCAGGTTACCAGTCTCCTCAAGACAGGGTTTTCCAAGTCTTTCTGGATGTTCCCATAGCTCTGTGATGTCTTCTATTTTCAGAATTCTCATTTGCTGTAATTATTTGTTGCATGCCTGCCTCCTTGATTAGGTAACAACTCTACTGTCTCCATTGATGTCTGTTTCCCAGAGCTGAGGAGAATGCCTGGCTCAGAATGGACACAATGCCTCATCAGGCCCTTCCCATTCTCTTTCCTACTCCCTCCAATATCAATTTTATTAAGTTTACATAATTACTGCATATTTTGTTTAATATTTGATAGTAATTACTGGTGGAAATGAGCTTTGGGGAGTCTACTACTCAATGCTCTGAATATCAGATACTTGAAAAATCTTTTCAAAACGAAGACATTCCTGCATGACTCTATCAATACCACCTTCTTGAATATGTGCGCTTCATAAATCATGATATTTATGAAAAACAACAAAGGGCTGTTTTGCAAGTTTATGCATTTGAAAGTAGAAAATACAAATAAAACTCTTCCTTTCTCAAGTTACTAATTAGATACCTAAACACTAACTATATTTCATTTATCAGAAAACTTTCTATTTACCAGGCACTCAGATCTCTATTCCACTGTTGTTAACATTTCCTTTTTGGTGTAATAAATAGGCACTCTGATTCACTGTTTCTTTGCTAGGCATTTACTCATAATTTCTCTTGATGTCTCCATTTAAATGAGAATAACTTTTGAAGTGCCAACACTTAACCAACATTATAACTTAAAACACATTTTAAGGGTAAAATTTAGATTAGGTAGTTTTAGGAAATAGCTCAAAAAATTATCTTTACTTTTTTTTTTTTAATTGAGGTAAAATTGGTATAAGTTTATATACATTTCAGGTGTGAACATTATAATTGGATATTTGTACACACTACAAAGTGACCACCACCGTAAGTCTAATTACCATCCATAACCGTACAATTGATCCCCATTACCCATTTCACCCTCCCCTCAATCTTCCTCTTTTCTAGTAACCACTAATCTGTTCTCTATATCTATGAGTTTGTGTTTTGTTTTGTTTGTTATTTTATTTTTAGATTCCACATATAGGTGAAATCATAGTGTATTTATCTTTCTTTGTTTGACTTATGTCACTTAGCATACGTAATGCCCCCAAGCCCCATATATATTATCACAAATGGCAAAACTTCCTTCTTTGTATGGCTGAGTAGTATCCACTGTAAATATGTATCACATCTTCTTTATCCATTCATCCATCAATGAACACCTAGATTGTTTCCAACTATCTTGAAGTTTTATATTCAGTCTTTAAATGTTCTCAGGAATAGAAAGTCTGCATACGCTTTCAGGCTTAAACAAAAATCATTTGAGTGCAAGTTTAGAGCAGAAATTTGGTGATTAAACTGATATAATATATACTACTACTTCTGGTGAAATAATATAAAGCAATCAAATAAAGTAATTTATTCTTGTGCTAATTGCTAACCTGATTGTGAAGGTATTACTAAAACAGAAATTTCAAAATTATTCTGAGAAAATAAAGTATAAGAATAACTATATAATCCAAGAAGAAAGTACTTAAAAGAATACATTCCGGTGTTATTGTCAGATAATTGCTGATTTCTTTGTAACCTTTTGGCTTTAAGGAAACACAATCCTACTAACAAAATATGTTATAACTTAAAGATGCACAAGACGCAGACCTACTAGAGAATGGACTTGAGGACATGGGGAGGGGGATGGGTAAGCTGGGACAAAGTGAGAGAGTGGTAGTGTACATACGGACATGTATACACTACCAAATGTAAAATAGATAGTTAGTGGGAAGCAGTCACATAGCACAGGGAGATCAGCTCAGTGCTTTGTGACCAGCTAGAAGGGTGGGATAGGCAAGGTGGGAGGGAGGGAGATGCAAGAGGTAAGAGATATGGGGATATATGTATATGTATAACTGATTCACTTTGTTATAAAGCAGAAACTAACACACCATTGTAAAGCAATTATATGCCAATAAAAATGTAAAAAAAATTAATTTAAATTAAATTTTAAAAAAAGCCCATTTGAATGTAATGGATCTTCAAATTTTAAAAATTTACAAACATCTACAGCATGTTTTTTTTATGACCTGATGCATTTTAGGTCCTCAGTCTATTTCAGTACAAAGTAGATTGGATTACAGAGAAGTATATAAGGAAATCAAGAGTTGGCCAATCATTTAACATTATGCAAATGACAGGAAAATGATAGTGTCAAGGTTCCCAAAGTAAAGAATTTCCATTTCCCAGCAATGCCAATGTCTAAACCAATCTAACTGTAAGTCCTAAGTGGAATCTATTTTTGGCAAGGGATCAAAAAAGAGAATCTTTTCACAGCTAACCTTCAGCTACATCAATGAACTCACTGTCCACAAGAGCTCGCTATATCAAAAAGCATATGGGCATGGGCAGCAGCCCCTGGTGCAATGCCACTTCTGTACCTCGTTGGACTGGGAAACGTTTCTGCCTTTGGCCCATGGTCCACCTAGCTGGTGAGCAGAGTTGACACCAGTTTCTAACCCAAGTTTTGCAGAAAACTAACATGAGGCAGTGTGGAAAGCTCTTGTCAGTGCCACTGTACTTGATCTGAAAAGACACAGAAAAATTCACATTCCAAAGCTGTCAGCTTGCAAACTTTAAGCAGAAAGAAAAGCCTCACTTTAAGAATGTAAACAAGGATGGTGAAGGTCTCACTATCTAAAGATATCAGCATGCAAGAAGCACTCTGGCAGCTTGAACAAGGCAAGGCAGTGGCAAGCCCCCTGCCCCATTGTAAAAGTAAGTCTACCTTGGAGACTCCTGGCACTGCCTTCTTCCTGTCAGGTACTTTACCTGTGATTGCAATGGCAGATTTTTCAAAAAAGTGAAACAGAGGCCTGTCTCTTTAGGAGCAAGAGCAGTCTCTCTGAAAGAATCAGTTTGGTGTTTCCAGGGGAAAGGTCATTTCTTTACACCTCTGAAGAGGGTAGATAACAATAATAGAAAGAATATCAGGCATGAAAAGCTACATTTTCCTGGACCCCTAAAGGAAATCATGACACAGCTGTGAAGCTGGTTCTAGGAGCTAACACACTAATTTATCCCACTTCAATGCATTGACTTTCCTCCTCTGTGAACTGGCATCCCAGCTGGGAAAAGAAATGTTTACTGAGACTTGCTGAATTTTATTTACAGGTCTTGTGGACTCCTCCTAAGTTTCAAAGAAGAGATATCTCTAGTGTTGATGAGATGTGGGGTGGTGTGAAAATCACCCAAATGTACTTGAAAGATAGCACTCTTGTGACCTAAAGAAGGATAATATCGAGTTAAGTGTGGCACTTTGAGTTCATCCAGCATAAATATCAGTGCCAAGGCAATCACATGGAGGGCCCTTGGGATACTGGGATGATAAATCAGAACTTGGAAGGAAGCCTCCAAAATTACCCTGATTGCAGTGCCTAAGGAACAACTGATTGAGCCTTCTATTAGAAAACTTTCCCCATCAGAAAATAGAGGAATATTTTGTAACACATTATCTAAAAGAGCTGCATTGTTACAGACATTCCTATTCAGTTATTTATATTTCCTCTTCCTGGTAAATCTCATCTGATTCTCTCTCCTTTCTAAATGTCAGATGAGTTTTACTCTCGTATTGGCACTGATGTTAACATTTGAAGGGGGGAAAGGTTGTACTTAAGTTTAATAGATTTCATATTTAATAATGCAGTCAATAAAGTCTGCCCACTTAATCAGTCAAAGGCTATTCCACTCTGGACATGGAATGCCTCTAGTGAGCCATGTTGTTTCCATTACACACAATTCACCCATTATTTTCAACTCAGAAAAATAGTTTAATATTTCCAGAGCTCTACTTATCTATAAATAAGTAAAATGACTTTTAAATAAATGAAATAATTCTGGCATTATACTTTATACACTATCATTAACAAGATTACAGAACAAGGAAAGAAATTCAAATCTATATGGGATTTGATGGATTTACAGCACCTGATAGAAAAACGAAAAATCATTGTTAACTTTTATGTTGTTTCCTTTCTCTCTGGTGACAAAGATTCTTTGCTTGATCAAACTTTAGTCAGTTTCCTAAACCTTCTCCTAGGCTCATCTCTGCACTTTCTTGTAAAATCCAGTTTTAACCAGAACCCTGCTAAGTCAGCTTAACCACAACCCCTCACTCTCCATATCTGATCACCCTGGATATCTGATCAGGTTCCTTCTCCTCCACCATACCCCTGATCACCTGATGCCTAAATGTCCTGGCCTGTCTTCAGCAAGAATACTGGTTGGATGGTTTAGTCAGAACACGCCTTACCCCTGACATTTTCTCTTGGTAATATTCCGTCAACTGACCCCCATCCTGCTTCCTGGCAAAAATCCCCTCTTGCCCATGCTGTATTTGAAGTTCAACCCAATCTCTCTCCTTCACTGTGATCCCATTGCCCCGGTCCCTATACCTTTGCAATGGTCCTGAATAATGTCTGCCTTAACATCTTTAACAATTGTCATTGATTTTTTTTTTTTCTTTAACGCCTGCAATTTCTCACTTTATAAAAGGAGAACTGCAAAAGTGAAAACAAAAGGAGAATTCTATAACCAATCATGGACTCTAACATGGTCATGTATTGTTTGGTGTGCATTCAGCTTTACAGCAATATGCCATCATTAGTGGCAACAATATTACTCTAAACAGTATTAATGGCATTTCACTATTGCCTTTACATTAGCTTTGTAGCCATTTAAATAATATGTTCTTAAACCTCAGTTACTAATACCTAACAATCTTTAGAGAAAGGGATAGTGCATGTCTAAACATTTTTTTTTTTCATATCTTGTAGGTGTTGTATTAGCTCAAAAGGGAGTGCATTCAAAAACAATTACTGTGGAAAAACTTTGATTTTAAGCTAGGAAAAAGTTTATTCAGTTACATGTGTTTATGATGAGTAGGTGTAGGGTTGTAAAGCATACTAAGTACAGTGATTCTGAGAATAAAAAAAAAATCTTGCTAACATTTCCTATTACAGAGAAACAAAAGACTTAAGTTCCCTACATTATTGCCTATTTTGAAACTTCCATATTCTTCTGATATTTGGAGAACCTTCACCCAAATGGCTATTAAACATCGCTTTTTCCCTGGAAGTTAATATTGAGAGGTGTTTTGCTAGTTTTTATTTAGTACTAAGAATAAAATTAATTGTTTATTCTTTTTATTAACGGTTTTAAACTATCTGAAATGTAAACTGTTAAGGAAATGAAGTCCTTTCTTTGTTTCCCTAAGTCATTAAGTTTCAGTTGAGTGTTTCCCTTCTCAAAATGTCTCTTAAGATGCTGCAGACTGGGTTGATTCATTTGCATGCAGAGTATCCTCCCTGCCTATAGCTTTCATTGCATTTGTCACTCTGTATTATAATGATCTGCCTGTACTTTTTCTTCCCAACTACTCTGTAAGCCCTTTAAAGTCAGTAATTTTTAATGTAAAAGATGGAGTAATTTGCCAACAGAAATTATTACATTGCATGTTACATGAGTCACATGAATCTAGATTCATGAAATGAGCACATCTCCATCAAGAAAGAATCTCCATATGACTCACATCATTGCTGTATCCAAGGTTTTCAATTAATACATCTTTGCTACTCTAGTTTTTCATCTTCCTGCACACCCTAATGTTGGCAAGCAAGAACATTTTGAGAAATAATTATGAAAGAAAAACTGGACTTTGAGAAAATTAATTGTATATTTTTAGACATTTGAGCAAAAATCACTTTTGCGGGGGTTTGCTTTTAGCAGCCCACTACAAGTAAGAAACTCTTTTCTGTACAATAATTTATCTGTCTTAACAGTGGGATATTGAAAGTCACATTTTCAAAGTCACAATACCCTATTTCTGTAAAAATAGTTTGTATCATTCAAATATGTAAATATTTCTACTGAGAGGTTAATTTAGTTGTCTCATAAGCCTGGAGTATGGTTGAAAAGAAACCAAACAAAAAACAGGATCTAAAAAGAGATTGCTTAGAGTCTAATTATGCCTCTGCCCTCTCTGGTTAAGTAACCTTTGGAAAGTTACTTAACCTTCCCAGGCTTTGGTTTGCTCATCTGTAAAACAGTGGTAATAATAATAACCACCTCTGAATTGGGTTTTGAGGGTTGATTGAGATAATGCAGGGGAAAGGCACTTAGTATACTGCCTAATAAATAATGAATGATCACTGAGACAAATCCAAGGAAATCAACTTACTGATTTTATGTTTTCCAAAATAAAACGATGGTTAAGCACATTCTGAAATACAATTATTGGGATAATATCTAATGCTAATAATAATAATGCCAACATAAGAGTTATTTGACATGCAAAATTTCCAGGGAAATTGGCACCATAGAACATTTTAGGAAGTTATAATATTAAAAAAAAGGACTTTATAGTATTATAGGAAATGACAGTGCAAATATTCTGTATGGTATTTCTCATTTTCTTGGTAACAAAGGGAACATTTTCAAGGCTCTTTGGTCATTGAGCCATTCACATTCTGAGGCTCACTCCATGCCCCTCCCTCCCCTCAAAAAGGGGAAGTAGAAAGACAGAAATGAAGACATTAGGTGCTTTGAAACAAGAACAACTTTATTCTAAAATTTATGTAATTTTTTGTTGTTCTCATAATTGAAGTCATTTAAATAAAACAGTGATTACTGATGACTCATTCTCAATATCTCATCATGTCACTACCAAAGCACATTCAAAATGTATTTGGATATTTAATATACTTCTTTCATTTATATTTACCTCTATCCAAAATTTGTGAGCAAACTCATTTTCAGAGTAGGTAGAGCTCATGTTTTCCTGCCCACAAATTTCTCAGACAATGCTCTCTTCCAATAGTCAGAGGGCTCCTTTAGCGTTTTACATGGGGTCTAGCCTGCACTGCTTGTTTGTTCGTGTTTCAGAAAAACTGAGCATTAATCAGGTCTGAGAGTGTTTTGTGTGTTATTTTAAAAATGTAAATAAACTTGAAAGCTGACCAATTGCCTGGAAAGTACCAAAAAAGCACAGTTGCTGAAGAAAACTGCTAAGGAAGAAAACCCAACACATGTTCTCAATCACTTTGTCATGGTAGAAAGTTTGAGGGAGGACAAGAGTTACAGAACAATAACAAATACAAGGGGAAGGAATTTGCCAATATCTTAAAGACAAATCCTTCTGATTGAGTTTTGCAGATACTTTAAAAATTAAATGTATCACTAAAACAAACTCTTCATACATTGTTTTATTCTTTCCTAAAAACATATTGTCTAAATAGTTTCAGAACATGATAAAGGACTTTAAAGTTAATTTTACAATATAGTTAAAATAATTTACCCTAAAGCATGTTACAGGCAAAATAAGCTCACTAATGGGGACTTCAGGTATATGGGTGCATTTGTATCACAAAAGAATACTGATAATATATTAACCAAGCATTCAGTCCCAGAGTGATGTGTTCTCTTATTATTTTTGTAGGTAGTCAAATTTTTCTTTACAATTTTGAACATATCATTACATGTAACAACATTCCAAGTTGCAATGATTTTATTCTCAAAATGACTCAATAATTTTCAGTAATTAGAACCTATTGGGGGGAAAAAATGATGTTGCCTGATCCTTATTAGTTTTTCTTTTATAGGGGGAGATTTTTATATTTTACTTTTATTGGAGTAAAGTTCATTTACAATGTTGTGTTCGTTTCAGGTGTAAAACAAAATGATCCACTTATACATATACATATATTCATTTTTTTAGATTATTTTCTCATATAGGTTATCACAAAATATTGAGTAGAGTTCCCTGTGCTATACAATAGGTCTTTGTTGGTTGTCTCCCTTATATATAGTAGTGTGTGTATGTTTATCCCAAGCTCCTGATTTATCCCTCCCCACCACGTTTCCCCTTTGGTAACCATAAGTTTGTTTTCTATGTCTGGAAGCCTGTTTCCGTTTCGTAAATAAGTTTGTGTCTTTTTTAAAAAATTAGATTCCACATGTGCATGATATCATATGATATTTGTCTTTGTCTAGCTTACTTCACTTAGTATGATAATCTCTAGGTCCACCCATGTTGTTGCAAATGACATTATTTCATTCTTTTTTATGGTTAATATTCCATTGTATATATGTACCACATTTTCTTTATCCATTCCTCTGTCCATGGACATTTATGTTGCTTCCATATCTTGGCTACTATAAAGAGTGCTGCAATGAACATTGGGGGTGCATGTATCTTTTCAGATTATGGTTTTCTCAGCGTATATGCCCATGAGTGGGGTTGCTGGGTCATATGGTAGTTCTGTTTTAAGTTTTCTAAGGAACCTCCATACTGTCCTCCATAATGGTTGTAACAATTTACATTCCCACCAACAGCATAGGAGGGTTCCCTTTTCTCCACACCCTCTCCAGCATTTATTGTTAGTAGACTTTTTAGTGATAACAATTCTGACTGGTGTGAGGTGATACCTCATTGTACTTTTGATTTTCATTTCTCTGATAATTAGTGATGTTGAGCATATTTTCATGTGCTGTTTGACCATCTGTATGTCTTCTTTGGAGAAAGGTGTATTTAAATCCTTGCCCATTTTTTGATTTTTTTTTTTTGACATAGAGCTGCATGAGCTGTTTGTATATTTTGGAGATTAATCCCTTGTGGGTTGCTTCATTTGAAAATATTTTCTCCCATTCTGTGAGTTGTCTTTTAATTTTGTTTATGGTATCCTCTGCTGTGCAGAAGCTTCTAATTTTAATTAGATCTCATTTGTTTATTTTTGTTTTTATTTTCATTACTCTAAGAGGTGGATCAAAAAAGATATTGCTGTGATTTATGGGCAGCTATATGTCAAAGAATAATATTAGAACATTCCCTAACACCATACACAAAAAATAAACTTGAAAAGGATCAAAGAGCCAAATGTAAGGTTAGACACTATAAAGCTGTTAGAGGAAAATATAGGCAGAACACTCTTTGACATAAATTGCAGCAATATCTTTTTATACCCACCTCTTATAGTAATAAAAATAAAAACAAAAATAAACAAGTAGGGGCAGTTTTAATTCTTTGACTTCAGCCTATACAGATTAGATAATTTTCAGTGGATCTCTGTCAGGACACATCACAAAATATCTTCCCTATCTCTTAGGGATACCTGATGAACATTTCAGAGAAGGACTTGTGCTGTGTTGGGAGAGTCCATTTCTTTTTCAAGTTACTTATAAACTATTGAAGTATGGCAGTTGATCCAGAACTGATGTGTAGTAATAGTAAGTGATTGAGCTTTTTAAATATACCCTTTGACATGGATACCCTTATCTGTTTTCAAAAATTGGTTTTGAGCCAAAAATTTATGCAGCCTATGCAGAATTAAAGGCTATCCCTAAATTTTGTTTCAAGTTCATTAACTTAATACAAATTTTCATTAAAAGTGGGACTTTAATTATACTTTCCATTACTAAGTTAAAGAATACTGAAGATAAAACAAATATCGTACATTATTGCGTATATGTGGATACTAGAAAATTGGTATAGATAAACTTATTTGCAAAGCAGAAGCACAGACATAGAGATCAAATGTATGGATACCAAGGGGGGTGGGGAGTGGGATGGAATGGGAGATTGGGATTGACATATATACACTACTATGTATAAAATAGATAACTAATGAGAACAGACTGTATAGCACAGGGAACTCTACTCAGTGCTCCGTGGTGACCTAACTGGGAAGGAAATCCAAGGAAGAGAGGATATATGTGTACGTGTGGCTGATTCATTTTGCTGTACAGCAGAAACTGACACAGCAGTGTAAAGCAACTATACTCCAAAAAAGAAAAAAATACTGAAGATAAAATATGTTGGGTAGATCACTTTGCTATGATAGGAGGAAAGAGAAACAAGAACATTGAAGGAAGAAAAGAAAAGGAATGTATGTATTTGTTAAATGAGGATCTGTTTCTGTTTAATCGTTTTTCTACAACTAACTTCGGAGGAGATATAATCTTGAGGGGAAAAACTTGCTCCCATGTAGGTGGATACCATCATTTCACTGTAGACTTACACTAAATTTTTGACATTTTGAAATCCAACAAGCCTAAGGCAAAAAATTATTCTAAGACAATGGATATTAATGCTAAAAATCCCCAAAATGGATCTGTACGGTTCTTAAACTGTTTATGGTAATGATCAAATCAGTGCTCTGTGCTGCATTTTTTTTGTATTCAATATTAAATAGGGCTGGTTACTACCCCAGTTTTTCTTTTTGAGCATTTTATTCTTGAACTCACACAGGAAGAAAGAGCAAACCAGAAGATAAGTGATCATTTTCTTGTTAGTGGTTCTCTCTCAGACCCTGAGGATCCATCGTGAAGTAAGTGTTACTCATGGTCGGTCTTTGTGTAAGTTAAAATCCCATTAAATTATTTCCCAATATCTATTGAGGCACATGCCTAATGATTATTAATATTCTTTCTGGTGATGTTTATGGATGCAGAACCAGGAAACAATTTGTCTCAATAAGAGAAAGTAAGACTGTAGAATGATATTTGGGTATCTAAATATTTAAAATACCTGATTGTTTATCTCTAAGTAATATTTCTTCCCTTTAAGGAGAATGTGGAGTACAATGCCGAGTTACTGAATAGCATATGATTTAATATTTTTACATGAATCATAAAATGTTAAAGACAAAGCAGAGGTATAGATGTGTGATGAGAAGAGCTACAATTTTTTTAAAAGCCCAGAAACATGAAATGTGCTGAATAATTGAAAGTTGCTGAATAATTGAAAATTGAGAAGGAAAAATAATTTGTTAAGCTATGCCATTCAAAAATATATCCGAAATGTATTAGCATGGAAAGTATATCAAGCTATCATCTTGATTTGATGACTTGGATTTTGCTATTGCCAAAAAGTAAGCCTTTTAAAAATCATTTATAATATAAACCTGCAAGGGTCAAGTAAAGAATATTGAGATGAATATTTTCTGACAGTACCAAGTATTATCAATTTTTGAAAAAATACAAATATTAGTTTTTATTCTTTCATCTTTCCTTTTTAAATCAAATATTTAAAGTCTGCAGTTAGTTTTATAAATTGCTGAATAAATAATGTGGATTTTTATTAATTTGAATTTTGATTAATTAAAAGTTTATAGTATGTACTCACATAAATATAAGTGGTAGGCTGCTAAAATGCACGACATTATTTCAATAATAAATTAGCTAAAGTTAAAATCACTCTCTAAATAGCTTTCCTAGACTGATTTACTGTCATAATACAAATGCCAAAATATAATGAATGATTCGAATTTCACTGATACAATATGACATCTGACAGTTAATAATGGGTTCCTAAAACTGCTGCTAAAATGTAATATGCAGTACAAATTTAGCATGGCTAAATTCAATATTAGTCTATGAAGATAACAGTACAACTGGGCAAATTAGGTAATTTTACCATGACAAAATACTATAATTAGTTTTATAATTACATCTATTTACATGGTGAATTTCGATAATACTAACTCATTTTCAAGTCATCATGAAATTTTTATAGAAGATAATATACAATTATATGTAATACTACAATCATTTAAAATTATTGGCTGTGGTTTTCATATTGTCTTACAGAAGAATATACCCAAATATACCAATTTACCTTCCTTTTACATATTTTAATACATATTTGAGGAATACCAACAATCTGAAAAAAAAATAATTGAGAACTATAGAAACAAAAATGTGTTGAGTGATTTTCTGTCATGGTATGAGGAAGGAACATCATAGACATGAATCCAGAGTGAATAAGGACCAAAGATGGATATTGGACATTAGAAATCTAATCTGCCCTTGAAATAAACTTTCTGTTATGTGCAATGATTAGGGGACATATGGTATAAGAGTATGGCAGGAGTCGATTTACTCCAGTTGGTAACTTCTGTTCACTTCAAGGAGAAGCTGGGGAAAATAAAGCTTATATCTGATTTAGTGAATAGGTATTTATTAGATGCCTATGATATGTCAGGCACCATGCTAAGAATTATAGCATTTAAAAACACAAGAAAAATCTGATTCTCTTTGAAGAACGTACACACTAGCATTATAAATACACACATAAATCTTTATTAAAGTTATATATACATGTATGTGTGTATACATATATACAGATTCTGTAGATATACATAACAACAATATTTTGCTGTGAGAATAAAATATGTGATTAAATAGGCCTGGTTCAACTAACTACACAGTAAAATTTTGATTCAATCAAACCACACATTTTCATGCATGAATTTACTTGAAAGTAACCATAGATCCTATGCCTTTTCCAGGTCTGACTTACAACTGACAGTCATGGTCCAAGGCTGCCCACCATTAGATATCCTTCATCACCATTCCAACTCTCTTATTGAAGATAGAACATTTGAGGAGGTGATTTTAATATGACCAATTAATGCTGAGTTTAATAATTAAAATGAGAAGTTTTGGTAGTGTTCTTGTCTTATCAGAGCCTTAATAATTATCATTGTCATGACTAACATTTGTGAAGGCCTACAGTTGGCCAGATGCTGAATACATTATTTTCCAATCTTTCAAGAAAAAAAAAGAAACCCTGAAGCATGGAAAAGTCAAGTTACCTAAAGTTTTACTGCTAGAAAGCCATACAGATGGGATTTGAACACAGATTTTCTGGACTGTAAAGGCTAGAATTTTCCATTTTCATTCTGTCTTCCCATCTATCTTTCTTGCTCATATGTTGTGCTCTAACAGAAATATTTGAACAATGATCATATTGTTACAGAAAACTGAGGATTTACTCTGTACCCTTCCAAGCTGAGCTTTTATGCAAGGCCTGTTCTATTTTTGATTGACATTTTATTGCTGGTTAAGTATTTGTTCATTTCACTTGAATTTGCAAAATCTCATGAAGCACCCCCACCAAAAGCACACACAAACCAAACTTACACACATTTTTGTCACCCTTATTTTACTTTGTTTACTACTGTTTCTCTATTACCTAGAAGACTGGGGATAGATTATGGACTCAAAAATATTTGTGGGGATGAAAAGAAGGAAGAGAAGAGAAGAGAAAGGAATAGAGAGGAACTGAAGTCCCATTAAAATACAATTCTTTCTAATTCCTCTGTGAACATAGAGGATAAGAATATTAAAATGGTCATGCTGGTCTACCTCTGTTTGTTACTCTGGTCCTTGTTGCTTCAGAACTGGATTTTTGTGATAGTCTTCTAATTCATCTTTCTGAATAAAGATATGCTTTCATCCGTCTGCCCATACTGCTGCCAGAGTTGTCTTCTGCCATACCTGAATGCCCATGTCACTCTGATTGTAAATTTCTTATTATTCATCTTGATCATATCTTGATCTTCCCTAGTATAACTTTTGAGAACTACTTCTTGGCACTCACACAAAATCAAACATTAAGTCAATGCTATTTCATCTCTCTCTCTCTTTTTTTTTTTTTCCTACAGTTCTATTCCCTTTGTCTGAAATATTCTGCCCTACCCTCACTTCATGGCAAACTTCTTATCTTTCCAGATTCCAGACACAAGTCAAAATTGACTTCCATTTAATGACTTCTCCAAACCTTCCAATCAGAGTGAGTGACAATTCTTTCTACACATACCTCTAGTATATTCACAAAACTGTTTTGATCCTAACACATATATAGGGCATCTTATATAAAACTGTTAAATTCACTTTAATTATTCAAGTCCGTTAGAGATTTTCTTTAACCTGATTCTGTCATCTACTTTGTAGATTTTACTTCATATAACATGCAGATATGATAAACTTACCTTCCAGATCTCTATCAAAGTTAATAATAAAGTCAAGTTAGAGTAGACTAGGATCCCAAGTGGTACTGTGTCACAATTATACAAATATACCATATATATATATATATATATACACACATATATACACACACAAACACATACATACACACCCACACAAAATAATATATAGAACTCCAGCTTACACAGCTATCACATCGAGATCATTATAATATTGTAAAGCTGTCAGAAGTAAATGAGGATGCCTAGGGAAATGTTTGGTTTAGAATAGCTATTCAGTAAAATATACTTGATATGATTCTTTTGGGGCTAAAACACTAAATAAGACTCATTTAATTGGGCTTTTGAAGACTTCCCTAAGTATCAAATCTACAACAAAATTGTTGAAATATTTCAGACTTAAAAGTTCATTGATTTTTTTTTCCAACAGAGTTTTAGAGGTGAGGAAGGTAATAGATTGTGTGTGCAAAAGTAAACACATGTGTTCATGTATGTGTGTGTGTTAGAGAGAGAGAGAGGGGTGGGGTGGAGAGTGTCTATCAGAACATCATAAAGCTGGTATCTTTAGGAGAAACAATGTTTCATAAACTCATGAAATCAAAAAATTAGCTTCAAGCCACAAACTAACATCTATTGTACCACCTACAGGGGCAGTATCAACATCTTCCCTAAAGGAGCTAGGCCTAATTATAAAATTTTCTCAAATATGATGCCAGCAGCATTCGAATAGCAAGATGACTTTGCTAATTCAAGTAGTATAATTCAAACACATGGCTCATGAATGAGGGATTACAATATCACAACCCACTGTGTACAAATCTGATTCCAGAGCTTCGAGTGTGTGTGAAAAATTAATTCCATATTAGATATAGATCCACATGCATCTTTTAACAAATTATTTGAATATTCAAGCATATGTTCTGTTTTTCTTCCTATGCAAGGCAGCAGGAAATTGTGCACCCTGCTGCTTAGTAAACATCAACATGTTTGGATTCTCATGGAGTGCACATGATGCCAGATACACAGAGCATACAAAGTAAGGGGGCAGAGGCTGCTGGAAACATTTTCCTACTTTTCTACTCTAGAGAGTGTGGGCAGTTTCCATTTCAGTGTCTATTTCGGTCAAAAGAACTTCACTATGTGTTTTTAAATGTCAACTAGGGAAAAGTTTCTACTCACCATAAAAATCACATTTACCCTGTCTTACCTATATAATCCCAAATGTTTGTTACCTACATTCTAAAAAGTAATCTGACCCCACTTTATTTATAATTTTCCGTTAATAATTTACAGCTATGTTCATTAATTCTAAGGGGCAAACCGGCCCTTTCATATTGTTTATATTAGAATATATAGATTATTATAGTTAGCGAAACAGTTTGGGGGATCTGAAATACATACTTTCTCCCTAAATTCTGGAAACATGTTAGGTGTCAAGCAGAGTGCCATGTTCTAAAGTCCTACCTTTCTCTTGAAAGATAGCCAATTCTATTTGTTATAAAAAGTTAAGTCTGGATTTTAAATTTAGATATTGCTGACCACCAAAACAATTCATCAAGGCATTAAATGTCATTGTAAATTCTGTTTTCCTGTCTTGTCATCATTATAAATGGTAATGAATTGACTAATGCCTTATGGGAATTATCACAGTGTTCAGTAGTTGATAAAGTTATTCAAAATATTGCCAGGACTTACTTAAACCAATGACTAGAACTGATTAGACTTTGTACTGTGAATTAAAGTGAATGCTACGCATCAAGAATCAAAGAGGAAAGAAATAAAAAATACATTACTCAATCGTTGTGCATCTGTCTTTCAGTGTAAAATAAGAGTATGACTACAGATCAGATTCAGTTACTGCTGATTAAGAAATAAAGCATGACATAAAATCTTTGCCTTAGAAGCAGTGAAGCAAAAAAATAAATAAATCACAAAACATCAAATTTTGTGCTGTTAATTCAAATCTGGCTTCTTGTCTCTAAATTCAAATGCACTTCTCTGCTCTTCAGTATGTCAGCAAATGAACTTAATTTCTAAGGGATGAATTAGGAGAAATTTCAGTTTCCCCACTATTCGATATGACTTGATTTTTGTTTTTGTTTTATGAACTTGGACATAAATGATGATTTTAAGTTACAGTGTGTATAGCCTAATTAGTAGTCAAACTAAAATGGATAATAAAAAGATGTATCATTAACTATGTTAGAGAAATTGTTTTTGAAATCTGTAGAAAGGAGAGACTTCTAAAGATCAAAATGTATTTAAATGTCACCAGGCAAAACATGACTTTAAAGTAAAAGAAAGATTTGATGGTTTCACATATTCTACTTTTATTAATATGATATTTTTCCTTTTTCTTCAAGTTATATAACTTTGAAACACTGTACTGTAATCCAGACAGCTCTTATTACTTGATATTGGATCTCTCTTAGATACTGTAATGGTTTTATGATCTAAATATAAAAATAATATTACCTACCTCAGAGATTTAATTAACGAGATTATATAAGACAATGTATATGAAAGTTCCTAACAATTCTTAATATTCAATTAATCTTAGCCAAATTGAAAACTGAAAGAAAATGCATTAGTTGAAAGACAGGATAGTCAGTATGTCTTTCTGAACATAAAAAAATATTTCTATTAAAAATAACGCTGTATTCTATAAATAAGTAATATCGATAGCATTAGAATAGAAAGCAAAATTTAAAGAAATATAAGTCTGAGTACCACTGGATTACTTTCTCTTGCACTTAAACCTCTGCAAGTTTCCCTAAGTGGTTTTAAACTCCAAGGAAAATTTCAAATCAGAAATGGTCAAAGAACTACGGATATGAATTTATAATCCTTGGAGTCATCAACTTTAGTTAATGGGTTTTTGGGGGTTTCCTTAGGGTAAACTACCTGCATTCGGCCAATTCCAAGCTTCAGAGGGTATTCAAATCATTTTCATACCAGTTTCTCCCTCTAAGCATTCTATACCTAGTTTTATGTTTAAACCAACACTTTAGTCACGAAACAACATCTTCATTGGGCTGCATCTTTCAGGTAAATGTTATTTGATGTTCATGGAGAAAAAAAGGCTATTCTTCAACTCCTTACAACCTACATTTTTCTTTTTTTCTGGTGAGTGGCTCCTGTGAATTCAAATGCCTTATCTGGGACCGTATTCTTCTAAACTCAGTAAGAACAGGAAATGCTTCCATATTTCAATGACTCCCACAAGCCCTTTCACCTTAATGGGTGCTTAAAATAATTTTTAACTTGCTAATCAGAGATCAAAAATTAGAGAAGACAAACTTTTAATCTAATACTCTCCTTTCCTTGGTTAGTAATTTGAACACAGTCTTCATTCCAAGGGATTTTTAAATATCTTCAGAAATAGCTTCACAGATAATGACAGATACAAAAATAAGGACTGTGTTCTGAATGAGAGAGTAGAAGATGCAGAGAGTAAAACCTAGAGATGAGTAAGGGCAATCAAATTCACAAAGAGGCTAAACATAGGAGCAGTGATACTAATTTAAAAAAAAAAAAGGAAAAGAAAACCTTTTCATATTTGGGCCTTGAATGTCTATTTTCATTTTTATGGAGTATGATGTTGGGTACCATGGTGGAGAGGCAAAATAAAAAAATGG
The DNA here is from genome assembly GCF_005190385.1 of Monodon monoceros. Classification (NCBI taxonomy): domain Eukaryota; kingdom Metazoa; phylum Chordata; class Mammalia; order Artiodactyla; family Monodontidae; genus Monodon; species Monodon monoceros. The sequence goes on from NW_021703785.1 coordinate 36,887,997, forward strand.
GCTTTAGTATCTGGTCCTGAAAGTAGAACAGGGAATAGTTGGCAAATTATATATTTTCCAACTTAAAACAAAATAAAGTATAAGAAGGAAAATCTATTTGTAAACAGAGATATTACAAAGAAAAATAACCTTTGGAAATTTGAAATTAAGAAGAGATCTTGTTGCTTTTAAAGTATAACAAAACAGAGATCGGAAGGTGAGGAACAGAGTACAGAACAAACAAAAACACTAGAAGGATGTTTTTTTCTTTTCTAATGGACGTCCACTTCTAAATTAGACAGGGCATCATGTGCAGAGAAGACATTTAAACCAGGAATGTATGTATGAATGTGGGTAACCTAAGGCTATGATACACTGCCATTTAGTGTAGCAGAGGGGAGGCATCACTGTGAAAGAATAAAACTGTTGTTCATGAAAAGCTATGCCTCTCCCATGGAGAAGACAGTCACTTTGGAAAATAGACACTTAAGCAGATTTGCTGTGACCTAATTTCAAGAGTAGAGAACAGTGACTTATTCTCAAATTAAATGAAAAAAATCTAATGCAAAATTAATGATTATACTTCTCCTATTCTGAATTTTACCATGTTGTATAGTAGGAATTTCCACTATCAAGACCACTAGTAGAGGCATTCTCTAGGGTGGTAGAATAACAAACAAGTACAAGTCTTAAGCTAATTTTACAGCTGGCTACATAATTGGTTTGGCAACAGTCATAGACCAGCCTTTACTTTAAAATATATTCTCATGTTGAAAATAAATGAATAAAAATCAATATGCCTAGAAATGAGAGAATCCAGAAGAAGGAACATGCTTGGCCCTAGTGATTGGCTACAAATTATCATTCTTTTTTTTTTTTTTTTCCTTTGTGAGACATACACATTCATACACCCCTACAGATGACATTAGCTTTGGAAAATAAACTAATGTACTTGCAAATATCAAATGGCAATTTAAGATTAATTATGTGTAAATAACATGAATATGTAAGAGGTCCATTTTTCCACCTTACTCATTTTAAAAATAACCTCAACTGAAAGGTATCTTTGACAAAAGATGGCTCTACTCATTTGCCCAGACTTATAGATAGGAAGGAAACATGAAAGGAAATATCAAAAATGCATTTGAGACATAACACATCAAGCATCTAAATGAATTAAAAAATATTCAAATTATATTTACGATAGATTGCACAATTACTAATACTATAAAATTAAAAAGCATCATAGAAAATTAAATAAGACATCCTTTAGAATTTATGACACATTTAGGTAATTTAAGTGACTTGGCTCGAAGACACATTTTAGAAAGTAGTTTAGTACAAAAGAATTCAAACAAATCCTAGAGCCAAAGGACAAATCCAAAAAAAAATGCTCACGGATACAGAATGAGAGAAAGTAGATGTTATTTCTGAAAGAAAAAGCATTCAACCCAATGCATAATGGCAGTGAAGAACAAATAAGAGCTTGGCTGTATTCTGCTATTGAAGTACTACAGAACAAATCAAAGTAAGTAGAATAATGGTAAAACACTGGCTGGATTCATAGTATTTACTATATGACTAGTACTATGTTAGGAAACTATGGAGAGGCCATTGCTTTTAATGTCCATGAGACACCAAACACAGCTGCCTACAAAGCCCCTGGGTATAATCATCCTATGATGTTCAAACATCAGACTTCATCCCTTGTGACAGCAACAACTCCAAAATAGAGGAAAATTGATGAAGGATGAGATGTGTGTCTTTCAAATGGGATGGTCCACTCTTAGAAACTGAAAGCTAGAAATCACGAGCAGAGAGGTTTTGAAACTTTATTAGACTAGAAAAAATAGTAGAAAAACAAAAAATTATATTACTGGGAGGAAAGTAACATAAGCTTTAATTTAAAGCAAAAAGTCTAATTTTATTCAGGTATCTTTCCCAAGCTCTATTGTACTTAAAATTTCTTAGTCCTGATACAAATAATCTTAATTATCTCAAATTATCTCAGGGTGTGACTGCCTTTGACATACAAGAAAAAGCAATCCCCATCTGCAATATAAGAAGAACTGACTGACATAGTATGTATTTAATTTACATAGTGTATAAAAAATAGGTATTGATTGGGAAATAGAGTCATGGAATATATTTGGTTATTTGCCTTAACATATCATAATAATTCAAAAAATTAATTTAGTGAATTGCTTACTGCTTACAAATTCCTGATGATAAGTTTGATGTTGTGGTGACACTTGTAGGTCCTGAAGCCACAATTCAAAACCCAACACTAACCCTGGATGTGTGACCTTTGACAAACTGCTAAACTTTTCTACACCTCAGTAGTCTCTTCTGTAAAATATGGGAGATTGTAATAATTTTGAGTTTTAAGTGAAATGTTTCATGTTAAGTATTTCAGACATGCCTGACAAGAATATTTGTCAACTAGCAGTAATGAGGTCATTTATGTAATATCTATCTATTTAAAGCAGCTAACTGAACTACTAGTAGAATACTGTAATTTGCAATTTTTATTTGTGATTTAGGGAAACGTTTGAAATGTTAATAAGAAATACATAACAATATGTAATTCAAAGCATGCAGCTTTCAGATATTTTACAAAAGAAAACAACAATAAACATCTAAAAATGGGTTCTTGTATAGGCCCTGGGAAATAATATGTTTTCAAGCATTCTAGCCCTAAAACTTTAGGATTATTTCCAATGCCTTCTATAGATATTTATATTTTGTATATACTTGAATTCATAACCACAGAAATGGGGCTGGGGAGAAAGAAAAAAAATAACTGTATACATGTAATATGGGGAGGGAAATACTGCCAGTGTTAGAGTTGGGTAAAGCATGGTAGCTTTATAAGTTTAGCTAAGATAACCTTAAGCTATGCTTTCAAAATTCATGGCCTGTTCTTAATTCAGTGGTTGTAGTATGTTATGCATAATCTATTAAACCTGTATGTAGTACAATCCACTTTTAGAAGCAAATTTATACTTTTCTAAAGCATAACATACTGCCATATTACTTATTTGGGCTAGAAAACCAAGTCACTGATTTCAAAATTAAGTAGTTTTCTGTCTCCATGGAACTTTGGCTTCTCAGAAATTCTCTTGGTGGCAATATAATTATTTCTGAACATAACATTTATCTCATGTGCCACAAAAAAACTCTAGTTAACATTTTAAGAAATCTAAAAATAGCCTACTCTTCTCTAAATTGAAAATCTTGGTTGTCATGATATGCATTATATTTCCTTAGTGTATTTCTGTTCCACAAACCAAATGTCTTTGTCATATCAGAATCTTGCCTGTTCTTCTCAAATATCAGGTGAATGCTGCAACAAAATTTGATAGTGCAGTTTGTTCATGCTTTCTCTACCAGATCAACTCAATGCCTCCTCTCTACCTTTCCAAATTTCCAACATTCATCAAGGCCTGGCCCTGTTTTCTTTTTCCTTTACTAAAGAGAGGTGACATGCATTCCTGTTCCTGCACTCTAAACTATTGTATTTACATTTTAATTCCACATAACATAGAATATAAATGCCCTAAAAATGTCATGTATGTAGATATGATTTTTTTTCAATTAGACTAGCACTTGATAAATATTTGTTCCATTTTGTGTCCCTCAAAACATATCCAAAAAGCTGGTTTAAATACAAGGTGTTGGCAACTACTCTTTCACCATGACACTAGTGAATGGGAAAGATGTGCAGTTATAGGAGGACATCATTCAAAAATAAATAAATCCCATAAAACAAAATTGTCCTTAACAAAATGTCTGGGTACATACGTTCTATCTGCCTACACTATCTTAATTAAAGATGAATAATGCTGACCTCATGAAGTTCTCAAAGTTTCTTCTTTCTTATGATGTAACAGTTCACAAACTAACAACTTCAACTATCTAGAGATTGACTTCCAAACTCCTTACCATGACATTCAGTGTTCTTCAGTATCTGGATAATATTAAACTATTTTTCCCACTTTTCTAATCTTTTTTTTTTTTTTTCAAAGCATGCTACACACATTCAGTTGAGCCAGGGCTCCTAACTATCCCCTGAAGCTCTAGACAGAACTTCAGTTTATGCTGTTCACTCTCCCTAGAGAGACCTTTATGTACATCTATATCACCTCTAAGAGGCTGATCTGATGCCACCTGCTTCAGGAGAATTCAGCTTTTCCAACAGTTGGGAATAATCCTTTACACCCATGTAAAACTTGAACACAGAGTCAGCTGCTTAGAGACTTACACTGTGTTTTACTCATCTTATGCTTATGATGACACAGGTATATTGTCAGATGCATAATCAGTGATAATGCAGGTCTGTGTACTTTGTTGAAAGAATTTGTCCTAATCTCAAGTATATAATGAATCTTGAATACCTCCATCCTTCTTCCTCCAACAAAATAGTCACATTTTACTTACAGATGGAGAATATTCTAACTCAGCCTTTCCCAAGTTGTGTTCCATGAAACATTAGTCATATTAGATGCCCCCTGAAATAATGGTAGTGTCGTATGGGAGAGTAATGAAACACAGAAGCTTATTAAAGGGGTAAAGATGTCATCCAGGAAAGAAAACTTTTACTATAGCAGGGGTTCTATTCACTTGTTTTATTGTTGCTGCTTTTCTCCAGAACAACATGTCTGGGACATAGTTTGGGAAGTGATGTTCCAAGCTCTGCAGAAGATCAGCTTCTTCTGTAATATAACTGCATACTTACACATTTATCCCTTCTCTTTCCAAACTGCTGCCCTTCTACCTTGAAGGTTTTGCTCCTAATTGACCACCTATCAAATTCCTAATTATCACTCAATATAGTTATTAAATATCACCCTCTACTAGTTCTTTTATCTGGCCTCTATCAGAATTTAAGTGCTTCTTTCTTTGTGTTCTCACAGAACCTACAATACAGTAGACATCACATGATTGTTATTTATTTTATGCTTGTCCCTGATTCCTAATTTATGTGAGTGTAATATCTTGCACTCATCAGGCAATCAAAATTGTTTACTGTATTGTACAGCCACATGCAAAGGAATGAAACTAGACCACTGTCTTATAGTGTACACAGAAAGCAACTCAAAATGGATTAAACACTTGAATGTAAGACCTGAAACCACAAAAATTCTAGAAGAAAACATAGGCAATATGCTCTTTGGCAATTATCTTAGCAATATCTTTCTGGATATCTCTCCTCAGGCAAGGGAAATAAAATAAGCAAAAATAAACAAATGGGACTACATCAAACTAAAATGCTTCTGCACAGCAAAGGATCCATCAACAAACCAAAAAAACAACCTACCAAATGACAGAAAATATGTGCAAATTAAATATCTGATAAGGGATTAATATCCAAAAAATATAAAGAACTTATACAAGTCAACAACAAAAATAGCAAACAACCCAATGCGCAGAGGATCTGAATACACAGAAGACATACAAACGGCCAACAGGCACATGAAAAGATGGTAAACATCACTAATTATTAGGGAAATGCCACTCAAAACCACAATAGGATATTACATCACACCCATTAGAGTGGCTATTAACAAAAAGGAAAGAAATAAGTGTTGGAGAGGATGTGGAGGAAATGGAACCCTCATACACTATTGGAGGGAATGTAAATTGGTGCAGCCACTATGGGCAACATTATGGAGATTCCTCAGAACATTAAGAATAGAACTACCATATTATCCAGCAACTCCTTCTGGGTATTTATACAAAGAACATTAAAACAATAATGTGAAAAGACATATGCACCCTTATGTTCACCGCAGCATTATCTACAACAGCCAAGATATAGAAACAGCCAAACAGCCCATCAATGGGTGGATGGGTAAAGAAGATGTTGCATGTATATAGATTGGAATTGTATTTAACCATAAAACAAGAAAGAAATCTTGCCATTTGTGACAACATGGATGGGCCTTGAGGGTATTATGCTAAGTGAAATAAGTCAAGTGAAGAAAAATACTGTATGATTTCATTCATAAGTGGAATATGAAAATTAACAAACAAACAAAGCAAAACAAAGCAAACACACAGATACAGAAAACACAGTAGTGGTTACCAGAGGGGAAAGGGAGTAGAGGGGGAGCACAACAGGTAAAGGGGGTCAAATGTATGATGATAGACAAAACTAAACTTTTGGTGTGGAGCAAGATATAGTGTATACAGAAGTTGAAATATAATGTACACATGAAATTTATATATGTTAAAAAACAATGTTACCTCAATAAAAAAATGTGTGCCATGTTGAAATAATCTTGTGAATTAGGCTGATTTCCTGTGGTCATGTGTTGGGAGAATGGGTTGGTGGCAGTTATGTTCATTTGTGGGGAGAAAAAGGTAAAAGGAAAGATAGCATAAGAAAGGATGACAAAGCTAAACTGGCTTTATATATTATATTATAATATTTTTATTAGGTGACATTATATTGATAGCTGCCCAGACCATGTATAAAATAAATGCTTTTGTAGACTGATCAGGTTTATAATATTCTCAGGTCATTAGATAGAAGGGATTCCTTTGAAGAAGGGGAAAAAAATAAAGATCTGCCACATCCATATAATTGATAAAACTGCTCCCTCTTCTCTATTTCCTCTTGTTTTTTTCATTTCCCAAAACAATACTGTCTGAAAGGAAAAAAATCCCTTTATGATAAGTTTTGTGAATTAAAAAAAATGACAGGTTACATGCAGTTTCTCTCAAAAACATTTTTTTAAAACATTTATATTCTTGCACTCTATTGCTGCCTATCTCAATAAGTCTTTAATGTCAGAAGATTATTTCTGGTTTACAAATTCATGTCAGCAATAAAATTGATTTAAATGTATCTTTTCTACCACTTTTCAGACTCTTGGCTAGGATCAGGTATGAAAATCTCTCTTTCCTGATAATACCCTCCTTGTACCACAATGTACCCTAATTTTCCATCCTCTGCCCCTCACTTTGCTACCTCATTTGTCTACATGGCACTCCTCCCACAATTTTCTTTCCTGATTAGCACTCCGATCTCCTGACAGCTCTTTTACTATTCTCTGATGCTCTACTCAACTCCTACTCCTCCCATGAGCCATTCTTTGATATGTCAGCCTCAGTCTATCTCACCTTCCATCCTTCTTCCCTTTATGTGCCCCATAACAGCAAATAGTTCAAACGAGGTTGCAGTATGTGTGTTTAGGATCTATCTCAACCTCTGAAAACTTGGATGTAGAAGTTAAGAACTGGCTAAAGTGTTTATCCTCAAAGTATCTAGGAAGATATCTACATATTGTAGGTAAGCAATATGCTAACATATATACGTTAAAAGAATGTGCTTTATTAACTAGGCCTCTCTGAATTAAATGCATTCTCTCACTTTTGAACCTTCTATAACAGCAATTTATATTACATAGTATCTCTAAGAATTTGCTTTCATTAAGGTCCAAGATGTTTCTTTTATTGGACATGATTTTAAAATATGAAGTTCCTGGGCTCAACAGTTAATGGAAAAGAAGCTGGCGAGAAAGGAGAGAAGTTTCAAGTAAAAATAGGGATTATGCATATATATTGCCAAACCAGTCAATATTCCAATTCACTAGTTGATATTACTGAACTCTAAGACGTTTTTAGTTTTATCAAAGCCTTTTAGTCCCCTCGTTGGTGAGAATACTTAATTTCTCCTTTACAATGAATTTGAAACATGTAGGAAAAAATATTGAAATAAATGGATGAATTGTAATAACATAAACTGTTATAGCTTGTGGTAGCAAATGCAGTTTTCTGCTGGGCTTTAAGCACCTTGGACTCAGAAATAGCTTATACTTCTTTCTCATAAGAGTCTTTTCTTTATCTAAGAGCACATTTCTATTTAAGGACATCCTGTAGGACATTTTCCATTTCTTCCATATGTTCCATGTCCCACTCCTCCAGGATCTTCTTGGTATTGTAAAACATACCATTTTCTTCTTGGTGAAGTCCTCCAGCAGGAAGAACTTGGACCATGGATTGATTTTTCACACCACTTTTAAATGTTCAGCACAAACTCAAATACGATGATCAAACTGGCCTTCTTACTGTTTCTGTTCTGTTGATTCATTTGCCTCTGTTGGACCATTAAAATTATAAGAGGGACTAGTGTGTTTGGCTCTGTGTTTTTTAAAGGGCAATGATGTTACTGAGCCCTATCTCTGATCTGTGGTTTTCAGAGCATACCTGAGCAATGTCCCAAAGGTTTATCTCTCTCTGAGGGCTTACAAAAAAGGAGGGGAAAACTGGGTGAGAGGAATGTCCCTTCCCCACGTGCCCTCCAACCTCCTGCACAAAACATAAGCAGAATGAAAATCAGAAAGAGGTCTGTGAGCGTGCATCCAGGACAACATACATGTTCCCCAGTGTCCACAGCTGCAACCTCCATTTTGAGCCTCCTGGGACTTGTTTCTAAGTGGCTGTGAAAAGCCACTGAGGGGTCTGTGTTAACCAGAGGCTACGAAAACTGCCATCCCCAGCTGAGCAATTCTCTGTTCGAACTGGGCTTATGCCCAGTTCGAACAGAGAATCTGTTTTCTTCCCTTGTTTCAAAGGGCACTTTTCTGTATACTTCCTCATGTGCAGGGGTGAACTGGGAACAATAATATTCATTTATAAAAGAAATCATAGTGTTAATTATAATAACTGAATGTTAGTAAATATCTAAATAGCACTGCGATATGGAAGTGTATGGGTATCTGAAGAGCCATGCATTCTAGTCTCTTCTTAAGAAAGTACATATTTATTAGAAATTATTTAACATTCAGGAGCTACAACTTTTAAATCCAAAAGTGACACTGAGCTATCTGGATATTCTCCAGTTTGTGCATTCTGAAATACATATACCCCTGTGATAGAATTGCTATCTTTATTCAATATAGTCTTGAGGAAATTGAATATCCCCTGCTTCCATTATTTCTTCTATCCTGTGTGCTGTCTCCCTCTTTCTTTCTAACTCACCCACCAACAAATACAGTGATACACACAAACACACACACACACAAACACACACCATAATTCTTCACAATTCCTTAAATTATTCCAGACATTCTTCCAGGCAATGCTTTGTTTTTTGGATTTGTCGCTTTGGCACTCCAGCACAAAGTTCACATCCTGGATCATGCCATCTATTAGTGGATGACTGGGCAGACACCCAGTAAAGCTGAGCAGCTTCAGTATCATTAGTGGGATGATGGTACTTCAGCTCCTTTTCCGTTCATTCCTCTTTAGTTTACTATCAGTGCCACTGAGCTTAATGAGCCCAACTGCCTTCTCACGCATTAAAAAGAAGTGCATTGTGCCACAGGAAAAAATGCTATGTTCTACTTTCTACAGCAGACACTTTAACGCACATAATGTAGGAAAGGAAGCATGAGAATATTTGTGTCATGGGGAGATGTTAATAAAACCATTTGCGACTTTCAGGTACAGAATGTACTGATTTGTAACTGTATGCATTCATCATAATATAAAATCACTGAGTACTATTAGTACTAGCTACTGCAATACTTTGGTAAAAGTTATATTAGTACTAATATACTAATTACTAATAAACTGTCAGAAGTGACCATAATGTAGCATGGTATTAGAGAATATTACCTAGATCTTGCATTTGAATCCTTATTTCACATCGTATCTGGTATTTTAAGTAAAGTAGATATTGACTTAGAAGTAAAAGCATACCCGTACTGCTGAAACTACTAAAAAGCCTAATTGTAAAATCAAAATGTTCTTTTTCTGCACAAAAAGAATATCTAAAAATTTTATTATTTTGGACCTAAAAGTCATAATACTGCTCTTAAATAAAGGAGTGCTCACATACCTAATGTGGCTAAAAATGTTACATTAAGTGAAATGGCAGGTGCTCTGAAATTTGGCCCCATATTTTTTGGTATTGAAGTCACTCTGAAACGTCAAATCACTATGACATGGTTTTACTGAACTTAGTTTGCAAACACCTCCAACCATTAAACTAATTCATTTTATTCACTTGCCTCTTAGTGAGAGGGACGTGGGAGAAAAGCCACTCAAGATTGTCATTCTCATCAACTGTGTGTTCACCTAATTCAGCTCTGCTGCACATGCTGGAAATGGACACTTGAATCACAGGTGATTTTTGAAGAGAGAGGCAGGCCTTGGAAGAGTATGGGTTTTTGATAGCATCCACAACAAAGGAAACACAAGGCAGGTTTCAGAGGGAGAAAGCAGAAAATGGGAAAGATAAAGTGAAACTGTCTGGCAATCGTACTTCATTCTTTGAGTAAACATATTTTTATCTGCATTTTCTCACCAAGAAATGCACTGCACAGTGTTTATGAGTTTTTCCCAACATTTAGAACCTCTTAAAAGCGGTCAGGTCTCTTCCTTATGAAAGCTGTGATTTTCCTACAATAATTTTCTATAATTGTGCCAAAGAGCTAAAAATAAAAATGACATAAGCATTTTCGCCACAGTGAGAATCACAAGCTCAACTGTAGAACTGAGTCATCATCTTCATGTTTCAGGAGGATAGATCCAGGTTAGGAAATTCACTGTGATGATTGCCTTGCTCCTGCCTGTGCTGGTTGAGATATAAAGTATATGGTATGGTTATCAATAACTGCTAGGAACTCTGGCCATAATTGAGTAGAAAGCTGTAAAGTACTATTGTACTGAGAAAGTAAATCTGGTAAGAACTGTAACAGGCTGAGGTTTACTGAGAAAGTTCTGATTGCTGTACAGGCTGAGTACCTCTGATCTGGGGTCAAGGCTGCACAAAACAGTTACAGAATTTACCGAGTCTTATTTAAACTAAACGTATATATAGCTCTCTCCATTTTATTTATCTTCATCATGCAGCAGAACATAATTTTTTGGTTTATCATGAAACTTCTGTCTGTTCCATCCTTTAAGTCATTCATCATGCTTCTCAAGGTCACAAGGGAGCCTCAGAGAGGAAATATTTGTGTTGATTGATTGGTTCTGTGATGCTTTGCCTACCGGTGCTGCTAAGTGAGTCTTTTGTATTTTCAGTGAAGTGACTAAAGGGTGGGTAAAGAGTGCCTGGAGAATCCTGTTAACAAGATGCATAAAGCATGCTGTTCCTTGAAGATCCTGATTCCTTGAATCCCCAGCCCCTTGTCCCTTATTCCCTGATGAAAATGAGAACTTTGCCCTCTAGTCACTACTACAAGGAGATTAGACACCCTCTGATTCTGAAATTAAAACATTCAGCAGTATAGGAGTCAACATAAGAAACTCTCTTTTTTTCTGCCACTATACAGTTTCATTCTAAGAAGCAAAGCTCACTCCTGAGATGATTTTCACCATAACAATGTACATCTTGTTGAAAGAATAGTACAATTGCTTCAATTCTATGAAGCTAGAATAGTGTGTCTGATATAGAATTTGGTTAGATGAGTGTATTGATTTTAATCAAGTATGTTCCTCTAGGTTCCAGCTCCTTGTTTTTCTTAACAATTTAGTAAATAGAAAGATATGCAAGCAAACATTTTGTCTATAGCAGCTAGGGTCTCTGTTTTGTATTTCTAGGCAGAGACCTGATATCATGAATATATTAAGTTTACTTATTATCGTGTCACTAATGAAAGATGTTAGATGATCCATACATGAAAGAGAAAAGAATCAATTTCCTATGGGGTTATAATCTCACTTTTCCCTTTCTCTATGGAATCATGATCTTACTGCTCTCATTCTACACCAATGGTGACATTTTTCACTGCTGTATTTTTTTTTTAATGTCAATTTTATTGAGCACACATTCAAACAATTTGCATGTAGTGAAAGTCACCCTCTTAGGAGTAGAGTTCTATGAGTTCTGACAAACACACGCAGTATGGACTCTGACTAGGATACCCTTCACATTCCCCTCAGCTTGACTAAACTTTAGACAGTCTTCTTTCTGATTCTAGGCCCTGACCTCCCTTTTCTTAGAGCATTTACTTGAAAAAAGAAACACAAACAACTTACAATTATAAAAGATCTCTCTGCCTTTTGAAATAAAAGTCTCCCCTCTCTTGCCAGTTTTACAGCTCAGGAATGTCTTTTTTTGAAATATACTCATCAAGAAAGATAAGTCCATCCTTATCTCCTAGTTTCTGCATGGGGGAGGAGCCTAACTTTTATAAGTACTAAGGCCAAAAACAGATGGGCTGATCACTTTGACCAACTTCCCATCTCAAATCCCCCCATCTTTTCCTACTAGCTCACCCCAGTGCTTAAAACTCTCCCACATTTTTTCTAAAATAGTTGAGTTCCATCTCTCTCCCCTATTGCAACAGTCTTGAACAAACTCTCCTTTGCCTATTTAACTCCATTCAGTGAAATTCTTTCCTTGAAAAACCACAACTATAGTCAAGTTATAGACTATAGTTGATCCATAAAACTACAGTCTATATCACTCCAAAAACTTCCTCTGAGCCTCTTTGTAGTTAATACCCTCCCTTCAAGCCCCAGCTCCTATCAACCACTGATCTGAGTTCTGTCTCTATAGCTTTGCTTTTTCTGGAATGTCATAGAAATTAAATTATACAGTATTTGCCTTTTATTTCTTTTTTCCCACTTATCATGATACTACTGAGATTCATCCATGTTATTACATGTATTAGTTGTTTCTTCCATTCATTGCTGCATAGTATTACATTGTATACTACCTCAATTTGTTTATCTATTTTTTCAATCATATTTAGAATTCAAATTTGAATATCCTTATTGTATTGTATCAACATTTGTATTACTTAAGATGATACACATCATATTCTGCTTTCTAGATACATTCTGAATCAAGATTAAACTCACACTCACCCAAACGTTCTTGTTTTTCCTTCACATCTTGAGTGGAGGTTTTCCATGGTCTCAACTGGAAAACTTCTTATGTAATAACTGTGCCAATAAGCAAATAAACAAACCAGCCATCACTTTGAAAACAATACTAAATCTCCTGTAGAATTTTGGTAAAATGCACAGCTACAAATTGCTTAAAATTAAATATCAATATGAGATTTCCTGAAATTTTATTCTATCCATTTGTTTTAAATAGATATTATGTCCTAAATACTCATCCAAATCAAACTTGAGATAATTATTCCAGAAATTGCACTTTAAAGCAGCTTGGCTTCCTGGCCAAAAATATGGAAATAATTATACATCAATAGGATAAGAGTATTAGATGGTAGTGGCTATGAGATCAATCTGAAAAATTATAAACCTCTTCTCTAAAGTATGTGTTTAAAAAATGTCTTTTTGCTAGATGTGGGCTAAACTCACAAACTGCTATTTTTTAAATGCATGAACTTCATTATTTAAGAATTCATTATCAAACTTACATGCAATATGGCTTTCTTTGGTGGGGTGAGCTGCTTTTTAATCTTTAACTGACACAGTGGAATTATTTGGGAGGGTATGATTTCTGGACACCAGGAACTTCCACCTTCTGCAGCTACAGAGTAGACTCTTAAAGGAAAGTTTGAAAGTAGTGATAATCCCTTCACTTTTATTCCAATTTTAAGATGCAAACATGTAGAGTGGTATATTGAAAAATTAAAATATATTTTAAAATATTAGTTAGTGAATTTTCCCTCTATTCTCATATTATCTTATAAACCTAATTGACTAGTTTTTAAATATTACTGGTCAATCTGAACTACTAACCTTTAATATAGATAAGTGGTAGTTGACTTTCACATAATATACTTCTGACCAATATAAAATTTTAGCAATTTTTGTATGTTCAAATTCAAACTTGTACATTACTTGAAGAAGAAGCTGGAGTTGACTGCCATCCAAAATTTAGCTCTATTTCTGTCATCTTTCACTGTATAGCAGTATTTCTGCAATTATTTCAGCATATCACTGTGTTGAGGCTTTATTAATTTGTAGATAGAAACTAAAAAAATATTATTTTGATCTTATTTTTAAAAAATTCTTAGCAGAAATGGAAAAAAAGAAGACATCATACTTGTGATAAAGTACATACATCTCCTTTAAAAACAGACACATTAGAATGGGCAACAATGGCAAACGCAGTAAGAAATTAATCTCAATGAGAAATCCTTCAAGGTTTTGTTTTTGAATGGATGTTCATTTGAAGAATATGCTAGACATATATCATTAAAGACTTTTGTCCAAAAAGCAAGGTGGAATTGGAAATTTTAAAAAATACTTTTACTTTTCTGATAACAAGTGTGTAGATAATACACTCACACAGGCACACCTTTGACATCACATCCTTTTTGTTTTATTTTCTAACATGCATGTTATTTAACAACAGAGGTCTTAAATTTCAAGAGTCTTGATTTTAACATTAGAAAATTGAATTTAGCATACAGTATCATTTATGATCTAGACCAGTGTTTATCAAAATGAGTTACATGGAATATAATAATTAATAGGTTTTCTTTGAATATGATTTTATAATCAAATTATTTTACCAGTGAATGGGTTAAATATCAATATATGTTTGTGTATGCTTGAGTGTTTATACTACGTTTCTATGTAAAATGGGTTGCTTATGGTTTAAGGGCAAAAGTTTGAAAGCCACTGATAAAAAGTAGCTCACCCTTCATACCACTTATTTATCTGGAACGCTTCAAAAAGATTTTGATTTTATTAACTGAATTAACAACTTTTGGGGGAGGAATCTCCTATGCTCTGGTTTATAGTTCAACAAAGGAAGGCATAGAGAGGTAAGTGACTTGCACACTGTCACATAGCAAATAAGGGGCTGTGGCAGGATTCAAATTCAGAAAATCTAGATCTATAGCTTGTACTCTTAGCCACTACTCTAATGCTTCTGACAAAGATGGTGGCAGACCCAGATTTGAGACCAGCAACCAGACTCACAGAATAATACAACACTCTTTCACTTCAGCGGTTTTCTCTCTTAAATCCCAACCTTAGGTCAGAGCTTATTGATGTATGTCTCTTGGATCATTTGTCCCATAAGATTTCCTTTGCAAAAAGGGTGGGTAAACTGAAAGAGTTTAAAAAGTTCTCCCCTCAATAACTCCTCTTGGTGATTTATGGTAGGATTAATGTATAAATGCACTTAACCAAGTTAAAGTAAATGAATCTATTCATATTTATTAATACACTTGAAATAAAAGTGAAATAATACTTAACTATTTTATATGCCATACAAACTAATATATTTTTCTCTTCTATTTTCTTCTCTTATTCTCTTTGTCTCTTTATTTTATGCTGTTCTAACCTATTTATTCAATTTTATACAGCTTATTCTATTAAGAAAAAGCTGGTTGTGATCCTGAGACTGCAAAACATTAATTTATCTATATGACATATATACTTATCATCACTTAAACTCTGCCTTTAGCCCCCCTGTCCACCTTCCATATAAAACCCATTAGATACTTCATAAAATTTGAATTTTTTTCCCAAAATTTCAGATTTAGACTCTATGCCTGACCTGCTGAATATGGATCTCATCGTGGTCTTGACTTCAGAATCAATCTCTCTCTCTCATTCATAACATGCTGTGGACACTGAATGATCTTCTAAATTTCCAATAATTCCAAAATTGAAGAAATAAATGACATTTAAAGAGAAGGTCTCTGCTTAATATATTCTTTTTGAAGATTTAATCTGTATTTAATATGTGCAACACAGACACATACAAGCACACACATATTCTGGCATACATTCATTGTTTGTTTGAAGTATTTAGAGAAAAAAGATGTCTAGGTAACTCTTCCTCAATAATTAAATTGATTCTATGCTGTTTCTATTTTAAAATAAACTTTAACATTTTAAATCTCAAAATTATATAAAATTAAAATAAAAGCTAAAATTAAGTCAAAGTTGAGAATATGTAGTTTATATTATCTGTATTATTTCTCTATTTAATTGGCATAGATAAGTGTATCTCACGTCTTTAAATAGGTAAAGCATCCTTATATCTATATTCAGAATTGTATGTACTATAGAACAAAAAAAGAAGTCTAGCTGTAATTTCACATCCATTTCTCCCAGAATTTGGTGACACATCAAACTATATCTCCTAAGTCCTCTGAAATAATCATTATATGTGTCTATAGAGTATAATAGTGATATTTATAAAATATAAGTATACAAATCCAGTGCAAACATCCAAAAATCCACTTCAAGCTTGAAATATCTTTTTTTTTTTAAATAAATTTATTTATTTATTTTTGGCTGCATTGGGTCCCTGCTACTGCAGGCTGGCCCCCTCCAGCTGTTGCGAGTAGGGGCCACCCCCCATCACAGTGTGCAGGCCTCTCACTGTGGTGGTCACCCTTGCTGTGGAGCACGGGCTCAACAGTTGTGGCTCACGGGGCTCTAGAGCACAAGCTCAGCAGCTGCAGCAAACGGTCCCAGCCACTCCAAGGCATGTGGGATCCTCCCGGACCAGGGATCGAACCTGTGTCCCCTGCGTTGGCAGGTGGACCCCCAACCACTGTGCCACCAGGGAAACCCTGAAATATCTTTCATTATGATAATTTCTATAGATTACATCATGATTTAGAGCATATTTATAAATCCTATAATGCATAATTAAACTTGTTTTATAAAATATTAGGTATCCTTTATAAAAAACATTATTCTTGGTGGATGTTTGGAAATTAGAATGAGGATTTTATAATATGAAATGCTTTTATGAAAAAAAAATTTATTTAATTTAATTAGTTGATATGCACTCCTAACAATAGATATTTTGACTTTTTATTAGATTTCCAAATCCTTTGAAGAGTAGTTAAAAAGTGATCTCATAGTTGATAATCATCAATTAGTGAAAAAGAATTTTATTCATTGTTAATTCATTATAAGTACTCTTTCCTAAAAAAAGGTTATCAGTTCTTATTTTTCTATCTTTCCCATTTCTATCCTCTTCTCCCATGTGTTTGTATTACTTTTACTCCTCCCAATATGTCTTCAATATCTTGAGATATCCAATAAATTATTTATGGTCATGTACTCCTATAGGACTTTAAATATGGAGCTTTCTGGCAGGCATAGGTATCCAGAGATGTGCAGAACCTTCTGAAAACTCCACACATCCCTGTTATTCCATAAGCAAATGCTTGACCTATATTAATCACAAGCACATGCAACTTCAGTTGATTTAAAAAGTACTATAAGGCAGCTATATTTTTCTCTCATTCTCACAGTCTGACATCATTTATTGTCATTTTATGTGTGGCTTCCATTCTGATCTAAGAGAGGTTGAGTTATACCTTTTATATTCTACATTTTGTTTTTTGTTTGTTATATCTTCAGGATCTTTCAGTGGAAGCTACTATGGTTGTCACTTGTTTGAATGGCTCTTCCCCTCTCTCTTTGTACACTCCATTCTCTCCACGAACAGCTGCATCACAGCTGTCATTCGGAATGGCAAAGATGTCTGGCTGATACCCCTATGCCTGTGGCACACAGAGTGTCTTCAAACAACTAATTAGCAGGAGCTGGGCCACAGAAAAGTTTGGTGCTGTCCTTCAAGCCTGTGACCACTGCTGACACCATCATCAAATCTGTCAAATGCAACTCTTCCTGTGAATCAAAACCAGCCTACTTTTTTTTGTGGTGAAGAAAGAATTGGCAGAACATGTTTAATAAGAAATAAAAGAAAGTGATAACCATCATCTATACAGGGTTAAGTAATTGAAAAAGATATTGAGCTGGTGGAAATTTTGGTAACTGATTTATATCTGTTGCTGGAATACAAGGAATCCAACTGAAAGCATCTCCATAAGTTTCCAGTAGAGAAAATTTATAAGGCCACCCATGTTTTTCAAGTATATTTATTTATCCTCTGGAAAATACTAATGTGTGCTTTCTTTAACAATAAGGGGCTACTAATTAATATATATAAAATCAGATTTGCACATCCACATAGAAATGCAACCCTACATCAGATTTATTATATATAATAATTATATATATTCATCTACAGTATACATACAGTTATTATACACAAAATCTGTTTATAAAATCCAGATCTATAAGAATGTATGCAAATTTGCATATCTGAGTTTAAAATAAAGTCTCTAGAACTTTTAAAGCCAACTATATGGAAAATACACTGAGAAATAGTGTATAGTCGCTGTTCTTATTAACTAAAAATGTACGTAGATATCACACTAAGAATGTGAAGTTTGATAGCTACTGTCCTCCTGAATTTCAAACCAAGATGAGGTCTTAATAGTGGAGTCAGGAAAGTACTGTGAATTGAGAAGAGAAATAACCAGTGGAGCTTTACTCAAACCTATCATGCCTTCTCCTAGCATCAGACCTTCACACATGCACACTACTTGAGAAATATTTTCATTTTTTCACCACCCCAGGGTATCCCATTCCTGATAATTTACCAAGTAGACTCCCTCAAGTCTTATATTAATGTTATATTTTTCCTTTACTGGCTTAAATTGCTCCTGTTACATGCTCTTCTTGAATCTTGAATGTATTTAGCACTGCTTGCAATTGATGGTAACTTATTGAATATAAGAGTGTATCCCCCTGGACTGTAATGTATGAGACACAAAAGAACCATGTTTGCCTGCTCAGCATGATGTACTTAACATATAACATAATTGTGTCTCTGGTATATTTACTAGGTAAATATTTTGGACGGAAGAAAGGAAGGAAAGAAGGGAGGGAGGGAAAAGGCCAATAAGGGGAAGATGGATAATTTGTTTCTTCTCTAAAGAATAGTCTCAATCTCATGTTTGTGGGCAAGAAACAGAGGAAGGAATATCTATCACCCAATCCCTGTTTATATACCTCAGGGGATGGATGCATTTGTGGCCTCATTTAAAAAAATTAAATCAAGCCACATCAGAATGCACAGGTAAGTAGTATAGAGTTGGTCAGATGTGTGTATTATTATATTTACCTACAACTCTAATGCCTTCTAAATTTTTCAAACATAGTTTAATGGTATAAAAATTTACATGTTCTAGAAAATATTATTATACAGAGACATTAAAGATGAGTGTATGCAGCATCTATATACTACTGTACTATACATTCTTTGAATTCTTGGTAATTTGTTTCAAATTTATATATGCTTAGTTAGAAGCTAATAAGGGCTTAACAAATATTTTTACTGAGGTATTTAGGGAAAATTCAACTTTATATAATATAAATTGCACATGACAGATATATATCAAGCAGAGTTTCTCACCAGTCATTATAAATATTACTAAATAATGTTTAGAATGGTGGTCAGCAATTGCCTCGTTATTTGTTAGGAATTGTTTGCAAGGCCAATCTCACATGAAATGGCACATAGGAACTTCGAGTTTTCTCATTTGGACATGTGAGAACTTAACTCTAATTGCAATCCATGATGTGCACTTTTTGTTATTTCGCTCAAGTGCAGATTTAAGATTCTTAATGAGAAAAGGATGAAAAGGGGAATATATCCTTATTTAGTGAGTGGCCCAGGCTGCCATCCAGCACGCTTTCTCTACTGTTTGTTAGATATGCAAAGTTTCACAGTAAGTGACTGAAGTGTAACATAGTTTTTATCATTTTTATTAAGTTATTGCACTCTGGAGAGTAATTCTACATGTTACTGAAAATATATTTTTTTTAATATTAGGAATTATTCCCAAAATACATATATATGGCGGACGGAGCGCAGGGAGAGGACTGGGGTTGGCGGCTTGAACATAGCCTGAAGGGGTTAGTGCACCACGGCTAGCCGGGAGGGAGTCCGGGGAAAAGTCTGCACCTGCCAAAGACGCAAGAGACTTTTTCTTCCCTCTTTGTTTCCTGGTGCGCGAGGAGAGGGGTTTAAGAGCGCTGCTTAAAGGAACTCCAGAGACGGGCGCGAGCCACGGCTAAAAGCACGGACCCCAGAGACGGGCGGGAGATGCT
Source organism: Monodon monoceros (assembly GCF_005190385.1). NCBI lineage: Eukaryota > Metazoa > Chordata > Mammalia > Artiodactyla > Monodontidae > Monodon > Monodon monoceros. The sequence continues at coordinate 36,907,857 of NW_021703785.1, forward strand.
AAGGCTGCTGCTGCCGCCACCAAGGGTCCTGTGTGTGAGCACAGGTCACTCTCCACACCCCTCTTCCGTGGAGCCTGTACAGCCCGCCACTGCCAGGTTCCCAGGATCCAGGGACAACTTCCCCGGGAGAACGCACGGCGGGCCTCAGGCTGGAGCAACGTCACGCTGACCTCTGCCGCCGCAGGCCCCCCCCCCGCACGCAGTGCCCCTCCCTCCCCCCCCCGCCCCGGCCTGAGTGCGCCAGAGCCCCTGAATCAGCGGCTCCTTTAACCCCGTCCTGTCTGAGCAAAAAACAGACGCCCTCCAGTGACCTACAGGCAGAGGCAGGGCCAAATCCAAAGCTGAGCTCCTGTGAGCTGTGAGAACAAAGAAGAGAGGGAAATCTCTCCCAGCAGCCTCAGAAGCAGCGGATTAAAGCTCCACAATCAACTTGATATACCCTGCATCTGTGGAATACCTGAATAGACAAGGAATGATCCCAAATTGAGGAGGTGGACTATAGGAGCAAGATCTATGATTTTTTTTCCTTTTCCTCTTTTTGTGAATGTGTATGTGTATGCTTCTGTGTGAGATCTTGTCTGTATAGTCTTGCTTCCACCATTTGTCCTAGGGTTCTATCCGTCCGTGGTTTTTTTAAAAATTTTTTTCTTAATAATTAATTTTAATAACTTTATTATACTTTACCTTCTTTCTTTCTTTCTTTCTTTCTTTCTTTCTTTCTTTCTTTCTTTCTTTCTTTCTTTCTTTCTTTCCTTCCTTCTCTCCTTTAGACAACGAATCACCCCAAATTGAGGAGGTGGTCTCTGAGAGCAAGATTTATGATTTTTCCCCCTTTACCTCTTTTTGTGAGGGTGTATGTGTACACTTCTGTGTAAGATTTTCTCTGTATAACTTTGCTTCCAACATTTGTCCTAAGGTTCTATCCGTCCCTTTTTTTTTTTTCTAAATAAGTATTTTTTAATTCAATAACTTTATTATACTTTATTTTATTTTTACTGTATCTTCTTTCTTTCTGTCTTTTTTCCTTATTTCCCTCCTTCCTTTCTTCCTTCCTCCCTCCCTCCCTCACTCCTTTCTTTCCTTCTTTCCTTCTTTGCTTCTTTCTTCCTTCCTTCCTTCCCTCCTTTCCTTCTTTCTTTCCTCATATTTCTACTAATTCTCTCTACATTTTCTCCCTTTTATTCTGAGCCGTGTGGATAAAAGGCTCTTGGTGCTCCAGCCAGGAGTCAGGGCTCTGCCTCTGAGGTAGGAGAACCAACTTCAGGACACTGGTCAACAAGAGACCTCCCAGCTCCACATAATATTAAATGGCGAAAAGCTCCCAGAGACCTCCATCTTAACACCAGCACCCAGCTTCACTCAACGACCAGCAAGCCACAGTGCTGGACAACCTACGCCAAACAACTAGCAAAACAGGAACACAACCCCACCCATTAGCAGAGAGGCGGCCTAAAATCATAATTAGGCCACAGACACCCCAAAACACACCACCAGGCATGAACCTGCCCACTAGAGAGACAAGATCCAGCCTCATCCACCACAACACAGGCACTAGTCCCCTCCACCAGGAAGCATACACAACCCACTGAACCAACCTTAGCCACTGGAGACAGACATCAAAAACAGCGGGTACTACGAACCTGCAGCCGGCAAAAAGGAGACCCCAAACACAGTAAGATAAGCAAAATGAGAAGACAGAAAAACACACAGCAGATGAAGGAGCAAGAAAAAAATGCACGAGACCTAACAAATGAAGAGGAAATAGGCAGTCTACCTGAAAAAGAATTCAGAATAATGATAGTAAGGATGATCTGAAATCTTGGAAATAGAATGGACAAAACGCAGGAAACAGTTAACAGGGACCTAGAAGAAATAAAGATGAAACAAGCAACGATGAACAACACAATAAATGAAATTAAACGTACTCTAGATGGGATCAATAGCAGAATAACTGAGGTAGAAAAACGGATAAGTGACCTGGAAGATAAAATAGTGGAAATAACTACTGCAGAGCAGAATAAAGAAAAAAGAATGAAAAGAACTGAGGACAGTCTCAGAGACCTCTGGGACAACATTAAACACACCAACATTTGAATTATAGGGGTTCCAGAAGAAGAAGAGAAAAAGAAAGGGACTGAGAAAATATTTGAAGAGATTATAGTTGAAAACTTCCCTAATATGGGAAAGGAAATAGTTAATCAAGTCCAGGAAACACAGAGAGTCCCATATAGGATAAATACAAGGAGAAATACGCCAAGACACATATTAATTAAACTGTCAAAAATTAATTACAAAGAAAGCATATTAAAAGCAGCAAGGGAAAAACAACAAATAACACAGAAGGGAATCCCCATAAGGTTAACAGCTGATCTCTCAGCAGAAACCCTACAAGCCAGAAGGGAGTGACAGGACATACTGAAAGTGATGAAAGAGAAAAACCTGCAACCAAGACTACTCTACCAGCAAGGATCTCATTCAGATTTGATGGAGAAATTAAAACCTTTACAGACAAGCAAAAGCTTAGAGAGTTCACCACCACCAAACCAGCTTTACAACAAATGCTAAAGGAACTTCTCTAGACAAGAAACACAAGAGAAGGAAAAGACCTATAATAACGAACCCAAAACAATTTAGAAAATGGGAATAGGAACATACATATCGATAATTACCTTAAATGTAAATGGACTAAATGCTCCCACCAAAAGACACAGATTGGCTGAACGGATACAAAAACAAGACCCTTATATATGCTGTCTACAAGAGACACACTTCAGACCTAGAGACACATACAGACTGAAAGTAAGGGGATGGAAAAAGATATTCCATGCAAATGGAAACCAAAAGAAAGGTGGAGTAGCAATTCTCATATCAGACAAAATAGACTTTAAAATAAGGACTATTAAAAGAGACAAAGATGGACACTACATAATGATCAAGGGATCGATCCAAGAAGAAGATATAACAATTGTAAATACTTATGCACCCAACATAGGAGCACCTCAATACATAAGGCAAATGCTAACAGCCATAAAAGGGGAAATTGACAGTAACACATTCATAGTAGGGAACTTTAACACCCCACTTTCACCCATCGACAGATCATCCAAAATGAAAATAAATAAGGAAACACAAGCTTTAAATGATACATTAAACAAGATGGACTTAATTGATATTTATAGGACACTCCATCCAAAAACAACAGAATACACATTCTTCTCAAGTGCCCATGGAACATTCTCCAGGATAGATCATATCTTGGGTCACAAATCAAGCCTTGGTAAATTTAAGAAAATTGAAATTGTATCAAGTATCTTTTCTGACCACAACGCCATGAGACTAGATATCAGTTACAGGAAAAGATCTGTAAGAAATACAAACACATGGAGGCTAAACAATACACTACTTAATAATGAAGTGATCACTGAAGAAATCAAAGAGGAAATAAAAAAATACCTAGAAACAAATGACAATGGAGACACAACGACCCAAAACCTATGGGATGCAGCAAAAGCAGTTCTAAGGAGGAAGTTTATAGCAATACAAGCCCACTATAAGAAGCAGGAAACATCTCGAATAAACAACCTAACCTTGCACCTCAAGCAATTAGAAAAAGAAGAACAAAAAAACACCAAAGCTAGCAGAAGGAAAGAAATCATAAAAATCACATCAGAAATCAATGAAAAAGAAATGAAGGAAACAATAGCAAAGATCAATAAAACTAAAAGCTGGTTCTTTGAGAAGATAAACAAAATAGATAAACCACTAGAAACAAAATAGATAAACCACTAGCCAGACTCATCAAGAAAAAAAGGGAGAAGACTCAAATCAATAGAATTAGAAATGAAAAAGGAGAAGTAACAACTGACACTGCAACAATAAAAAAGATCATGAGAGATTACTACAAGCAACTCTATGCCAATAAAATGGACAACCTGGAACAAATGGACAAATTCTTAGAAAGGCACAACCTGCCAAGACTGAATCAGGTAGAAATAGAAAATATGAACAGACCAATCACAAGCACTGAAACTGAAACTGTGATTAAAAATCTTCCAAAAAACAAAAGCCCAGGACCAGAAGTCTTCACAGGCAAATTCTATCAAACATTTAGAGAAGAGCTAACACCTATCCTTCTCAAACTCTTCCAAATATAGCAGAGGGAGGAACACTCCCAAATTCCTTCTACGAGGCCACCATCACCTTGATACCAAAACCAGAAAAGGATGTCACAAAGAAAGAAAACTACAGGCCAATATCACTGATGAACATAGATGCAAAAATCCTCAACAAAATACTAGCAAACAGAATCCAACAGCACATTAAAAGGATTATACACCATGATCAAGTGGGGTTTATTCCAGGAATGCAAGGATTCTTCAATATACGCAAATCTATCAATGTGATAAACCATATTAACAAATTGAAGGAGAAAAACCATATGATCATCTCAACAGATGCAGAGAAAGCTTTCAACGAAATTCAACACCCATTTATGAATAAAAACCCTGCAGAAAGTAGGCATAGAGGGAACTTTCCTCAACATAATAAAGGCCATATATTACAAGCCCACAGCAAACATCATCCTCAATGGTGAAAAACTGAAAGCATTTCCACTAAGATCAGGAACAAGACAAGGTTGCCCACTGTCACCACTCTTTTTCAACATAGTTTTGGAAGCTTTAGCCACAGCAATCAGAGAGGAAAAGGAAATAAAAGGAATCCAAATCGGAAAAAAAGAAGTAAACTGTCACTGTTTGCAGATGACATGATACTATACATAGAGAATCCTAAAGATGCTACCAGAAAACTACTAGAGCTAATCAATGAATTTGGTAAAGTAGCAGGATACAAAATTAATGCACAGAAATCTCTGGCATTCCTATATACTAATGATGAAAAATCTGAAAGTGAAATCAAGAAAACACTCCCATTTACCATTGCAACAAAAAGAATAAAATATCTAGGAATAAACATACCTAAGGAGGCAACAGACCTGTATGCAGAAAATTATAAGACACTGGTGAAAGAAATTAAAGCTGATACAAATAGATGGAGAGATATACCATGTTCTTGGATGGGAAGAATCAACATTGTGAAAATGACTCTACTACCCAAAGCAATCTATGGATTCAATGGAATCCCTATCAAACTACCACTGGCATTTTTCACAGAACTAGAACAAAAAATGTCACAATTTGTATGGAAACACAAAAGACCCCGAATAGCCAAAGCAATCTTGAGAACGAAAAAAGGAGCTGGAGGAATCAGGCTCCCTGACTTCAGACTATACTATAAAGCTACAGTAATCAATACAGCATGGTACTGGCACAAAACAGAAAGATAGATCAATGGAACAGGATAGAAAGCCCAGAGATAAACCCATGCACATATGGACACCTTATCTTTGATAAAGGTGGCAGGACTGTACAGTGGAGAAAGGACAGCCTCTTCAATAAATGGTGCTGGGAAAACTGGACAGGTACATGTAAAAGTATGAGATTAGGTCACTCCCTAACACCATACACAAAAATAAGCTCAAAATGGATTAAAGACCTAAATGTAAGGCTAGAAACTATCAAACTCTTAGAGGAAAACATAGGCAGAACACTCTATGACATAAATCATAGCAAGATCCTTTCTGACCCACCTCCTAGAGTAATGGAAATAAAAACAACAATAAACAAATGGGACCTAATGAAACATCAAAGCTTTTGCACAGCAAAGGAAACCATAAACAAGACCAAAAGAAAACCCTCAGAATGGGAGAAAATATTTGCAAATGAAGCAACTGACAAAGGATTAATCTCCAAAATTTATAAGCAGCTCATGCAGCTCAATGACAAAAAAAAAACAACCCAATCCAAAAATGGGCAGAAGACCTAAATAGACATTTCTCCAAAGAAGATATACAGACTGCCAACAAGCACATGAAAGAATGCTCAACATCATTAATCATTAGAGAAATGCAAATCAAAACTACAATGAGATATCATCTCACACCAGTCAGAATGGCCATCATCAAAAATCTAGAAACAATAAATGCTGGAGAGGGTGTGGAGAAAAGGGAACACTCTTGCACTGCTGGTGGGAATGTGAATTGGTTCATCCACTATGGAGAACAATATGGAGGTTCCTTAAAAAACTACAAATAGAATTACCATATGACCCAGCAATCCCACTACTGGGCATATACCCTGAGAAAACCAAAATTCAAAAAGAGTCATGTACCAAAATGTTCATTGCAGCTCTATTTACAATAGCCCGGAGATGGAAACAACCTAAGTGCCCATCATCGGATGAATGGATAAAGAAGATGTGGCACATATATACAATGGAACATTACTCAGCCGTAAAAAGAAATGAAATTGAGCTATTTGTAATGAGAAGATAGACCTAGAGTCTGTCATACAGAGTGAAGTAAGTCAGAAAGAGAAAGACAAATACCGTATGCTAACACATATATATGGAATTTAAGAAAAAAAAAAATGTCATGAAGAACCTAGGGGTAAGACAGGAATAAAGATGCAGACCTACCGGAGAACAGACTTGAGGATATGGGGAGGGGGAAGGGTGAGCTGTGACAGGGCGAGAGAGAGTCATGGACATATACACACTACCAAACATAGTAAAGTAGATAGCTAGTGGGAAGCAGCCGCATGGCACAGGGATATTGGCTCGGTGCTTTGTGGCAGCCTGGAGGGGTGGGATAGGGAGGGTGGGAGGGAGGGAGATGCAAGAGGGAAGACATATGGGAACATATGTATATGTATAACTGATTCACTTTGTTATGGGGCAGAAACTAACACACCATTGTAAAGCAATTATACCCCAATAAAGATGTTTAAAAAAAAAAAAAAAGATGCAGTATATATATATAATGGAATACTATAAAAAAATACATATATATGTAAAGTATATGATGTGTGTATGCATATATATATCTGTGTATATATGTATGTATATGTGTGCTATACATATATATTTTTTATACACATATATCTCTTTAAATATTTTTTTATCTTTTGGGTTTTAGGAAAGATTGTTCTTACAAAGAAATAAAATAAAAGTAAACTGGCTTGTGAATTTAGTACCATTAGTGAAAATCAATTAATTGAAATAACCTTTGTTACCTCCAAATATTACTTTAAAAATCACTAAATGGCTTACCTATTAATTATTTTCATTTAAAAACTAATATCAGGTTGGCGGATTCAAGATGGTGGAGGAGTAGGAGGACGTGGAGTTCATCTCTCTCCATGGATGCATCAGGAGTACATCTATAGATATAACAATTCTAACAGAACACCAGCTGTAAACTAACAGAAGACCTTGGACACCGGAAAGGACTATAAAGATCCCTGCACAACTGGGTAGGACAGAAAAAAGAAGGGAGGAGGAGAGGAAGCAGGACAGGACCTGCACCCAGGGGTGGGGGAACTGAAGCAGAGAAGAGATTCCTGAATTCTGGGAAACCCCCTCTCCAATGGGCAAATCGATTGGGATAGAAGGGAAGCATCTGAGGAGGAAGGTGAAGCTGACCAATCTGTAGCAGATGGGACAGAGTAAGAAATACACAGATGGTCCGTACTGAGGCCTTGCGAGCCCCGGACTGGGACATGTGTTCACAGGTGTGTAAGGGGGCTGGGAGCTGGAGCATGGGGATTGGAGAGCAGGCCCAGAGTGAGAACGGATGTTGGCTGTGGGGAGACAGACTGAGGGGATGGGAGGGAGGAAATCCACAGCAGGAAATGCCTATGGAGGAAGACTGGACTGTCATGGAAGCAGAGCACTACTGCTGAGTCACATGCAGGGGGAGGAGCCACTATTGTAACCTCTCTCTCCCCACATGCTGGCACTGGCTGCCGAGCAATAAAACAATCCCCCTCAGAGCTGGCCCTCACGCACCTTATGCTGGGCGTCAGAAAAGACCCTCACTAGGGCCATATCTCTTGCGCCTGTGGCTGCCAGCTTCCCTCCAAGTTTGACACTGCCAGGGCTCCCATGATCAAAGCAGCCATACCACCTCTGCACCCTGGCCTCACTGGGGCAGACCTAAAAGCTCCAAGGTGGCCTCAGGACCAGACTCCTGTGGATGGACCACATGCAGAAGTGAGGATAAAACCAAAGCTGGACCCCAAGGATGGGGTGACTAAGGAAGAAGACTGAAAATCTTTCCATCAGCTGTACAAGCTGCAGATTAAATCCCCATGATCAGCTAGGTAGGCCCTGTGTCCATGGAATATCTGAGTAGACAATGAGTGTTCCCACAAATAAAAACTGTCTAGCTCTGGCAGCTGTGACTTTGGGGGCAAGCACAAGCAGGCATTGGGCCAGATCAGAGTCTGAGTGGTGCCCACAGGGCCCGCAGTGGGTCCAGAGACCAGCGCAGAGACAGGGGAAGGCCTCTTGGGGAGGCAGAGGTAGCCTGTGGCTCATGGTGTGTGCAAGGACACTTACAGCAGAGACCCCAGGGAAATATAATTATTACTATTAATTTTATTATGTTTTGATTCTTTCTGTTGTTGGTTCTGGCCTTTTTTTGGATTTTTTTATTGCTTTTATTTTTTGTTTGTTTGTTTGCTGTCATTTTAGTTTTTTTTTAATTTTTTAATTTTTATTTTTTTTATTTAGTCTTTTGGGATCTCAGTGTTTTAGAACATATTTTTATTTTAATTTTTTTTAATATATTTCTATTTTTACTTTGCTTTTCTGTTGTTCTGTGTTTTTTTCCCTTATTTTCTTCTTCTTTTTCTTTAATATATTTTAAATTATTTTTATATTTCCATTTCTACTTTGCTGTTCTGTTGTCCCGTGTTTTTTCTCCTTTTACATTATTTTATTATTATTTTTCTTAAATCAATTTTATCAGTTTGTTCTGTTTCTTTGCTTTATTCTTCAAATGGCACACTGCTTTGGCTTTGTTTTTACGTTGTTTTTTTTTTACTTTTAATCCTAACTACTTGATTTTGTTGTTTGAGTTCTATTTCTCTGGTTGTTCTCTTACTTTCTGTTTTTGTTTCTTTTACATGTGTGTGTGTTTCCTTGTTTCTGTTTTTGTTTGTTGGATTTTGTTTTTACCATTTCTCTGGGGTTCTGTTTGTCTTTTTTTTTCTTTAATATATTTTCTATTTTATTTTTTTCTATTTCTACATTGTTTTCCTGTTGTTCTGTTTTCTTTCCCCTTACTCTTTTTCTTTTCTTTTCTTTTTTTTTAAATCCTTTTTGTTGGTTTGTTTTGTTTCTTTGCTTCATTCTTCAGTTGGCACTCTGCTTTGGTTTTGTTTTTTGGTTTTGTGTTTTTGTCAGTTTTCCTTTTAATTGTTTCATTTTGTTCTTGGGTTCTTTTGTTTGTCTGGTTGTTCTCTTGCTTTTTCATTTATTTGGTTCTGTTTTTGTTTCTTTTGTGTTTGTGCATGTCTTCTGTTTCTGTTTTTGTTTGTTTGATTTTACTTTTTACCATCTGTCTGGGGTTTCGTTAGCCTTTTTCTTTTTCTTAATCCCCTCTATTGCTGGGACAAGAAACGTTCGGGGTCATGGTTGCTCAACCGGAAGTTGGGCCTGAGGCTCTGGGGTGGGAGGATTGAGTCCAGGACGTTGGAACACTAGAGAATTCCCAGCCCCAGGGAAGATTAATCAACAAGAGCTCACACAGAGGTCTCTATCTGAATCCAAGACATGGCTCCACCCAACTGACAGAAGCTTCCAGTGCTGGACGTGTCACACCAAACAATAAACAAGACAGGAACACAAATCCACCCATCAGCACACAGAATACCTAAAGTCATACTAAGCTCACAGACACCCCAAAACACACAACCTGACACAGCACTGCCAATGGAGGGAAAAGACTCATCTCCACCCACCAGAATGAAGGCACTAGACACTCCCATCAGAAAGCCTACTCACTGGATCAACCTCACCACTGGGGGCAGAGTCAGAAGCAAGAGGAACTACGACCCTGAAACCTGGGGAAAGGAGATCACAAATACTGTAAATTAGACAAAATGAGAAGATAAAGAAATATTGTTCAAGCAAAAGAGCAAGTTAAAAACCCAGAAGACCAAATAAATGAAGATGAAATAGGCAAACTACCTGAAAAATAATTGAGAATAATGATAGTAAAAAAGATCCAAAATCTTGGAAAAAGAATTGAGAAAATACAAGAAATGTTTAACAAGGACCTAGAAGAACTAATGAGCAAACAAACAGTAATGAACAACACAATAAGTGAAATTAAAAATACTGTAGAAGGAATCAATAGCAGAATACTTGAGGTAAAAGAACAGATAAGTGAGCTCAAATGGTGGAAATAACTGCAGCAGAGCAGAATAAAGAAAAAAAGAATGAAAAGAATGGAGGACTGTGTCAGAGACCTCTGGAACAACATTAAGCACACCAACAATCAGATTACAGGCAACACAGAAAAAGAAGAAAGAAAGGGTCTGAGAAAATATCTGAAGAGATTATAGTTGAAAACTTCCCCGACATGGGAAAGGAAATAGTCAATCAAATCCAGGAAGTGCAGAGAGTTCCACACAGGATAAACCCAAGGAAAAACACACTGAGACACATATTAATAAAAATAATAAAATAAACACAAAGAAAAAAATATTACAAGCAACAAGGGAAAAGCAACAAATAACATAAAAGGGAATTCCCATAAGGTTAACAGCTAATCTTTCAGAAGAAACTCTACAGGCCAGAAGGGAGTGGCAAGATATAATTAAAGTGATGAAAGGAAAAAACCTACAACTAAGATTACTCTACCCAGCAAGGATCTCATTCAGATTCAAAGGTGAAATCAAAAGCTTTAAAGACAAGCAAAAGTTAAGAGAATTCAGCACCACCAAACCAGACTTACAACAAATGCTAAAGGAACTTCTCTAGGCAGGAAACACAAGAGAAGGAAAAGACCTACAAAAACAAACCCAACACAATTAATAAAACGGTAATAGGAACATACAGATCAGTAATAACCTTGAATGTAAATGGATTAAAAGGTCCAGCCAAGACACAGACTAGTTGAATAGATACAAAAAGAAAACCCATATATATGCTGTCTACAAGAGACCCATCTCAGAGCTAGGGACACATGTAGACTGAAAGTGAGGAGATGTAAAAGGTATTCCATGCAAATGGAAATCAAAAGAAAGCAGAAGTAGCAATACTCATATCAGGCAAAATAGACTTTAAAATAAAGACTATTACAAGAGAAAATAAAGGACACTACATAATGATCAAGGTATCAATCCAAGAAGAAGATATAACAGTTGTAAATATCTATGCACCCAATATAGGAACACCTCAATACAGAAGGCAAATGTTAACAGCCATAAAATAAGAAATTGACAGTAACACAATAATAGTAAGGGACTTTAACACCCCACTTACACCAATGGGCAGATCATCCAAACAGAAAATAAACACAAGCTTTAAATGACACATTAGACCAGTTGGACTTAATTGATATTTATAGGACATTCGAACCAAAAACAACATAATGCACCTTCTTCTCAAGTGCACACAGAACATTCTCCAGAATAGATCACATCTTGGGTCAGAAATCAAGCCTCGGTAAATTTAAGAAAATTGAAATTGTATCAAGCATCTTTTCTGACCACAATACTATCAGACTAGATATCAATTACAGGATGAAAACTGTAAAAAATACAAACACATGGAGGCTAAACAATACACCAGTAAATAACCAAGAGATCACTGAAGAAATCAAAGACGGAATCAAAAAATATTTAGAAACAAATGGCAATGAAAACACGATGACCCAAAATCTATGTGATGCAGCAAAACCAGTTCTAAGAGGGAAGTTTATAGCAATACAATACTACCTCAAGAAACAAGAAAAGTCTCAAATAAACCACCTAAACTTACACCTAAAGATTTAGAGAAAGAACACAAAAACTCCCAAAGTTAGCAGAAAGAAAGAAATCATAAACATCAGATCAGAAAAAAAAAAATAAAGAAAGAAATGAAGGAAACAATAGCAAAGATCAATAAAACTAAAAACAGGTTTTTTGAGAAGATAAACAAAATTGATAAACCATTAACCAGACTCATCAAGAAAAAAGCGGAGAAGCCTCAAATCAACAGAATTAGAAATGAAAAAGGATTGGGAGATTGGGATTGATAATATATACACTAATATGTATAAATTGGATAACTAATAAGAACCTTCCGCATAAAAAAATAAATAAAATAAAATTCAAAGCTTCAAAAAAAAGAAATTAAAAAGGAGAAGTAACAACTGACACTGCAGAAATACAAAGGATCATGAGAGATTACTATGAACGACTATATGCCATTAAAATGGGCAAATCCTTAGAAAATTCCAACCTTCCAAGACTGAACCAATAGAAAAGAAATAGAAAATATGAACAGACCAATCACAAACACTGAAATTGAAACTGTGACTAAAAATCTTCCAGGGCTTCCCTGGTGGCGCAGTGGTTGGGAGTTTGCCTGCCGATACAGGGGACGTGGGTTCGTGCCCCGGTCCGGGAGGATCCCACATGCCGCGGAGCGGCTGGGCCCATGGGCCATGGCTGCTGAGCCTGCGCGTCTGGAGCCTGTGCTCTGCAACGGGAGAGGCCGCAGCAGTGAGAGGCCTGCGTACCGCAAAAAAAAAAAAAAAAAAAAAAAATCTTCCAATAAACAAAAGCCCAGGACAAGATGTCTTCACAGGCAAATTCTATCAAACATTTAGAGAAGAGCTAACACCTATCCTCAAACCCTTCCAAAATATAACAGACAAAGGAACACTCCCAAAATCATTCTACAAGGCCACCAACACCCTGATAATAAAACCAGACAAAGATGTCACAAAAAAAGAAAATTACAGGCCAATAACACTGATAAACATAGATGCAGAAATTCTCAACAAAATACTAGCAAACAGAATCCAGCAGCACATTAAAAGGATCATACACCATGGTGAAGTGGGGTTTATCCTGGAAATGCAAGGATTCTTCAATATACTCAAATCCATCAATGTGATACACCATACTAAAAAATTGAAGGATAAAAACCATATGAAAATCTTAATAATGCAAAAAGCTTTTAACAAAATTCAACACCAATTTATGATAAAAACCCTAAAGAAAGTGGGCATAGAGGGAATCTACTCAACATAATAAAAGCCATATATGACAAACCCACTGCCAACATCATTCTCAATGGTGAAAAAACTGAAAGCATTTCCTCTAAGATCATGAACAAGACAAGGGTGCCCACTCTCACCACTATTACTCAGTACGGTTTTGGAACTTTTAGCCATGGCAATCAGAGAAGAAAAAGAAATAAAAGGAATTCAAATAGGAAAAGAAGAAGTAAAACTGTCACTGTTTACAGATAACATGATGCTATAGATAGAAAATCCTAAAGATGCTACCAGAAAACTACTAGAGCTAATCAATGAATTTGGTAAAGTATCAGAATATGAAATTAATGCACAGAAATTTCTTGCATTACTATACTCTAACAATGAACAATCAGAAAGAGAAATTAAGGAAATACTCCCATTTACCATCACAACAAAAAGAATAAAATACCTAGGAATAAACCTAACTAAGGAGGCAAAAGACCTGTAAGCGGAAAACTATAAGACACTGATGAAAGAAATCAAAGATGATACAAACACATGGAGAGATATACCATATTCTTGGAAAATGACTGTACTACCCAAAGCAATCTACAGATTCAGTGCAATCTCTATCAAACTACCAATGGCGTTTTTCACAGAACTAGAACAAAAAATTGCACAATTTGTAAGGAAACACAAAAGACTGAATAACTAAAGCAATCCTGAGAAAGAAAAATGGAGCTGGAGGAATCAGGTGCCCTCAATTCAGACAATGCTACAAAGCTACATTAATCAAGACAGTATGGTACAGGCACAAAAACAATAGTATAGATCAATGGAATAGGATAGAAATCCCAGAGGTAAGCACATGCACATATGGTCACCTTAACTTTGACAATGGAGGCAAGAATATACAGTGGAGAAAAGACAGCCTCTTCAATAGTGGTGCTGGGAAAGCTGGACAGCTACATGTAAATGAACAAAATTAGAACACTCCCTAACACCATACACAAAAATAAACTCAAAATGGTTTAAAGATCTAAATGTAAGGCCAGACACTATAAAACTCATAGAGGAAAACATAGGCAGAACACTCTATGAAATAAATTACAGCGAGATCCTTTTTGACACATATTTTAGAGAAATGGAAATAAAAACAAAAATAAACAAATGGGACTTAATGAATCTTAAAAGCTTTTGCACAGCAAAGGAACCATAAACAAGATGAAAGACAACACTCAGAATGGGAGAAAATATTTACAAAGGAAGCAACTGACAAAGAATTAATCTCCAAAATATATAAGCAGCTCATGTAGCTCAATATCAAAAAATAAACAACCCAAACCAAAAATGAGTGGAACACCTAAACAGACATTTCTCCAGAGAAGATATACAGATTGCTAACAAACAAATGAAGAGATGCTCAACATCACTAATCATCTAATCATTAGTGAAATGCAAATCAAAACCACAATGAGTTATCACCTCCCACTGTTCAGAATGACCATCAATAAAACATCTAGAAAAGGGAACCCCCTTGCCCTGTTGGTGGGAATGTAAATTGATACAGCCACTATGGAAAGCAGTATGGAGATTCCTTAAAAAACTAAAAATAGAATTACCATATGATCCAGCAATCCCACTACTGAGCATATACCCTGAGAAAACCATAATTCAAAAAGATACATGTACTGCAATGTTTATTGCAGCACTATTTACAATAGCCAGGATATGGAAGCAACCTAAATGTCCATCAATAGATGAATGGATAAAGAAGTAGCACTTATATACAATAGAATATTACTAAGCCATAAAAAGGAATGAAATTGAGTTATCTGTAATGATGTGGATGGAACTAGAGTCTGTCATACAGAGTGAAGTAAGTCAGAAAGAGAAAAACAAATACCATATGCCAACACACATATATGTAATATAAAAAAAAATGGTACTGATGAACCTAGTGGTGGGGCAGGAATAAAAACCCACAGGTAGAGAAATGACTTGAGGACACGGGGGGAAGGGGAAGCTGGGATGAAGTAGCACTGACATATATACACTACCAAATGTAAAATGGATGGCTAGTGAGAAGCTGCTGCCAGGGAGATCAGTACAATGCTTTGTGATGACGTAGAGGGATGGGATAGGGAGGGTGGGAGGGAAGCTCAAGAGGGAGGGGATAGGGGATATATGTATACATATAGCTGATTCAGTTTGTTGTACAGAAGAAACTAACACAACATTGTAAAGCAATTATACTCCAATAAAGTTTTTTTAAAAATTAAAAAAAAAAAACTAATATCAACTGTAATACCTATTCTAAGCACTAAAGACAGTTAATTTTTTAAAGCTAAATTTGCTTGGGTAGCATGAATATGTAATACACCATCAACATGAAAATGCAATTATTTAGTATAATATTCATATATTAAATCCTGTTTAACTAGATCCAGAATATTAATTTAAGTTAGTTAAGTAAGGTTAATATGTGATAAGTACAAAAAAGAAAAGAGAAAAAAAAGGAAAGGAAAGAAGAAAAGAGAAGAAAAGAAAAGACCAAGACCAAGTAAGACAATTGCAAATGTGCCTGGCTTTACATCTTTCCTTTTTTATTTGAAAGTAGCTGATAATGTTAACATTTTCCTCTTACTCCACTTGGTATTGTTAATTTCTAAGACGTATTACAAACACTGAGCTCATTGTATTCCCAGCTCTTGGTGTGCCTTTGGTTTGGTGACCCAAGCTCAAGGTGCACCCATAACTTCATCTTTAATGGGGAGGGAGATTACACTTACCTGAAGGACAACTTTTCTAAGGTTATGAATATGAAATGTAAGACATGCAGTAATCGTTTAATACATTTTAATTCTCTTCCCTTACCACACGGTCACTCCTCTCACTCTCCATTTGACATGTTTTTATTCTATTAAATATGTCAAATGACAGTCTGTAATTTTCATGAAACAAATGATAATTTAACTTCGATGAACTTCTGAATCCAGCAAAACTTGCCTCATAAATTTATGTAAAAGGTCAGAAACATTTCCTTTATCAAGATGGTTTTCCCAATTTTGGTCGATTTATAGCAGTGGTCCATCCTGGGATATCTTTTTTGTTTTGTTTTGTTTTGAGGTACGCGGACCTCTCACTGCTGTGGCCTCTCCCATTGCTGAGCACAGGCTCCGGACGTGCAGGCTCAGCAGCCATAGCTTATGGGCCCAGCCGCTCCGAGGCATGTGGGATCTTCCCGGACCGGGGCACGAACCAGTGTCCCCTGCATCAGCAGGCGGACTGTCAACCACTGCACCACCAGGGAAGCACATCCTGGGATATCTCAATCAACCATCTGCACCCATGAATTTCACACTTGTAATAACTGCCACATTTCCAAAGCCTGGCAGTTAAAATTCACGTGTTTTAAAACTCACCATTTCCCTAACTCTTAGAGCTAAGATTTCCATCTGACATTGATTTTCAGATTTCATTGCTACAAAGGAAAAGTCTTATCTCAAAAATTCATACACTAAACACTAGACCATTTTGTAAAAATACTTCAGCTCAAGGATCAAAAACAGTGACAGGGCACAGCTACTCATACTGAGGTGCAGACATTGATTTTCAGATTTCATTGCTACAAAGGAAAAGTCTTATCTCAAAAATTCATACACTAAACACTAGACCATTTTGTAAAAATACTTCAGCTCAAGCATCAAAAACAGTGACAGGGAACAGCTACTCATACTGAGGTGCAGTCTTGTGTGAATTCCAATAACTGAGACTTTTCCTACAGATTGCAGAGTATAGACCCTGAGAGCTCTCTCTGCTTATATTTTATGCAGTTTCATGGGTAAAGGGAATTGAATATAGTAAAGGGAAATGACAACAAAATTTATAGATCTAAGATGCTTAGTAAGGATAATATGCATTTATGGTATGAAAACAAGGTGCACTTATTTTTTCTTTGCCTCTATTTTAACCATTATGATGTTCTGTGTATCCAATGACAGAAGGCCTGCCAGGAAGATAAAACTTAAACATGACAGTTAGTTTAAATTCCACACTTAATTTGAAATCTAATTTAGGAACTATTTTCTTTGACACTTGCTTGAAAGAAGTGTATGTAGCTTGAGGGTAGTTATTAGATCACTCTAGGATCAGAGAATGTGGATCTAATTCTAGTGCTTATCTGTAGTTAGCTCTGTGACCCAGAGCAAGCTACTCTGTCTTTTTAGTCTTCAAATTATGCTTCAGTAACATGAATATATAATGTCGATGGTCCCTAACAGTCAAATAGCCGGTGATTTGTTTTCTTTTTATTAGACATTATCACAGAATAGTTACACTGAGGTTTCTGAAACCACATGCTGTGGTTTACTCTATCTTCAGTAACTACTATCTTTGTGAATTTGAGAAGAATTACACAACCTCTGTGTGTCTCAGTTTCCACATCTGTAAAATGGGAATAATAATAATAGTACCTAGCTAATGGGGTTGTCATTAGTTAAATGAGCTATATTTTAATAATTGTAATATGAAAATTTCCTATATTTCCTCATATCTTAAAGCAGGACACAAATTAAAGAAATCATAAGTAAACATTTATTAGAGTTTAATTAACAGACATTTTTCCATAGTGGTACATGAAATTGTAGCATGTTTTATACCCAGTAATAGATTAGATGAAATTTTGTAATACACATAAAGTGCTTAGACTAGTGTTTGGGCAAAAATTGCCCAATAGATGATATTAACATTTATCTGTAAGTAAGCAGTAATTATTATATCTAAATTAAGAGTGATAAGTTGAGTGATAGTTTAAGTGTGATTAAACTCTTGCTAGTCATATCAGCCTTTGCTTTATTTTGTATCTAATGTCATAGTACCGATTTAATAACTTAATTCAATTAATAAATAAAAATTGACATAAAATATTACTTTCTACTTGAAAAACAGAATAGTTTTATATAATTATTTTTATGATAGAACAAACGTGCTCTTTTTTACGAAGTAAGGTGATTAAAGATGGAAAGTATAAATTGTGAGAAAATTGAAAATTAAGAATATACATATGTTTACCAAGTTTAGTCTATTATTCAATATGAAGAAAAAATTAACAGCATATTACAGGCACCAACTTTTAGATTATAATTGCCTTTAGTTATAAATTCTCAAGAAAGATTAATATTAGATTAATAACTTCTAAGGAACTGCTTACTAAACCGATTCCCTAGTTATTGGTCTACAGATATTAAGCATTTATACAGAAATCCTGTCTCTCAGAATGCTTTATAGAACTCCAAAGCTGGCATCAGTTCTATCTTCAAGTTTTATTTTATAAGAACGATCAGAGGAGGAGCTTCAAGATGGTGGAAGAGTAAGACGTGAAGATCACCTTTCTCCCCACAAATCCATCAGAAATACATCTACATGTGAAACAACTCCTACAGAACACCTTACTGAATGCTGGCAGAAGACTTCAGACGTCCCAAAAGGCAAGAAACTCCCCACGTACCCGCGTAGGGCAAAAGAAAAAAGAAAAAAATAGAGACAAAAGAATAAGGATGGGACCTGCACCAGTGGGAGGGAGCTGTGAAGGAGGAAAGGTTTCCACACACTAGAAAGGCCCTTCGTGGGCAGAGACTGCAGGTGGTGGAGGGGGGAAGCCTTGGAGCCACAGGGTAGAGCACAGCAACAGGAGTGCAGAGGGCAAAGCTGAGAGATTCCCTCACAGAGGATCGGTGCCGACCAGCACTCACCAGCCTGAGATGCTTGTCTGCTCACACACCAGGACAGGTGGGGGCTGGGAGCTGAGGCTCCAGCTTCGGTCAGACCCCAGGGAGAGGACTAGGGTTGGTTGTGTGAAGACAGCCTGAAGGGGGCTAGTGCACCATAGCTAGCCAGGACGGAGTCCAGGAAAAGGTTTGAAAATACCAAAGAGCCAAGAGACTTTTTCTTGCCTCTTTGTTTCCTGGTGCATGAGGAGAGGGGATTAAGAGTGTTGCTTAAAGGAGCTCCAGAGATGGGTGCAAGCTGTGGTTATCAGAGTGGACCCCAGAAATGGGCATGAGACTCTAAGGCTGCAGCTGCAGCCACCAGGAAGCCTGTGTGCAAGCACAGGTCACTCTGCACACCTCCCCTCCTGGGAGCCTGTGAAGCCCGCCACTGCCAGGGTCCCATGATCCAGGGACAACTTGCCCAGAAGAACACACGGTGCTCCTCAGGCTGGTGTAACAACACATCAGCCTGTACCACCTCAGGCTCGCCCCGCATTCCATACCCCTCCCTCCTCCCAGCCTGAGTGAGCCAGAGCCCCTGAAGCAGCTGCTCCTTTCACCCTGTCCTGTCTGAGCAAAGAACAGACGCCCTCAGGTGATCTACACACAGAGGCAGGGCCAAATCTAAAGTTGAATCACAGGAGCTGTGCAAAGAAAGAAGAGAAAGGAAAATCTCTCCCAGCAGCCTCAGGAGCAGCAGATTAAATCTCCACAGTCAACTTGATGTACCCTGCATCTGTGGAATACCTGAATAGACAATGAATCATCCCAAATTGAGGAGGTGGACTTTGGGAGCAAGGATATATATAAATTTTTTTCCCTTTTTCTCTTTCTGTGAGTGTGTATGTGTATGCGTCTGTGTGTGATTTCATCTGTAGAGCTTTTCTTTTACCATTTGTCCTAAGGTTCTGTCTGTCCGTTTTTTATATTTTTTTTGTTTTTCTTTTTTTAGTATAGTTTTCAGTGCTTATTATCATTGGTGGATTTGTTTTTCGGTTTGGATGTTCTTTCTTTCTTTCTTTCTTTTTTTTAATCACTTAATTTTTTTTTTAATAATTATTTTTTTGTTTTCTATTTTAATAATTTTTATTTTATCTTTTTCTTTCTTTCTTTCTTTTTTTCTCCCTTTAATTCTGAGCCATGTGGATGACAGTGTCTTGGTGCTCCAGCCAGGCATCAGGGCAGTGCTTCTGAGGTGGGAGAGCCAAGTTCAGGACATTGGTCCAAAAGAGACATCCCAGCTCCACATAATATCAAATGGCAAATATCTCTCAGAGATCCCCATCTCAATGCCAAGATGCAGCTCCACTCAACAACCAGCAAACTACAGTGCTGGACACCCTATGCCAAACAACTAGCAAGAGAGAAACACAACCCCACCCATTAGGAGAGAGGCAGCCTAAAATCATAATAAGGTTACAGACACCACAAAACACCACCAGACATGGACTGTCCATGAGAAAGACAAGATCCAGCCTCATCAACAAGAACTCAGGAACTCGTCCCCTCTACCAGGAAGCCTACACTACCCACTGAACCAACTTTAACCACTGGGGGCAGACACCAAAAACAACAGTAACTACGAACCTGCAGCCTGCGAAAAGGAGACCCAAAACACAGCAAGTTAAGCAAAATGAGAAGATAAAGAAACACACAGCAGATGAAGGACCAAGGCAAAAATTCACTATACCTAACAAATGAAGAGGAAATAGGCAGTCTACCTGAAAAAGAATTCAGAGTAATGATAGTAAAGATGATCCAATATCTTGGAAATACTATGGAAAAAATGCAGGAAACGTTTAACAAGGACCTAGAAGAACGAAAGAGCAATCATGAACAACACAATAAATGAAATTAAAAAATCTCTAGAAGGGGTCAATAGCAGAATAAATGAGGCAGAAGAACAGATAAGTGACCTGGAAGATTAAATAATGGAAAAAACTACTTCAGAGCAGTATAAAGAAAAAAGAATGAAAAGAATTGAGGACAGTCTCAGAGATTTCTGGGACAATATTAAATCCACCAATATTCAAATTATAGGGGTCCCAGAAGAAGAAGAGAAAAAGAAAGGGACTGAGAAAATATTTGAAGAGATTATAGTTGAAAACTTCCCTAATATGGGAAAGGAAATAGTCAATCAATTCTAGGAAGCACAGAGAGTCCAATAGAGGATAAAACCAAGGAGAAACATGCCAAGACACACATTAATCAAACTATCAAAAATTAAATACAAAGAAAAAGTATGAAAAACATCAAGGGAAATATAACATACAATTGAACCCCCATAAGGTTAACAGCTGATCTTTCAGCAGAAACTGCAATCCAGAAGGGAGTGGCAGGACATACTTAAACTGATGAAAGGGAAAAACCTACAACCAAGATTACTTTATCCAGCAAGGATCTCATTCAGATTTGATGGAGATATTAAAACCTTTACAGACAAGCAAAAGCTGAGAGAGTTCAGCACCACCAAACCAGCTTTACAACAAATGCTAAAGGAACTTCTCTAGGTAGGAAAAACAAGAGAAGGAAAAGACCTACAATACAAACCCAAAATAATTAAGAAAAAAGTAATAGAAACATGCATATTAATAATTACCTTAAATGTAAATGGATTAAATGCTCCAACCAAAAGACATAGACTGGCTGAATGGATAGAAAAACAAGACCTGCATATATGCTGTCTACAAGAGATCCACTTCAGTCCTAGGGACACATACAGACTGAAAGTGAGGGGATGGAAAAAGATATTCTATGCAAATGGAAATCAAAAGAAAGCTGGAGTATCAATTCTCATATCAGACAAAATAGACTTTAAAACAAAGACTATTACAAGAGACAAAAAGGATACTACATAATGATCAAAGGATCAATCCAAGAAGAAGATATAACACTTGTAAATATTTATGCACCCAACATAGGAACACCTCAATATATAAAGCAAATACTAACAGTCATAAAAGGGGAAATCAACAGTAACACAATCATAGTAGGGGACTTTAACACCCCACTTTCACCAATGGGCAGATCATCCAAAATGAAAATAAATAAGGAAACACGAGCTTTAAATGATACATTAAACAAGATGGACTTAATTGATATTTATAGGACATTCCACCCCAAAACAACAGAATACACTTTCTTCTCAAGTGCTTATGGAACATTCTTCAGAATAGATCATCTCTTGGGTCACAAGTCAAGCCTTGGTAAATTTAAGAAAATTGAAATCATATTAAGTATCTTTTCTGACCACAATGCTATAAGACTAGTATCAATTACAGGAAAAAAATCTCTAAAAAATACAAACACATGGAGGCTAAACAATACACTACGTGCTAACCAAGAGATAACTGAAGAAATCAAAGAGGAAATAAAAAAATACCTAGAAACAAATGACAATGAAAACACGAAGACACAAAACCTATGGGGTGCAGCAAAACCAGTTCTAAGAGAGAAGTTTTTAGCAATACAATCCTACCTTAAGGAACAAGAAACATCTCAAATAAACAACTTAACCTTACACCTAAAGCAATTAGAGAAAGAAGAACAAAAAAACCCCCAAGTTTAGCAGAAGGAAAGAAATCATAAGATCAGATCAGAAATAAATGAAAAAGAAATGATGGAAAAAATAGCACAGATCAATAAAACTAAAAGCTGGTTCTTTGAGAAGATAAATAAAATTGATAAACCATTAGCCAGACTCATCAAGAAAAAGAGGGAGGAGACTCAAATCAATAGAATTAGAAACAAGAAAGGAGAAGTAACAACTGACACTGCAGAAATACAAAGGATCATGAGAGATTACTACAAGCAACTATATGCCAATAAAATGGACATCCTGGAAGAAATGGACAAATTCTTAGAAATGCACAACTTTCTCAGACTGAACCAGGAAGAAATAGATAATATGAACAGACTGATCACAAGCACTGAAATTGAAACTGTGATTAAATATCTTCCAACAAACAAAAGACCAGGACCAGATGACTTCACAGTCATCTGTGAAGTCATCTGTGAATTCAGTCATCTGAATTCAATCAAACATTTAGAGAAGAGCTAATACCTATCCTTCTCAAACTCTTCCAAAATATAGCAGAGAGAGGAACACTCCCAAACTCATTCTATGAGGCTAACATCACCCTGATACCAAAACCAGACAAACATATCACAAAAAAGGAAAACTACAGACCAATGTCACTGATGAACATAGATGTAAAAATCCTCAAGAAAATACTAGCAAACAGAATCCAACAGCACATTAATAGGATCATACACCATGATCAAGTGGGGTTTATCCCAGGAATGCAAGGATTTTCAGTATATGCAAATCAATCAATGTGATACACCATATTAACAAATTGTAGGAGGAAAGCCATATGATCATCTCAATAGATGCAGAGAAAGCTTTCGACAAAATTCAACACCCATTTATGATAAAAACCCTCCAGAAAGAAGGCATAGAGGGAACTTACCTCAACATAATAAAGGCCATATATGGCAAACCCACAGCTAACAATGTCCTCAATGCTGAAAAACTGAAACCATTTCCACTAAGATCAGGAACAAGACAAGAATATCCCTCTCACCACTATTATTCAACATAGTTTTGGAAGTTTTAGCTACAGCAATCAGAGAAGAAAAAGAAATAAAAGGAAACCAAATCGGAAAAGAAGTAAAGCTGTAACTGTTTGCAGATGACATGATACTATACATAGAGAATCCTAAAGATGCTACCAGAAAACTACAGAGCTAATCAATGCATTTGGTAAAGTAACAGGATATGAAATCAACAGAAGTCTCATGTATTCTTATACAATAATGATGAAAAATCTGAAAGTGAAATTAAGAAGACACTCCCATTTACCATTGCAACAAAAAGAATTAAATACCTAGAAATAAACCTACCTAAGGAGACAAAAGAGCAATAAGCAGAAAATTATAAGACACTGATGAAAGAAATTAAAGCTGATACAAATACAAAATGGAGAGATATACCATGTTCTTGGATTGGAAGAATCAACATTGTGAAAATGACTCTACTACCCAAAGCAATCTACAGATTCAATGCAATCCCTATCAAACTACCACTGGCATTTTTCACAGAACTAGAACAAAAAAAATCACAATTTGTAAGGAAACACAAAAGACACTGAATAACCAAAGCAAACTTGAGAAAGAAAAATGAAGCTGGAGGAATCAGGCTCCCTGACTTCAGACTATACTACAAAGCTACAGTAATCAAGACAGTATGGTACTGGCACAAAAACAGAAATATAGGTCAATGGAATAGGATAGAAAGCCCAGAGATAAACCCATGCACATATGGTCACCTTATCTTTGATAAAGGTGGCAGGACTGTACAGTGGAGAAAGGACAGCCTCTTCAATAAGTGGTGCTGGGAAAACTGGATAGGTACATGTAAAAGTATGAGATTAGGTCACTCCCTAACACCATACACAAAAATAAGCTCAAAATGGATTAAAGACCTAAATGTAAGGCTAGACACTATGAAACTCTTAGAGGAAAACTTAGGCAGAACACCCTATGCCATATATCACAGCAAGATCCTTTTTGACCCATCTCTTAGAGTAATGGAAATAAAAACAAAAATAAACAAACTGGACCTAATGAAACTTCAAAGCTTTTGCACAGCAAAGGAAACCATAAACAAGACCAAAAGACAACCCTCAGAATGGGAGAAAATATTTGCAAATGAAGCAACTGACAAAGGATTAATCTCCAAAACTTACAAGCAGCTCATGCAGCTCAATAACAAAAAAAACAAACAACCCAATCCAAAAATGGGCAGAAGAATTAAACAGACATTTCTCCAAAGTAGATATACAGACTGCCAACAAATACATGAAAGGATGCTCAACATCATTAATCATTAGAGAAATGCAAATCAAAACTACAATGAGATATCATCTCACACCAGTCAGAATGACCATCATCAAAAAATCTAGAAACAATAAATGCTGGAGAGGGTGTGGAGAAAAGGGAACACTCTTGCACTGCTGGTGGGAATGTGAAATGGTACAGCCACTATGGAGAACAGTATGGAGGTGCTTTAAAAAACTACAAATAGAGCTACCATATGACCCAGCAATCCCACTACTGAGCATATACCCTGAGAAAACCATAATTCAAAAAAGTCATATACCAAAATGTTCATTGCAGCTCTGTTTACAATAGCCAGGAGATGGAAAAAACATAAGTGTCCATCATTGGATGAATGGATAAAGAAGATGTGGCACATATATACAGTGGAATATTAGCCATAAAAGGAAACAAAATTGAGCTATTTGTAATGAGGTGGATAGACCTAGAGTCTGTCATACAGAGTGAAGTAACTCAGAATGAGAAAGACAAATACCGTATGCTAACACATATACATGGGATTTAAGAAAAATATGTCATGAAAAACCTAGGGATAAGACAGGAATAAAGGCATAGACCTACTAGATAACAGACTTGAGGATATTGGGAGGGGGAAGGGTGAGCTGTGACAAAGCGAGAGAGAGGCATGGACATATATACACTACCAAACGTAAGGTAGATAGCTAGTGGGAAGCAGCCGCATAGCAGAGGGAGATCAGCTCGGTGCTTTGTGATCGCCTAGAGGGGTGGGATAGGGAGGGTGGGAGGGAGGGAGACGCAAGAGGGAAGAGATATGGTGACATATGTATATGTATAACTGATTCACTTTGTTATAAAGCAGAAACTAAGACACCATTGTAAAGCAATTACCCCAATTAAAAAAAAAAATGTTTGATGAAAAAACACATAACCATAAGTAAGACACTGCTGTTTTCTTTGCTACGAAGGGGGTTCTTTACATTTTCCACCTAACTCTGTAGTAGCTGCAATATGCCCTGTTATTCTGTTACTCCTCCTACCTTCTTACCAAAGCAATGTTTGCTAAAAATCAATGGTGCTGGTATAAAATTTATACAATCATTATAGAGGCAGCCGCCTTGTTATTTTATGCTATAGGTTTCATTAAATAACCATTCCTTTTGTTAAAACTTCCCACTTAAACTATTATTCCTACCCATTTTAAGAAACTAGTGATTACTTTCATGAGGAATTGGTAAACATTCTTAAATTTTTAATACAAAAGTTCTAAAGGTTAATAAAACATTTACAGAAAAAAAATCTACTTAAAACGATTGTCTATACTTGGTGTTTTCAACATCTCCACCCATTCCTTTGGGAAGCCCATGTGTGTAACATTTTTTTTTTTTTTTTTTTTTTTTTTTGCGGTACGCGGGCCTCTCACTGTTGTGGCCTCTCCTGTTGCGGAGCACAGGCTCCGGACGCGCAGGCTCAGCGACCATGGCTCACGGGCCCAGCCGCTCAGCGACATGTCGGATCTTCCCGGACCTGGGCACGAACCCGTGTTGCCTACATCGGCAGGCGGACTCTCAACCACTGCGCCACCAGGGAAGCCCCTGTGTCACATTTTTTACCACCCCTTTCCATTGAAACTGTTGTTTCACCATCTCCAAGGATAGTAACTCAAAGGGCAATTCTCAGTCGTCCTCTCACTTGATACAACTGATAATTCCTTCCTTCAAGATGCATTTATTTCACTCGCCCTCCAGGACACCACAAACTCCTTGTTGTCTTTTTATCTCTCATGTTTTACTTCTGGAATCATTTAACTGTTCGTGTTGCTATTGTCATTGTTAAAACTGAAAAGCTTGGAGAAAACGAAGCTTGGTTACTTTCTCAGGAAGTATGTTTTCTGATGGCATACTCCACTGTTTCCCAATTCTAAAATACTTTCTCAAACAGATCCATGAACGATTTCCTATTTATAAGCTGACAAGAGAAGGGCTCTTAGAATGTTCCTAAACATGCTTACATCAAACCATATATTTTTGTGAATATTTCAGGAAGCTGATAAAATTTATATTTTAAGGGCTTCCCTGGTGGCACAGTGGTTGAGAATCTGCCTGCTAATGCAGGGGACACGGGTTTGAGCCCTGGTCTGGGAGGATCCCACACGCCACGGAGCAACTAGGCCCGTGAGCCAAAACTACTGAGCCTGCGCGTCTGGAGCCTGTGCTCCGCAACAAGAGAGGCTGCGATAGTGAGAGGCCCGTGCACCGGGATGAAGAGTGGCCCCCGCTTGCCACAATTAGAGAAAGCCCTCGCACAGAAACGAAGACCCAGCACAGCAAAAATAAATAAAATAAATTAATAAACTCCTACCACCAACAGCTTCTTTAAAAAAAAATATATATATATATATATATATATATATTTTAAGAGATCCGTAGTGTACATTCCGATTTCCGAAAATTTGTTCCAATCATTTAATGTCCTGAATCTTAGTGTCTCAAATCAGGAAGCCTTGAACTTGTATCTCCTTCCTTCTCTCTAATGCCTTCTATGAGTCCTTCTCTACTGGCTTATTGTCCTGTCATCATTAAATATGATTGGAAAACAAAGCTAAAACCCTCATCAAGAAGTGTGAACAGATAGGTATTCACCCTATGCAATACATGTTTTGATTTAAAAAGAAAATGCAGTATAATTAATTTAAAAAACAAATACCATATAAATGGTATTTAGTTTTAAAATCATAGAAATACAGATGGCTAGAATACATATCAGTGTAGAGATTACTTATGTAGAACGAGAAAAAATTGTGAACTGTAAAAGTACTCAAAAGGAATGTCAACTGTACCAGTAGTATGCAGGTGTCTGCTTGTTTATTTTGTAAAAATTAAAAAAAAATTGTTTTGCCTCTCTTCTTAAAAAAGTATTTTCCTTTAAAAATTGGAGAGAGAAATATCAGAAAATATTAACATATATTTGTTCTGGGTGCCAGGGGCATAGGTATTTTTCTTATTTCTCTTTACTCTTTCTGAGCATTTCAAAGAACTGAAAATGAATTAGCACATAGAAAAATAATTAGCATGGCTTTGTTAAAAATCTGTATCATCCACCTCAACAAGGTTGTAGATAATGGTTATGAAAGAGCTTTATAAACTATGAAATCTTGAAATGGTGCCTCTTCAGAAATAAATGTGCCACATGGGAGGTAGATCCCTTTTGATATGGCTCAGGATAAACCCTTCCCTTTTTAGTAGAAAATGTTTCTTTTAAAAACATGCTGGTTTTCTTTCTATGGTACTATGGCTTAAAGGTCTTTCACTACTTCCTCTAAATAGGTTTTGCTTTCTTTCACTTCACAAGAGAACATGATCCTCCTGTTGACAATTTATCTCCAGTATATAGTACAATACCTGCAGCATTACCAGGTATTTTATAAATATTTTATGTGAAAATTTTAAGTGAAATGAAAGAATAAATGCATAAATGCAAGACTTTTACAGAGACTTGTATTCACCTAGATTATTTTGGCCTCTAACTCCCTGGGTAATAATTTCTTTGTAGCTGTTTTCCTTTTTCTTTTATATTTTCATCTCCAGCAGACAAATTCATTGCAAAATTAGTATTCCCAAGACCTACATTTTGTATCATAAATGCTAACACAAAAATAAAGTACATTAGTCTTATAGATTGAGAATATCTGTATTAAAAACAAAAAACAAAGCAGTGGATTTAGTCATCATGGTTTGTTTCTCCAACTGGACCTTCAGTAAATCATAGCTGAAAGCATCTTTCTCACAGTAATATGTTACATAAGTGGATAAATTTGAATTGATCTACTGCATATATGAACAGATTTGCTCCTGTTCATCTTCTGAGCCCTGCACCATTTCCCTACACAGGAGACTTTGCCAGGTCCAGCCTCTTGGTTCTTCAGGGCATCATACCCCCCGGGTATGCAAGTTGACTGGGATCTACTTCAAAACTCCCTGAACTGATCAATAGCCTTTCTCACTTTGTGTAAATTCCCCTCCACCCTTCTCACAATCCCCAGCCAGTATCTTCTTTCAGTCCTGAGGTAAGCTTTCTTCTCCCTTCTTGATGTTCCAAAGGTACCTCCTCCCATTTCGTCTACAATAGCACTTGCTTTCTCCTCTGTGCTAACAAGCCTTTCCATTTTTAGTCCAGATTTGCAAAGAGACTAGCTAGATGGAGGCAGTCACCTCTGCTCAATGAACAGGAAGAAGTTGACTGTTCCATGTGGGATTTGTGAAAAAACAAAAGCTGATTTTATATAGTCTTTTGGCACAGGCCATTAAGTAGGCTAGTTGGCTTCCCTCAATTATAGTTCTCTGTGGTCAAGTGAAATTAACAGACAAAAAGATGTATTTCTTATCGTGCACATTGTTATTGCAAGGAGGTCACTTTTAAAGCATTAGTGTAATATTTACTTCCGCCTACTATTTTATAATATACTAAATTGAATCCACTTATTCCAAAACTGCTAAGATATAGGAATACTTTGTAACAAAATAAAATTTTAACAAATATAAGCAAAAAGAGGACTGGAAAAAAAATCTAAGAATGTGGAATTAACATCTGATGAAATTCAGTAAATGATTCAAGTTGAATTATCAGATGAAACATTTTTTCCCCTTTGTTTAGGGATTCTTCTTATGCTATTCCAAAATTTAATGGTCTCTATCATAAGCTGGCTGACATTTTTGAAACAATTGTAACAATTTAATAAAAAGTATAGGTGCCAAGTACTGTAACCAAGAAATAGCTTTCTCTCAGTGTGTTATTGCCTAAGTGGTATTTGAAAGCAATCTATTGCTATAAATATCATTGGTTATTATAAAGATTTAGCAAATCTGTATATTGTTCATTTCCTGAGAATGCTTGATTTTCCTTCTATGCAATGACTTTCAAGGTTTTTCTTAATGGACAATTCACAAATGCAGAACTTGAGATAGAGAGAAAGATATATTCCCCCCAAAATCATAAAGTTTGTGAAGGGGCTACATTAAGCTGAATTTTGTCTTCTTTTCTCAATACAATATTTAATGAGAGTGGGAATAAAGGGAAAATAATTTTATAGTCCTATAGAAATTTTGGTAATTCAATTAAGAATTAAACAATAGCATCTTATGTCAAAGTTACTCAGCAGCTTCCTTCTAAATGTGTAACAGCAGAGCAAACCTCTGTGAACTGAACATTGAGTGTGCCAGGGTACTGGGTACATGAGTGTGAACTCAATTTTGCTAAATAAATAAATACATGAACAAACCCATATATTTTGCCACATACAGTTATAAATTTCTTTCTAAGCAATTACTACTATGCTCTCTAATTTACTATAGACAAACTGGATACAATCATAGGTCATTACTCACCAAGGAACAATGCAAAACCACCTTTATGAGGATCACAAATTGTAGCTTCTCTCTGCACATTACAACATTTTCTTTAAGTGGTTTATGGATGTTATATAGAGCTTTATGAACCTCCTTTGACCCAGTTGCTATGGGCATGCATAGAAATAAAAGCCCTCAGAAAGTACACTTCAAACACTAATGTTCTATACTTTACAATTCTCCATTGGTTTCTTCCTTGTATTATAACCTTACTATAAAGCCATTTCACAAGAGCAATAAGACATTGAAAGATTTTAAATTACAAAAGGATTGCATGTTATGTTGCTTGGGCTAAGCCTCATTAATGCCAGTCAGCATTGCACACTGCATATTAATTCTGCATTTTAAATAAATGGATGCAAGCAATGCAAGCCTTTACATCTCCAGACACTTAGGAAGAGAGGCTAACTTCTGTCCAAACATATTCCAAGGACTACAATAGCAGACATTTTCAGTACCAGGGTTAATCAAGATTAATCATGCTGTATTTTATATTCAAGACAATTGTTTTGTAGTTCATTTAAGTTTATTTTATTACTTTTGTTTTAAAATCCCTGAGAATTTTTTCATGTATTTATCATTTAATTTTATTTATACCTTGAAGAGAAACAAAACTAAATTTTTCTCATCACAAGCAAAAAATAGGGTGAGTAAAAATAGTTTGAATATTCCAAACACAATGGGAGAGGTCTTGTTTTAGAAATGTCCACTGGGAATTCGATGGGGGTCTTTCTGTTATATTTCCAGCCAGAATTGAAAGACTTCAAGGGAGGAAAATGATGAGTTTCATTTTCACTCTAAGTAATTAATGTTTACTAAAGTCAATGTATTTTTTCAGTTGGTTAACATTTTCAGGAAATTCTGAAAGAGTACCAAATACACAGTAATAAAACTAACTTATTAGAAAACAACAGTATTAGTTTATAACATGTCCCACTTACTGACATTAAAACACACAAAAAATTATATGAATATAGGATGTAAGTGAATCCAGGGATACAGTTGTTAGCGCAAGTTTGTGTGCCCAACACACAGTGAGGTCAAACAAACCAAAACATCTGAGTCTGGAGCAGAGGAAGTTTTATTGCAGCAGCAAGTAAGGAGATGGGTGGCTCAGGCTCTAAAAAATTCTGAGTTCCCCGAAGGGTTTCGCAAAACATTTTTAAAAGCCAGATGAGGGAGGGGTGTTACAGGGTATGTGATCAGCTCATCCACAATTCTCTGACTGGCTGATGATGAGGTAACAGAGGGGTGTCACAGGAGTTAACATTATCAGTCCTTAAGCTCCAGGAGTCCTGGGGCTATATGCTCATGGTCATCAATTAGTTAACATCTTCCATTTGGTGGGGGGCTTTCACATCTGTAAAACAACTTAGGAAATGTGCATCAAATACTGTTATCTAGGTACTTCAGAGAGGATCTAAAGCGGAGGATATGGAGGAGGGCTTGTCCCAGGAAGTCTCCATAGGGTCCTGCTTGGTTACACAGTGATGGGCTTTCCACCCAGTAAATATTCTTCTTCTATAGAGAGGCAGCCATGTGTGAATTGAACTTAACGTGTGTGTACACACATGCAAACACACATACAACATGCTTGTGAATCCATGTTTCATGTAGGTGACTCATTTTTTTTTGTAGATGATTGCATATATTTGTATAGAAGGAATATTTCTTTTCTACACAGAATTGCTTTTATCAATATTACATCAAGTACTATATTTTTTTCTAAAAAATTTCACCCTGCATGGTATAAATTTTATAGTATATAAATATTTATTTATAAAATTTTAAATGTGCTGTAAACAAACCACATATTATACTATACTAAGTTAGTATATATAATATCTAACATTAATACATCCTAGAGTTTAGACTGAAATATTTCTGAAAAATAATCTTACCTAGAATTATAACTATATGTTGAAATTTTCATGATAGAGAATTTTTTTAAAAATTTAAACTGAATATAATTTCCGATAGTAGAAATATGTCCTTGTATTATGAAAAAAAATGCTCTCCCAAAATAAGCCTTTAACATAATAGTAACCTAGGCTATCTGCATGCCAGTCTTTCACAACAGTCTGCAAGCCAACCTTCAGTCAAAGAAATCAGGTAATAAATTCAGAGATTCAAATCTAGAGTGCTTTAAAGTGAATTCAAAGTTCAAGGCTGTGCCAGTTATTTGAATATTGTCTTTCAAGGCAAATTCTTAAATAAGTTCAGTGGTTTACTAGACTTCTCTTACCAGAAAGTTGTCTAAAACAGACCCTGAAGCTGCAACCTATATTTTTAATAGCATACACAGAGAGAAAAAGAGAGACATGTTTTCTTTTTCTTTTGTAGTATGTACACTAATAGTAAACAAACAAACACTATCCCTTGAATACATAATTTTAAGATGTGTTTTTGTAAGTTGAGTGTTTCAATTTTTGATTTTAAATTCATTTATGCAAATTGTACATTAGCTAAATTTGAATGGAAATTCATAACTTTTAGAGTAATGATTTAGAGTAAAAAGGATATTCTAGAATACACTGGAAAGTGCCAACTGGCACTGGGGCAATTGGACTTGACCTTCAGCACTGCCACCATCTCACCATGTCATTTCACAGCCTCAGTGTCTTTGTCTGTAAAATGGGAAGTTTAGGATAGAAAATCTCCTCCACCTCTCCAAGTCAAAAATGCAGTATGTATGTGAGATATTATCAGATCTGTTACCCCAAAATTTAACTTAGGGTTTGTTTTTCCAAATATCAGTCTCTATTAGATCTTTATAAAATGGTGTAAATAACTTAGTTGATAAAGGGACTGCAGGAAAGCTGAGACTTTACCACTGATTCTGTTGTAATCATTTGCTCTTATCTTGCTGATAGATTTGAAAAGCCATGTGACTTTTATTAAAACCAAAGTAAAATTTTTAATTCTCATGTTCCATGAATGTCTTTTTTTTATATATATATAAGGAAAAACAAACAAACAAACACTATCAAAGGTCTGATGTTTATTGACTTTCTTTTCAGAAAAAGAACTGGTGCACCCAGTGCCTTTTGAGATAGTTTAGAGTATTTAAGGCCAAAATAAAGAAACTAATCATAGTGATGTTGGATGGAAACTCTTCAGCAAGTCTGGAATCTGTCTAGTTGTGAATGTTTAAAAGGATAGAGTGTTTTTTAAATCTATTTTTTTAATTGAATTTCTTGAAGTTCTATGCATTTTAAGGAACAAAACCAAGTCACATGAGAAACATGCTCACTTTCAAGGTCTTAAAAATGGTTTTTCTTATAACTTTGGGGCAAGAATCCCCAAAGGAATGTACTTTAACAAACAAGGAAATATCTGTAGATGTCACTGCTTATAGAGTTCATCTTTTGAGTTACTTTCTTTGTCTCTAAGCTCCCAACTAATTTAACTTCAGCAAAGCCATCGTACTGTTTATCTTTTAATCTTGAGGTCATAGAACTTTAACGTATAGATGATTCTCTAAAACACTAACACTTCTCTGATTTAGTCTTATGAGGTCATTGCCCTGGTGATGAGAGGTATGAAAATTAACCAGAAATAGATTATAGGAACTTGTTCCAAAAACAAATTTTTGAAACTATATATTAATAAGTATAAAGCATAACTGAGAAGCATTTCTTTTCTGAAGAAGAAAATTTGATTTTCTCTTCAAGGAGGGCATTAAATGTTGTATCTTTTGTGAAGATTCTCCCAAATAAAAGCATTTATTCACCTCAACAAATATTTCTTAACAATTCCCTCTGTGCCATATACTTTTTAGTGACTTGGTTAAAAGAATACAAATAAGAAATAATCCTTGTCCTCAAAAACTTGGCAGTATATTAAACATGCCAATTATATTAAAAAATGTTCATGTTATTAACTCTCCATATCTCCAAAATGTATTCGGAAACATAGATAAATATCTCAAAAGAAAGGGAACAAAAAGAATAAAATCTGAAGAGAATATGATTAAATAGTTGCATTTTTACATTGTGTGTTTTTTTTTTTAATTTTTTTCTCTATAGTGTTCTTCAGAAGAATACAGAATGATAGCTCTTTGTCAAAGAACAAAGTATTGGGCTTCCCTGGTGGCGCAGTGGTTGACAGTCCGCCTGTCAATGCAGGGGACACGGGTTCATGCCCCAGTCCGCGAAGATCCCACATGCCGCAGAGCGGCTGGGTCCGTGAGCCATGGCCGCTGAGCCTACGCCTCTGGAGCCTGTGCTCCGCAGCGGGAGAGGCCACAGCAGTGAGAGGCCCACGTACCACCAAAAACAAACAACAAAAAAGTATTTTAGTCCTATATTGATATTAAAATACATATATTTAGTTCCAGTGAATAAGATTTAATGTTTAAGTTTGTGACTGATTTTATGAAGTGGAAAAGGTTAGGGGCAATATTTAAAGTGATTGAACAATATATAGAGAACATTTTATAAAACATTTCTCTTCATAATAGTAATACCGATAGCACAAATCCACTTCTAAATCAAGATAATACATGATTTAAGGAAAATAATTTTAGGAAAAGAGAAAAAATATATAATTATTGCCTTTTACAATTCAATACCATTGAAACATGGCTCTTTGTCATCTTGTATTAGCATTCTATTACAATGTCAAGCCCTTTTACAAAATATTTCTTTTTATTCAACATTAGATTATAAGGATCTGATAAGAATGAGTAGACTTTTTTACTCCCCTTCATGGAAAAAAAAAAAATCTGTTAGACTATTTAAATGATATATTTTTCTTACCATTTTGATTACCAAGAGACCTAACATAAGCCCAGAATGAGACCATCAACACTAATTTGGGTTGGCTTTCGTGCCTCACTGTGGAAAGATGTTTAAATTAATCAGACAATCCACAATGTTCTGCAATAATCCAAACAACTATGGAACACTTTAAAAAGCAAAACATAACTTTTCTCCAGCTTCTAAAGAGTAGGAGCTGGGGGTGTATGTGTGTCTGTGTATGTGCATGTGTGTGTATAGAGAAGCAGAAGGAAGCAACCAGATAAGGTAGCTGCCTTCTTTTGAGCCTCAACATCAAAAGAAACAAGAAATCGGAGTAAATATGATTCGTACTCCTGACACTGAGCTCTGCAGCTCTGAATCCCTCTTTGCCTTTCTTTTAG
Source organism: Monodon monoceros (assembly GCF_005190385.1). NCBI lineage: Eukaryota > Metazoa > Chordata > Mammalia > Artiodactyla > Monodontidae > Monodon > Monodon monoceros. Next base: position 36,943,131 of record NW_021703785.1, read on the forward strand.
CCTTTCCTCTTTTTAAGTTCTATTAGGTCTCTTTTTCATTCCCCTCTGTGGCACTGAAACTCTTTTAAGAGCTTGGAGTCTGGGCTTGAAAATTGTACTTGCAAGTCAGGATTTGTAACAATTCCCTTCCCTTTGGGTGACTTCAACATCTGATAGATTCATTGCATATTAAAGTTGAAAGAGACATTAGAGATTCTTCTCTTAACCTCTATTATTGATGAAGAAATCAAGGCATAGAGACAGGAGCAAATATTTAGAGGCCAATGGATTTTATCTTATTTATGTGGCTTAGGGTAGAAATTATCTTAATTCCTGTTAATATAATTGAAGCAACAAAAAATTCAGCCGCATTTTCAATCCCATATTTTAAATTATAGGTTTACAGACTTTAAAAGGACCTTTGAACTCAGCACATTAAAATTCTTATAAGTTGCCCAGATCACTGCCAGGCAAGAGGCTAATAACAAAGACCTGTCAATAGACTGGATTTAGAGCCTGTAGTTCATTCAATCCAGGTGGCCATTCAATTGAACAGGAAAAAAAAAAAAGATGTGTTTCCCTGGAAGGAACTTATAACCAAATCTTAAGAAACCATCTGCTTAACTAATATATTGATAAAAATATATTAACAAATATATTGATAAAATACACCTTTCTCTGGAAATGTGCCATGCTCATAATCTGGAAGGTTGAAAGGGCCAATCAGATATTCTGAAACATGGGCTTAAAAAAAGAGTCTGATGAGTTTAAAACCAAATACTATGAAAAATATGTGTTTGAATATGGTCAAAAGTGTAGGTCTAAATATTGAAGCTGTATATGTAATTTATCCACACAGCTTAGACCCTTATGTGTTAATGGTTGATTGTGAGCAAGGCTTGAATGAACTTTACCAACTTGTTCTTGTGTTTTTAAGCTAACTGATATTGTACGTATCATCTCAAAGTACAAAACATTCTTTCCAATCTGATTCCCTAGTGAGCTCTCTAAAGCATGGAGGAGGATAGAAATTTGTCCACAGTCTTATTAAAATAAAAAGCTAAACACAAGAAGGGATGTTTGCCTGAGAAAGGAAAACCCATGCACACACATATACCTAATAAAGGGCACATTCAGCAAATATTTACAAACTTTTAAACAAGCTATCGAAAGTACACATGAAAGATAACAAAACCTTATTTTCTGCTGCTCATTAAACTGAAACTTTTTACAAATGAAAAATAAAGTCACTACCTACTTTCTTTTACTTCAATTGCCTGCTTCACATATTGAGCAACAACTAATAAAACATATCCTTCACTTGCTGAAACCTTGATCCACTCATTTGATGGTTTATGTTAATGTCACGTTAGACAAGGAAACAACATTTGCTCAATTTATTCTTCATGAATAAACAAGAATGCACTTCAAAATGAACTGCCATGAAACTAGGCCTTTGGGAATGTGTTGCATGTAAAAGTCGGCTACACTTGCCTTACATATATTTCATTAGTTCCTGATATTAAGGATCAAAATTGTCCTTTCAGTTTTCCCCATCTTTCAACAGACTGAGTCAAATGACTCACCGGATTCTTGAAACATTTTATATTTTAAATCCTTTTTGAAATATAATCACTAATGAGTTATGTGATAATCATAATCAGAAACATTAATCACTACAGTCTTGATGAAAATTAAAGCATTATCTCAAGAGGGCTCTGGTTGAATAAATGTGTTGACATGCTATTTGTTTTTATGATAGTTATTCATTGTGATTCAGTATAAAATAAGTTTATGGAAAAGAAGTGACAAATACTTGGTATGAGAATCCAATACAAACAGAAAGTATGTAAGATAGAATCGACCAGGAGATCCCTTTTAATTTCATTACAAGGTAAAAATACATAAATAATCCATTACTAAAATGCCTCCTGGGTACTGATTCCCTCTATATGAACAACTCTGCCTATTTAAAATGTCATGTTTTCACTTTAGTATTATATATGTGACAAACTACTTAAGATATCTCCTTCTGCTTTACCCAATCCGCTGAAGATACATTCCAACTACAGGACACAATCACCTCTCTCTCATTCCTTGTCCCTTCCAGACCAGGCACATTAGGAAAGTGGTGTACCTTAGACACCCAAATAAGCAAAATCCAAGACGATTAGTGTCTTGTGTGAAAATTGCTGTACATGGCTATGTTAAAAAATGGGTTCTTCCTCCCCAGTGCTCTGGAAATTTAAGAGGGAGAAAAGAAAGTCTCAGTTGGTGATTGAAGTTGAAATTGAAGGATTGGAGTATACAAAGACCCTGCAGCACCCATGTACAAGTTGTGACAAAACAGTATAGAGAAAGTCAACAGAAGTTTCCAGAAATACATAGATACCAAGTGGAAAGAAAACAGAGAAACAGAGGTAGACAAAGACACTGACAGACAGAGAGTGAAGGACACACAGGCGCACAGAGAAACTGCCTCATTTATCATTTTCTGTTCCACTTTTGATAACGACTCAGGTGTTCTTCATTTTCACCCCTTGGATGTCAGGAGATCTCTATTTTAATCTAGCTGGTGTAAGTGAGTTTCTGTTTTTTATAACCAAAATTTCTTCATCATCAACTTTTATAATTGTATACATTATATTGACTGTCTTCTTAAACTGCCTTTTATACCACTTTATTAACTTTTCTTTTATAGCAAAGGGTAAGACAAGTAAAGAGAAACAGACTTTCAAATTCAGTTTTATTAAGACAAAAAGAAAAAAGAATGTGTCTTAATTTACCATTTTAACAGTTTTTATAATCGCTATAGTAATAATTTTTTTAATAGTAATAATTTTAACCAATGTTTCTCTATTGAGAAAAGAATAAGCAGAGGAGTAGAATATGTGCCCAAGTATCAAATGGATACCCAGATATTTTTATATTATCAGGATAAAACCACTAAATGCTCCCAACATGCCCGATGCATTTAAATCTAGATAATGATTTAACTTTTGTCAATTCTCTTATAAAAGATTTATAAGTTTTTTTTTGGTCATGGTAAAATAAATTCACCTATAATTATTGTAACACTCGTATTTTCAACCCTCTGTTTTCCACCTATTGCTCTCATAGTGCATTTTGAAAAGAGTTTTATTTTCAATTGTTTTCAATCTCCTCACTTCTCAACGATGCCGCAGCTTCCTTAACACTTGACTATAATTACTGTTGGAAAGTCATCACTCTGGTTTCTTTCCCTTTTTTCCCACAATGCTAATCTCTCTGTTCCTCAATAACTCTCTTAATTTCATTATCCTTGATTGTTCCTTTCTCATTGGAAACATCCTATATATTGACATTTCTCAAGTCTACACTCTTGGGTAGCTTCTCACCATTTCTTATTTCTCAGAGAATCTTCATGTTATTCCATAACTTTCATTATCCCCTGTACACCTATAAGTGATGACATCTAAATTTACTGCCTCCTAAGAGAACTAATTGTTCTTCTATGTTTCATTCTGTAATTTTCAATATTTGCTAATATTCCAAGATTCCTTCTCACATCTTAAAGCCAACTCATTCAAAGCTCATTGGCTTAGACCCTCCTTATACTTTTCCTTTTACATCAATAGCAAAGAAAAATTTTTAACATCCATTTATCTGTATAGTAATTATGTGTTTTTTTGTGTCTATTTTCCCTTTGATGTCCTAGTGATGTGCACAGTGTCTAGTGGGTAGTTTGTTCTTAAAACTACTTATTTATTTTGAATAAAATATTCAGTATAATTTTGAATTATGTTATGGAACCACACATTACACTGGCATTCACAAAATCCCATACACTACTACAGCTAATTAGAATCATTGAATATTTGGTAGTATTCCATTCACACACATTGCATACAGGCATAGTCTTCAAAATGGTCCAGTGGAAAAAAGCACTGTATTCACTGTAAAACCATGAGAAAGTGGTTGTGTCCCCATGGGGATAATATAACGCTCTCTTGCCTGTCAGGGAAGGCAGTTAGGAGGCTTAAATGAGATAATCAAGTGTAAAGAATTTGAGAAGTATAAGGGGTTATCTAAAGTCAGGTTGTGTTAATATCAACATTTAAAATTATATATAACATGGTCCTTTTATTCCTTATTGAGTTTTAAACCTAGAATGGTGTTCATTTTTCAAAACAACAAATTAGGACAATATTTTTAACATTCTTTGAGTTCTTAAACATATTCATATAATTGATAATATGCTTGCTCTTTAGAATAACCTAAATAATATGCTGTCTGTGACCCTTTCTACACTGTTCCAAACAGGCTATTTTTCAGAAATACATATACTTGATATCTAAACACAATGTATATTTACTTATTTATTCTTTGCCTTGTAAAGACTTGACTTAATGAACCCACATATTTAAAGATGTGTACTTTTCACTTTTACTTGGGGATGGGTGGAATAGACAGCCATTTTCCCTGTGTTTCAAGCAAAATAGGCAGAACAAGAATGAAAGGGGATATCCTCAAGTGGATTTGACCTCCGGCTAGATAAAGGAAAAATTAACTGTATTCTGATTGTCACTAATCCTCAAGACTCTTATCACAACTTTCTGAAAATTCCTGAGTTGTAACATTAATCTCCTGAAAGGGAGACACTCAATTTACAGTGTATTTTACATGTCCTTAAACAAGTATTGAATGATGAATTTCATTGTCTGATTGAGGTGGTTTACCTCAGCACATAATTTCTTATATTAATAACCTTCCCCACAGGAGCTGAATGACCTTCTATAAATACAATCCCTTCATTCACTCAAAAAATTAAAGCCTGTAACCACTTCACAATTCATCATCTTTTTTACAGGCAATTGTTGAAGCAGAAATAAAACACAAATCCCCAATCCTCAACCAATGTAATGTAAAATCATGCAGCCTTCTGCACTTATGTAACATGGATATATTGAAAATTACGTAGCAGTTTGTGTTCCAAATCAATTCTTTTGAGTGGATTTCTGTTTGCAGTGAGCCACAATTTTCAGGGCAAAAAGCAACTCCTTTCCAAAATCAAAGGTATCCTAAAACAATAGCCTCCTGAATGCTTGTATATTTTCAATCAGTCTTTAAAAAATGCCTCTTTATATGACTGCCTCACAATTATTGTAAATCCAGATTATTAGGGTTATTCTTGGAATCTGCAAGACCTTTATTTACATAAAACTATCAGAGAATGAATTTCAGAGTTCAGAAATGGAGGCTTTCTCTTTGGGTAAGATTGATGGAGGTTTGTACTTTATTTCACTCTGTATTAAAACCCTAAAAATTATACTCAACAAACTAATGTAAGTTCTTAGTTCAGCTTGAAAATATCTCTACCTGAAAAACATAATTCTAGAGCAGATTGTAGAGTTATGTCAGAGAATTCTCTGGTAAACCAGAAAATGTCAGTTAAAAGGCTTCAGATAATTGCTATATTTTCAAAGTGAATAAATTTAGAATATTGGATAGCATTTTAAAATTCAATATTCTTAACTACCTTTAATTATAGTAACTATGGAGGCAGAGATTGTATTTATATAAGAAATGAGATATTTTTAAAGACAAAACCAGAGTTCGATTCAGAATAGCTCCCTTTATAAGGCAGACATCTCAGTTACCTTGAGCAGTTTCTGTTGGCTTATCCAGTTGACAAAGTTAGGTTATATTTATTGCATCTGGTCCTCTCACATTAGGTAAGCAATCTTTATTTTACCAAAACTGCATAAGACAAAGCCAATTTCAGTGGAAGAACTAACAAAGCTAAAAATTTGCCACATGAATACACACACATTACACAAATATGTGTTTTGCATAAAGCAGAAGCAAGGCACATATTCAAACGTACTGGAAGAATTGAAAAGACTAAGTAAAACATAGTATCTCTCTTTCAGAATTTCAGACCTCAAGGGAAGACCACATGTACAAAATATATTTTAATACAAGGTAGGTTATTATGTGAATGCTTCCTGTTTTGAGTGCAGTTGAGCTGGGCTGGGTGGTTGGCAAAACTGCAGGGGAAATATACAAAATAATCTTAATAACAATAGTTCTAACAGTAATTTACTCAGGTTATCGATAGTAGTTTTCATATACTAAGCGATTTATGGAACTATTAAGTCCAAAATGTTGCCACATGAATATCACTATTGAGAAAATAAAATGTGTAAACTTTGTAACTTTGTAAATGTTACATAAACTTTGTCAACTACTCTTTGAGATGACTTGTTTCTTGGGTTAAATTGTCTCATGTGTAAGGAATACCAATATTTGTTTTCCTTTCATGAACAGAGAAAATGCCATCTCTTCAATTTATTATATTACACTCAGTCTTGTGATTGATTATGCACTGATGAAGTGATTGTGCAGAAATTAAATGTGATGCAAACATATAATTTATCAAAAAATATTGATTTACTATTTTACCAAAATGTTTTAGAATAGATAAAATATATATCTAGATGCAAATGTCAAGTGTCATGTTTGGAATAAAAATATTGATCAGTTAGTTCTTTGTCAACTCCAGAACTACTTCTCCGCCTTCTTTTGACAAAGACTTTTATCCCCCTCCTAACCTAAGAAAGAAAGATAGTACATTTGAATTGCTTGTGAATGGGCAGGGAGAGCAGACTCAAGGAGTGCTAATAGGTATTTTCTACCTTTAATTTTCATGACTACAGGAGATGTGTGGGAAGAAGATAATAGGAGAAATAAATCCAGCATTCACCCAGAAGCAACTTCCTTATATTCACATCCTCACTGAGCTTTTGGCTTGAATAACTTTGCTGGTGGACGAACACTGTACCACCCCATGCTTGGAAAGTTCTGGATGTAATTGTCTGTCAATGATATGATGATTTATAATGCAATCTGTTCCTATTGCTAGTGCTGCTGATAACTCTAATTTGCCAGTCTTTTATTAGATATGAGGAACTTGACAGTCCTCAGTTTTACAGGTTAGCTTTCCCTCTGGGGATACTGCCAATCAAATTACATCCCCCTTCCATTCTCCTTGGGAAAAGGATAACACTACCAAGACTACTATTATTGCATTGGTCATGTTTTACTAACTCATTTATATTTTCATCTTATTAAAACCCTCATTATATGATTAAATGTTTAGAAGTAAATAGAACTAGAAGTGCATGTTTATCACTTTTTACCTATATCTTAACTGATATTCCTCTAGCATCACTAGAGTATGAAAGAGCTGAGAATATTTATGCTCAAGTCAGAAACTGAGGATATAACATATTTAATGCATCATGGTTCTGATAAGTAAAAAATATGCACAATTCAAAAATAATAAATCACTGGTGAGTAGATAAACTATTGTATGGCCATTATCTGAAGAGCAGAGAATGGCATAATTCATATAATTTCTTCAAATTCATAGAATTAATATTTAAGGTATGTTACACCTGGCTAATACACATAAGCAGTTGCATAATTGGCACATGCTTGACAGCTAATTATATGTACCAAACCTTGACTATGAAGAATAAGTGAAATGAGAAAAACATAGCACATCCTTCAGTTGGGTACATAATTATATGTAAACTGTGTTTCAAAACAGAGTTATTTCTGAAAATTTTGTTTTCAAATATTTCTATTTTGTAAATTGAATAAAGATCCCACTTTAACTAAGACAATAGACATATTTAGCTCTATATGATTGGAGCTATTTTAATATCCAAATTAAAAGCAAAAGCTTATGATTATAGATCACATTGATTACTATGTGCCAGATATAGTTTTAAGTAATTCAGATGCATTAATCTTCTTTTTAATCTTCATAACCACTCAATATAATGTATACAATCTACATTCCCATTTTAATATGTAAGAAACCTGAGGCATAGGGTGATTAAACAATAATGTCACAAAGCTGATTGGTTAAAAAACTCAAAGGTGAATTCTCTGGCATGGCTAAAGGACTCAAATATCTGCAATCATACTGTTCTATTACTGTTTTATTAATGAGGGTGAAGTGGATTCCAGTAATCGACAAAAATGTACTAATTATCTCCACAATTGTTTCCAATTTACTAGCTATAGCCTATTTCATGAAACTGTTGTCTGGTGTTTAAATGCAGTACTTAACATATAGATAACATTTAATAATTTTATGTTTTAAAAAAGTTTAAAGATATAGGATGCTCCCGTTTTACCTAGTCCCGCAATGAGCTTTCAACCATAGGTCAGACTCCAAAAGCACACAGTCATATTGGCACAGAATTAAAGCAGGAAGGTCAAGAAAACAAGGAAACATTAGAGAAAGGAGAGCCCACCTACAAAAACCTGTAATCTTACAGACAGCCATTCGCGGGCCTCTCACTGTTGTGGCCTCTCCCGTTGCGGAGCACAGTCTCCGGACGCGCAGGTTCAGCAGCCATGGCTCACGGGCCCACCGCTCCGTGGCATGTGGTATCTTCCGGGACCAGGGCACGAACCCGTGTCCCCTGCATCGGCAGGTGGACTCGCAACCACTGCGCCACCAGGGAAGCCCCAGACAGACATTTTTAAATTTTACTTTATCCTGAAGATGTTTGACCAATGTCTACTTACTCTTTCATTCAATACTAGTTTTCAACTTGTATTATTTAAAAAGCTTCTGGAAATTCCTTTGGGCGAGAACTCAGTTGTGGTCGCCAATCTATGAACAAGTAGCCATCTGTTTCTCCCAGGAAATGCATCATTTAAGAAAACGTTTACTTTATAAGCCATTGTTCTTAGCCCTCATTCAATCAAATTGTTAGTGTTAGATTTTAATATATATTTATATTTATCTCAAATACAGACAGAGCAGGATTGATTAAAAAAAAATACCTTTTCATGTAATACTGCTTTGAAGACAGTAAAAGCTTCCCAATTCAAAGTATTTTCTCCACCATTTTATTGTTTGTAAATATATTACACAGGTAACCACATGCTTTATGTGAAGAGAAAAATGTAAAAAATACAGTGTCTTCATTTTATACACATTTTCAATCAGCTCCTTTTTATAATTAAGTCTGATCACAAGGTAAGAGTTTTGAGTAATGCTACTTAAAATGAGATTCTATTAGTATTTAAGTGTACTAGGGAAGCTCTTCATTTAAAGGAATGTCACCATGTACTAATGAAAAACAAAAACAACAGTATAAACTGGAAATGTGTATAATCAGTCTCATAAACATTTTGAAAATTATATTATTGATACATATACGAAAAGTATGCATGCATGAATATACATACACACATTAAGTATGCACATATGTAGAAAATAAAAAGAAATATCTATGTGTGCTAATTGTTAGAAGAATTTCACTGCTCAGAGTTAGAGAGCTCAGAATTCCGAGTTGGTTTGTGTAGCTGTATTATTACATAAGTGTGTAGGGATTTGGATTAGTAGAATGAAATGCAATATCCCACAGGGCAAACCAGCATGCTGGGATATAGCACATAAACCCTTAATACTTTTCAAAACTGGCAAATAGCATGAATATATAAATGAAAGGCACATATATAAACATATTTTTTGTAAAACATTAAAAATTTCAGGAAATGATCTGAAATTGTGACATAAGAACTAGGAAGAATATAAATCAGAAAACTAAAAGGCATCACTGGTTACAAGTGAGCTTTATTCTGTCAGTTTGATTCAACTATCAATATTTTATTCTTAAATGATTTTAAATGGACTAAGAAATAGAGTGCTATGATGATAGTTCATTCAAAAATATTAAAATATGACTTCTAAATATTCTTCATGCAAGCCATTTTTTTTAAAAAAATCAAAATTTGCTTCCAACTGTCAAAATAATACACTTTCTCATATTGCGTCCTCAAAGCCTTCCTTTACACTTGTGTCTGTCTACTGCATCTATAATAAGTACCTCATAAAATGTTTTCCCTAATATGCAGTCATTTAATATTTTGAGAATTCTGTATGTGTTCTTTTTGGAGCCCTATGTGGAGGGGCCACAATGCAGAGATTAGATTTAACTAAGTCACACTGGAGTCTAACAGTTTGTTGTCCCCTATACAATAGTCTTTATCTTCACTTCCCTGTTCATTTCTGAATTGGAGGTTAACATGATTATGTAGTCATCAGTTGTTAATTGCTGATTCTCTATTTAACCTTGTCAAGTCAATTCTTTAATGTTATTTCCTTATTCTTATCACACATTCAATGCCCCTTTCATTAATAGCATATTTGGTTGCTTTTAAATTTTTTAAATATTTAAAAAAGAAAAAAACTTTAAATATTCTCTTTATCAAATTCTTTATAACACACAGACATATTATAATATTATGTAATAAAATATATAGATAAGACCATAAAATATATTTCCTAACAGTTTTCTATGATAATTCTCAAAATAAATCTTTGCTTCTAGATATGGTAATTTAATCACCATTTATTCCTTGCAGGGCTTCATTTACTTATTATCTACACATAATCATCTGAATAAAACAGCAATGGCAATGGTAATACCTGCATTACACTATTATGTTGCCAAATACTATTTTGCTTTCCAAACCTGATTTTCCCGGAGAAGTTCCGTTAATTGACATGATGAACTTCCCCTAGGAAACCAGTTCCCTCATGCGGCTTTAGCATCACACGTGGTTCCCGCCTTGTCTGAGCAGTGGGGAAGCACTGTTTCTCAACTGATTTCCCCTGGGCACAATTTCTCTGTTCCTTTCCTCAACAACTGTGTAGTATTTGTGAGAAAAGAATTAATCACCACTTTTTTATGTTGTATCTTCCCTCTTTAGATGAGCTAAAAGAAGTTAGAAATACTCTCACAATAACTCTCAGAGTGTCTTGAGTAATTGTTTGAAGCACTAATGCCTTGTGTGGTCAGGAACCCCTTCACTCCCTGCCTTACATCTCCCTCCATGTTCATAATTCATGCTGTTACCAGGTTCTCAATCCAAACTTCTTATTTTCTTCTAATTAATATTGCATCACTCTAATTGGGTTTTCCACTTGTAAAATGCATGGATTAAGATTTCTATTGCTATGTTAATTAGCTTTAGGTACCAAGGATGATCTCTGCAACCAAGAACCAGAATTACCATTGTGGAATTTCACTATAATAACATTAGCATGAATTAGTCTTTTCTGGAGACCATCCAAGCAAATGTAATTATTGAGGTGCTTAAAAGATCATGTTATAAGACTGTTTCACTACTAAGGCAGTCAGTTACATAGCATAGGTACTCAGATCAGCATTACGAAGAAGTTTCAGTGTAATTCCATGAGCATTTATCAAGTACCTACACGTGCCACACACTACAATTTGTTTGTGCTAAGTGCTTGGGGATAGTCTTTATTTTACACAAGCTAATATTCTTTGAGGAGTGATAGACACAAAAAGACTCAGTAAAACACAATGTAAGGAGCTTCTTAAAAGAAGATCACACAAGAGACTTAAGTAGACTAACAGGACTAGACTAGGACAGTGTGTTCAAGTAACATTAGGATGGCCTTTCTAAAGAGAGATTTTTGGGTATCACTGTTCTCCCTTGACTCTTAGATGGTTGCTTTTTCAAGGAAAAGAATAAAGTCTCTATTTGGGGAAATTATCTTAGCATTTCCACAAGAATTGAAATGACAAGCTCTGAATGACACAATGTAGATGAAGTTTTCATAAGACTGTCTAGTGCCTAGTGCATTAGTTTGTTAGGCCTGCTATTACAAAGACCACAAACCAGGTGGCTTAAACAACAGATATTTACTTTCTCACAATTCTGGAGGCTAGAAGTTTAAGATCAAGGTGCTGGCAGGCTTGGTTTCTTCTGAGGCCATTCTCCTTGGCTTATAGGTAATCGTCATATCCTTATCTTCACATAATCTACAGTCTGAGTGTATCAGTGCCCCAATCTCCTTTTCTTAAGAGGACTCCATCCTTATTTGATTAAGGTCCACCTTAGTGCCCTCATTTAACTTAATTACATCCTTAAAGACCCTATCTCCAAATATGGTCACCTTCTGATTTAATAGCGGTTAGGACTTCAACGTATATATTTTGAGGGAGCACAATTCAGTGCATAATAGTGAAATAAATAGTGAATGCACATTTGTTAGCTAGAAATTTAAAATAAGTAGGCAAAGTAATCACCATCAATTAAATTCTTTTATTAGAAATCCTCTTTGAATCCATATCCCCTAAACTGCAACCCTGCCACAAAGGAGTAGGAGTGGGAAAGCATTAGGAAAGAGAAGCGTTATTACAGTATTTATTCTCTCTGCTTATAATCATATGGAAAGAACATTTAGACTAGAAGTCATGAGCCCTGGGCTCCTTCTAAGTTTGCTACACATTTGCTGTGCGGCCTTGACAGGTGAGCTCTTAGGATCTCAATTATCTTATTTTTAAAATATAAAACTTGGAGAAGAAGTGCTGTGAAACTTCTCCACCTTGAAGGAGGCTTCAGTGGCCTTTATTGTGACAAGGTGGTGGGATCCTGGTGATGATGAAGATGGTGGTAACTGATACCATGGCTCTGTGTTTACACAGTTCATGATCTTTCTGTATCAGGCCACAGTAGGTTTATAGTTTCACAGTCGTGGACAGTTAAAAATAAACAAAAAACAAAAAACCTCTTGACTCCGTCTTTTGTGTTTAAAACTTTTTTTGACAGAGAATAATTTCCATATTGAATACATAAATTGTGGGTGTAACTATGATATTTTTAATGCATTTACCTTTAAGCAGATTACTTTTTAACCAAAGAACAATGCTTCATTTTTTTCTTTTTTCTCTTTAATATCATACAGAAAAATCTTTAAAACTCATACTATCAAAATTTTAGTTACAAAATATTTTGGCCAAACTTCACAGAGTAAGTTTTGATTTTTTCCAAACTAAATTTACTACATATGTTATATTAGTAACATTTTTTCATGTTAGTAGTCATAACTTACAACACTATATCTTATCTTTACAGTTAAATTGAATAATTCATATTCATTTGAGCCTTTTGGAATGGGTCAATTAGTGTGCTGTATATTTATTTTTATATTATCTAGTCTTCACAATAAGGGTCATATTGAGACATACTGAGGTATAAAGAGGTAGTGAATTTTCACATTAAGTGTATCATGCAAAATCTTTGTAATTCCTGGTAGTGGAATAAAAAGAAAACTGAAAATTCCATTGTGCTCCATCATGTTCCTAAGTGATGTATAATCTGGTCCTTTGACAAAGTGTGGCTTATATTCTTACACGATTAATTGGTAGTTATCTGGTTAAACTGAGAAATTTGCTTCTGCTTTCTGATGATCTACATTAAAAAGAAACCAGTATTCACCTTATGAATTGTAGACAGGGTCTTTTATCTGAACTGTAGTCCTGGGCTGTGCTCCAGCCCTGAACAGACTTGGAGAGTACTATATCAAACCAACAGCTTATGTACTTTTATTTTACCTAAAAGTAATGTTGCTTAGCATTCTGCTCTCATTCCAAGGATACAGTCATTTAAACTAGTAATACCATTTGTAATCGTAAAGATCATACTGAGTAGTTTTCACAAAATGACCAAAATTTATTTCCTCCTTTGTACCTGTTATAAAATCTCTCTCAAGAAGAGAAATTTTGATCTAGTACTTTCCTATGCCCTGTCAATGACAGCAGTGGCAAAAACTTCAACAAAAGCACATTTACAGGTGGAAAAGGAGACCTGGGGAGGACACTGCTTGGTTTTTGGTTTCAGGGCTCTGTTTTCCTTCCCTGTAGCCTTTGATCTGTAAATTTAGGATATATAGTATGAAAGCTATTGAAGAAGTATGAGCATGAAAATCTTATGAAGCCATTTTTAAAAGATTACTTCATCTGATTACACATATATTTTAGGGATTATGAGCAATTGTCCCTCTGTCATTCATCTATTAATGTCCACGCTCATTAATTCCTTTGGAGGGCAGGGAAGAAGGTGAGGACAAGTCTACGGACATTGAAATATATTTTTTGCACATATTAACGATAGCTCATATTTGACAAAATCAAGCAATTATTTATGCTCGTAAATGCTATCTGCTTTGATGTATTTATTAGGCGTCCATACTCTGACCCACACCAAAAAATAAAAGACAGAAAATAAGAAAGAAATGAAAAAGCACACTGAGAAGCCAAACAAGTTTCCTTTTTATGACAATGACCTCCATATAAAAAGCACATGTGCAAGTGGTGAGAGGAAATGTGATTAAACTGTCTACTAGAAACCTTTTAAGGTTCTCTTAAAAATTGGATGTGCAGGAAATACTTGGACAATGCATTAAGTGGTAGCACACACTGAATGTGCTCAGGGTTTTAAAAATTTCAAAAGGGAAACCTATCTTTTCTGCTCCTATCAACTAATATTTCCCAGCCCTGTTATGCTGACTGCAGCTCACTGAATTCCCATCTCACCCTCCTTACTTCAAAAAAGGAATCACCTTAGAGCTCTGTAAAAATTGCATTAGCTATGAATAGAATGTTACCTATTTAAATTTTCTAAGTTTAATTTCCATTGTAAATGTTACTTTATCTTTTTCTTCTTCGTTTATTTAATATGCAAAGTTGACCCAACCACATTGTAGTAAAAAGTAGAAGATACAAGAATGTTCTCAGAATATATGGAGTCTACATAACAAAAGAATATTAAGAAAAAGAAATAATGAGAATCCAGCCTCTCAGCATCTCACTCTACTTGGTTTATAAATATTTTGCTGAGGAGTCTTCAGGAAAAAAATTCCTATGGTCAATCAGAGGGATTCTGCTGTATCCTGAGGAAAGTATAAATGGATGTGTTTGATGTAGAAGAAAAATGTAATCTATTTAATTTTATTCTGAAGTTAATGATGTTTTAGAAGGTTCGGGACAAGCGCACACGTGCACGCACGCACACACACACACACACACACACACACACGGAAATCAAAGAGAATACTGTCACTCATTTGATTTTTATTGCACCGTATTTCCAGTGCAGTGCTTGGTGTAGGAAGCACCAAGAAACTGGCATGAATTTTCTGCTCTGTGGTACATTCCTAGAATGGAGAAGTTTCCTTTGTCAAGTCCTGAACACCTGATATCAACAGTCATTGATTCCATCTAAGTAATTATATTCTGATTTAATGCTCTTAATAATTTCGGTTCTTATAAAGATTTTCCAGAATTGACAGAATATGCTCACCAGCATCCCACTTCTCACAAATGTTTGACGACTATGTAGCAAAGGTCTATGGAGTGTCTGGGAGCATTTGTATCTGCAGTGACTAAGAATGTGTGAGTATTAGAGTGCATGTGTGTATGTGTATGTTCATGGGTGTATGTGTCTGCATCCTTTTGTTTGAATGAAACTAGGAATGAAGTACATGGGAGACTAGTGAGGGGGTTCAGCAGTCAACTAGATACAAATATTAGTAGCCAGGATCAGAACAGGAAGGAATTTGTAGAGTCTCTCTAGAGAACTCAAAGAATAATTTAACATCTCTATTTCTTGAAAGAGTACCAGAGAACATTTGATTCACAGGATGCAGAAGCCTTGAATAAAACTCTTGGCTTTGCCACTTGTTAGGTGTTTAATGTTAAAGTAAATTCACTTAGCTTTTCTGTGTCTCAGTTTCTTCCTCCATATAATATCAGCTATCTAAGAACATCCCTTCAACTATCTTTCATTCCTAAATTATTAAAAAAAATTAACTTTGGAAACCCTTCATTCTTCTTTGATTCCAAAGTGATTTCTAAAATAGTTCTGCTATAACTGTAAACTCAGATGAATTTTCAAAAGCCACATCAACAAAACCAAAAAAATTACCTCTCTACATAAATAATTTCTAGAGTAGTGTATTCTAATTAAAAACCCTTTTTATTCCCACTCATAAGAGAAGTCACATCATTCACTCTTGCAAGTTTAAGAAAAAAAACTTCCTTTATTGTCTAGGCTCAAATGTGTAAATACTTTCATTTTGTTTTTGGAATAGACTTATAATAAGTTACATATTATAAAATTCAAAATATACTAAAATTATAGTAGTGTAACTGAGGGAAAAATGTCTACAAAACAATATCTAGAATACCTAGAATGTGTCAAAAATTTAGAAAATAGCCAGTTGCTTAGAAATAGTATAGTTTTTGCATTGATATAGAAATACCGTATATTATATAATATGTGAACTTAGAAATATTAAAATAATTATACTTATTGAGTTACTAGGAACCTTATTCTTTAAGCTGTATAAAAGGTATATTTAAATAATATAACAAAATGTTTAGAAAAATTGTGTATTCTTTATATTTTGTCACCCAGAGAACCACAATACAACTTAACTTCCCAATAAACTAACACAATATCTTGCCTTTCTAGGTCTCGTCCCTTGTGTCCCAAGGTATGTGTGATTTCTTGTTGTATTTGAGTCTTTGTCAGAAAGCAAATGCTTACTTTCTGTAAAATACTTTTTTCTTAATAATCTGTGATCTAAAGTGCCTTTCATCTATGACAACAGTATATTTTCAGCATTGTCAACAAAAAGAATATTAAAGTATCAGTTTAGATAAAATAAATTTCTCAGTTTCTCAGCTGAATAAGGTAGTATCTGTTTTGTATAACTCAACAGGAAAGATTAAGATGACTTGTCAACAGTATATATTATCATCTTGTAGGTGGTGTTCTCTCATAATCCAAATAATACAGACAAATTTGGCGCCCACTGAGAAAAACACTTTCAAGATTTGGTACTGCTACAATAGTAAAGTAGATTTATTAGACCCCAGTATCTAAATTGGGAATAAGAATCCCCTAGTTGGTTCATAGATTAGATTTATAAAGGTACTTTACTCAACACAGGGTAAGAGATATTTGCAGTTGTTGTTTTCCTGTCAAGACAAAATGTTCCATTCTCTTGTTAGATTTTCAGCATTTTGAATGTCAGACAAACAAGGCAGAAAAAAGTGTCATCAACCAAATTTTAGAATCTTGGGAAGTGCCTTGGATTCTGTAAATATTAGTTTAAAAATTTGTATTAATTTGCATGAGCTCTAATTAAACAGCTCAAAATACGACATTTGATTTTATATGAAACATCCAGTAATTTTATAAAAACACAAGCAAGGTGAAAAACATTGTGGCAGAAGAAACACTGGGTTTCCACTGAACTAAGAAAAAAAAGATGAAGATCCATCCACTTGTAATACAATCACCCTCATCAAAGTAATGAATTTTAAACTTTCAGAAATTATAAAAATATAAATCGTAGTTGGCAAACAAGTACACTCAAAGTACCTAAAGCCTGACTGCCCACTACCTGCCTTGCTATTGTTGTCCAAGAATTCAACTTAGCATTGACTCAGCTGAATGACTTTACTATATGGCACTGCAGCTATTTCACTAAGTTCACTGTTATACAATTGTCTTCGCCAATCTATATCATCTAGGAAAAATGGAAAAGCTTGATGAGACATAAGGGCAAAAAGCAGATAAAGTGAAAAGAATAGTTGTATGCTGAGGAGTTTTTAGTGAATATTTTATGATAATGTTTCCTTTTAATATTTGTGCTTGATTTTCATGTGTTTGAATTTTTACATGTCACTAATTCATTCAGCTTTTTGTTTTTTTGATTGAACACTTAAGGTTTTCAAATTTAAGGGGTGGGACACATGAACTCAATGGTCTCTGTGCTTCCCTAGTTATACTCCAATAACTTGTGCCTTGTACAAATAGAAACACAGTGACAGATAGTACAAATAAAATGAAGAAATAAACTTTGTCAAGGTGAATAGTTTCTATTAAGTTCAGTGAAAAAATGGAAAGCAAAATCTTTATTGTAGATAATTATTGCATAACAGTTGTTCACCTGCAGGTGCATTGCTTTGATTACAATGTAGACCTTAACAGAGAAACAGCAGAAAAATGAATATTTAACTAGAAATAAAGAAAACAAAAATAAATGTTAAGTTATGATTTTAAAAAATAGTCCTAATGCTCTCAATGTTAGAGATACTTCTTCTGAAGTACCATGAAATCTACTTTGTAATGTGAACAATGGATAGGCATTTCTTTGAGTCTAAAATGATACCTGCTTTCTCCTAAATATCTTATACAGGTTATTCTTTGAGGTGTTAGCAGAATCAAACTCATTGGAATATTTTTTAGAGCATATGTATATCATAGCTTAACATCAGGGATCCATACATTCTAATATTAACCATTTTCCAATTTGACAACGTAACATATACAGTATTTTCTGGGTTTCAGTTTTTGTTTTGTTTTCAATGAAAAATGTGGGTCCAAAAATGAGATGTGTGTAGATAATAATTAAGGACTTTTTCAAAAGAGTTTTCCTTTATTTTCTTTTTTAAAAAAAGTATATTTAACCAGATTTCTGGGAGAAGAAATTTAAGAGAATTATGCAATTATGTTAAATGACAAAATTAAAATTTAGTGGAAATCTAGACAAGTAGAAATCATAGGTGGTAAACTAAAGTAAAGTAAAATAGTGCTCGGAGAAGAAATCTCGGTACGTAGACATAGACGATCTGAACTAATACCTGACTCTTCCATTATTTGGCCACTAAATAAATGAGAAAGATATATCAATAATATAGTAATAGAAGCAACAGTGTCTTTGGATTCAAAGACACATGAGTTTGAATTGCAGTGTTTTACTAGTTAATACCAGCTGTCAGCCAAGTTCCTTGATCTTCATGAACTTTAAAGGTGTCATCTAGAAAATGGAGATAATTCTCCTCAAGGAAAACTAAGACATTTTTTTCTTACAATTATTTGACACTTTCTAGCTCATTATCAAAGATTGCCTATCCTATACGTTAAATTGCATAAGCCATTTTACAAAACTGCATGGTATACAATTTGGAAAGACAGAACAATTTCTGCTCAGATTACATATTTTTTTTCTCAAGCAATGAGATATAGGATATTAATGTTTGTGATAGTCGTTATAGTTCTTAATATAATTTTCCAGTTTTATTGCCTGCTTTTATTTGTCAGATATACATAATAACAATTACTACATTTTAGAATGTGCATAATGTGATGAACATTTGGCTATGCATTTTACATACGGTATACTATTTGCTGATTATAGGAACCCTAGGTAATTTGTTTTATTATCCTATTGTATGGATGAGAAATTTCATCTGCAGTAGTTACTTAACTTACAGAAGTATGCAGAGTAATAGGATCAGCTTTCACATATAAGAATGCCTGATTCTAAACAGAATGCTATTAATTTTTATCTGAAATGGCTACATATAGAATAGAAAATCAAGATCAACCTCCTCTTTTTGCATAGTAGATATAACTATTTGAAGTTATATATTTACTTACTTTTCTTGTTACTGCCCGCTTCCCCAACTTGTTTCTAGGTTCCATGAGGGCAGGAAATATATTGCTTATTCATTGTTTTATGCCTCACACCTGGTATAAACCTAGTGTATGTAGGAACTCAATATTTATGAAATAAATATGTAAATAAATAATCTTTCAGATGGAGTAGAACTATGTGTGACTTGTCCTTCTGTTCTCTAAAAATATAGCTCAATCCTATGGTTTATCAAACTCCGTAAGTGATAAGCATTTCATTTTAAACCAGGGGAGTACTAGCCTTAATCCCGAGAGATAATTGATGATTTGACTAGAGGTCTTCAAGTACCAGAGATATAATTAGTTACCATTTGGAAAAATAAAAGAGAAAAGTATTAATAGGGCTTCTTTAAAATGATCATAGATACAAAATCATGATTTAAATGAAATGATTTCCTTTACATGGCAAGCCAGAATAAATAAAGCATTGATGTATAAAATGTCATAGAATTAGAATATAGTGAAATTTGCAAGATGCAATAATTTATTAATTTAGCTGTAGTGATTTAGATATGGACTTCTATGAAGCTTGGAGTCATAGCTCTTTTTGAATGGAGGACCCTGACCAAATTCATGACAAGACATAAACCGTAGCAAACCCTGTAAAAACTGCAGCAGCCACAGAACAAAATGCAATCTTTCCATGTGATGGTTGTTTATTGTTTGCAATGTTCTCTTCAGCAATTCCTAAATTCATGCAAAAACTGCTGTCATTGATGTCATCCTTTTAAATAAAGGAAAAAGAAACATTTCTTTTTATGTTCTTATATTTTACTCTCTCTCTCTTTCACTTTAAGCTCATCACCATAGCATCATTGGAAGAGTGGGAAAGGCCAAGAAAAATTATTTCTGTTAGATTAATATAATTGCTTACACTTTACTTTTGAGAAATGTATATATTTTGAGTCTATCTACTTATCTATTTATGGAAATTTCACATATCCAAATTAATTTAATTTGAATTGCATGTGCAAACATACAATAAGATAATTCTAATAGAATTATAAAAATTGCATATTTATATATGATTCAATTTAATTGAAGAAATGTCTATAAATTTATTTATTCATATTGAGACACAGAAAATTTGTATGAAAAGGGCACATTTATATATTCAGCTAGCATGTGATGAGTTACTTATGGTGAGATAACGGATTTCAGTTGCATTTGGGCACGATGTTTTTTTCTCAAGTTGTACTGTATTTTAACTTGGAGTCATTCAAAGTTTACTGAGAGTCATCTGTACTGTATAAGATTTTATGTAAAATAAAATAATTCATGATAATTACTAGAAACTTCATTCCTTAACTATTATTCTTTTTAATTAATAAATATTACATTTATTAATGTGGACTTTTCTCCAATCCACATTGAAGGATCAAATCAAGTTTAATTAAATAATTGCAAAAGATTACACAAATTTCTGAACTGTACACATTTTTAGACATGTGTTTACTTAATATAAATAAACAGGACTTTCCTAGGATAATTTTCATTTTTAATAATAAATTCTCAAAGAAAGTGAGATTAATTTACACTTTTTATATTTAAGTAATTTGAAACTGAAACACACAGACATTAAAAATTATGAATAAAAATTGCTGATATTAGACAGAAGCTCTATGTACAGGTGGTACATAGTATATAATCAGATAATAACATTTATTTTTAGAGCTGTGAATCAACATCTTTGGGGAGTAGAAGAGGTCCCTCTGTACTGTTTCACTTTCTTTTTCAATTTGATTTATAACTTCTTTAAGCTTTTTTTTAACATTCTTTAAAAAGATTTTTATTACATTCTTTGGATTTGAAAAATAATTATGGGTTTTTGATGAAGCATTAATATAGTTGGTAAAAATGGAAAATAAACATGTTTGTAAGGAAAGCTAAAAATAACAAAAATGATTACAATTTGATTTAAATTTTAGTCTTTATAAAACTTAAATGTTATGTGTAAATGTTTTATTTCATTTTTTTTTCAGTTTGGTTGTCATTTTCAATTCACTGTTCCTCATAACCTGTATCAATTTAAAGCCATTTATTCAAAAGTTTTTTAATGCCTAGTTTTAAAATGCATCATGAAATAAGAATTATCTTAATTAGCTGAATTTCTAGACACTAACAGCCCTAAGCTCAAATCTCTTATTGTTGTTTAAAAAAAATCATATTATATATAAGTAATTATTTCAGAGGACCAACCAGAATTTTCTGTGTTTATAAAGAGAATTTGATGTGAGGATAAACAGTGTTAAAAAATGGTTTCTGAAATTTCTGATTATTCTAGTAATTTATTAATCACTCTCATTAGGATGTTCAAATGAATTAGTGTAGTCTATATCTCATATTCAACTTTTGCATATTAAAGAAGACCAAAAACCTTAATGAATAAAAAGTAAAATCTGTGTGTTAAATGGCTGAGTAACAAAACTTTTCTATTGCTATATCTGAATTAAGATTTTCTGCAGGATATTGTTCATAATTACCAAGATAATAAAAAGCTTCATAGTACACTATGCAACACTACAAATAGCAGAAAGTAGAAGTACCAAATGGCAAAAAGAGAACAAATAGCAAAATAATAATTTTATTGGTCATAGATTTTTCTTATATTTATTTTTTGTGTGTTAAAATTAAAACATAGGGAGACCTTCAAGATGGCAGAGAATAAGACGTAGAGATCATCTTCCTCCAAACAAATACATCAGAAATACATGTACATGTGGAACAACTCCTACAGAACACAAACTGAATGCTGGCGGAAGACCTCAGCTTCCCAAAATGCAAGAAAATCCCCATGTACCTGGGTAGGTCAAAAGAAAAGAGAAAAAAATAGAGGCAAAAGAATAAGGACGGGACCTGTGCCTCTGGGAGTGTGCTGTGAAGGAGGAAAATCTTCCACACACTAGGAAACCCCTTCACTGGTGGAAACAGGAAGGGGGATGCTTCACGGCCAAAGAGGAGAGTGCAGCAACAGGGGTGCAGAGGGCAAAGTGGAGAGATTCCCACACAGAGGATTGGTGCCAATCAGCACTCACCAGCCTGAGATGCTTGTCCGCTCACCTGGCAGGTTGGGGCTGGGAACTGAGGCTTGGGCTTTGGAGGTCAGACCCCAGGGAGAGGACTGGGTTTGGCTGTGTGAAGAAAACCTTAAGCTGGCTAGTGCACCACAGGTAGCTGGGAGGGAGTCTGGGAAAAAGTCTGGACCTTCCTAAGGTCCTTTGTGTACCCACAGATGGCAGAACACCACCTAAGCGAGCTCCAGAGATGGGTGCAATCCACGGCTATCATCTCGGACCACAGAGACAGGTATGGACTACTATTGCTGTAGCCTCTGCAACCAAGAATCCTGTGGGCCAGTGCAAGTCACTACCCTCACACCCCTGGGAGACTTTGCAGCACATCATTGCCAGGGTCCTGTTATCCAGGGCCAATTTTCCCAAGAGAACACAAGGCAAGCCTCAGGCTGTTGAACTATCACACTGGCCTCTGCCACTGCAGGCACGCCCTGCATTCCAACTATGACTACCATACTCCTCCTTCTCCCCGGCCTGAGTGAGCAAGAGAGACATAATCAGCTGCTGCTTTAACACCCCCCCCCACCCCTTTCTGCGTAGGGAACAGACACTGGAGGGCAGCCTACATGTAGAGGCAGGGCCAAAACCAAAGCTAAGCCCCAGGAGCTGTGCAAACAAAGAAAAGAAAAGGAAATTTCTCTATGCAGCCTCAGGAGCAGCAGATTAAATCCCCACAATTGGCTAGATAAACAGTGCATCTGTGGAATACCTGAATAGACAATGATTGTTCTGAAAATTGAGGCAGTGGACTATGAGAGGAACTGTAGACTTGGGGTTTGCTTCTGTGTTTGATTTGTTTTTGGTGTTATGTTTATGATAGTTAGTTTTTACTGCTTGTTTTCATTGGTGGGTTTGTTTATTGGTTTGGTTGCTGTCTTCCTTTTTTTAGTTTTTCTTTCTGTGAGTGTGTGTGTGCATGTTTCTTTGTCTGATTTTGTCTGTTTAATACAGCTTTTACCATTTGTTTTGGGGTGCGATATTTTTTATTTCTTTCTTCTTTTACTTCCATGGCGTACAGTTGGGAGGGTCTTGGTGCTTCAGCTGTGTATTGAGCCTGAGCCTCTGAGGTTGGATATCTGAGTCCAGGACACTAGACCACCAGAGACATCCCGGCCCCACATAATATTAATTGGCAAGAGCTATCCCAGAGATCTCCGTCTCAACACTAAGATCGACCTCCACCCAACAGTCAGCAAGCTTCAGGGTTGTGCACCCCATGCCAAACAACTAGCAAGACAGGAACACAACCCCACACAATAGCAGAGAGTCTGCCTGAAATCATATTAAGTTCACAGACACCCCAAAACACACAACCAGATGCAGCCCTGCCCACCAGAATGAAAAGATACAGCCCCACCCACCAGGAGACAGGGACCAGTCCCCTCTACCAGGAAGCCTACACAAGCCACTGAACCAACCTCACCCACTGGGGGCAGACACCAAAAATAATGGGAACTATGAACCTGCAGCCTATGAAAAGGAGACCCTAAACACATTAAGTTAAATAAAATGAGAAGACAGAGAAATATGCAGCAGATGAAAGAGCAAGGTAAAAACCCACCAGACCAAACAAATGAGAAAATAGTCAGTTACCTGAAAAAGAATTCAGAGTAATGATAGTAAAGATGATCCAAAATCTCAGAAATAGAATGGAAAAAATACAAGAAAAGTTTAACAAGGACCTAGAAGAATTAAAGAGCAAACAAACAATGATGAACAACACAATAAATGAAATTAAAAATACTCTAGAAGGAATCAATAACAGAATAACTGAGATAAAATAATGGATAAGTGACCTGGAAGAGAGAATAGTGGAAATAACTGCTGCAGAGCAGAATAAAGTATAATGAATGAAAAGAATTTAGGACAGTCTCAGAGATCTCTGGGGCAACATTAAACACACCAATATTCAAATTATAGGGGACAAAGAAGAAGAAGAGAAAAAGGAAGAGTCTGAGAAAATATTTGAAGAGATTATAGTTAAAAACTTCCCTAACAAGGGAAAGGAAATAGTCAATCAAGTCCAGGAAGCACAGAGAGTCCCATACAGGATAAATCCAAGGAGAAACATGCCAAGACACATATTAATCAAACTATCAAAAATTAAATACAAAGAAAAAATATTAAAAGCAACAAGGGAAAAGCATCTAATAACAAACAAGGGAAACCCCATAAGGTTAACAGCTTATCTTTCAGCAGAAACTCTGCAAGCCAGAAGGGAGTGGCAGGACATATATAAAGTGATGAAAGGGAAAAAACTACAACCATGATTACTCTACGCAGCAAGGATCTCATTCAGATTTGACAGAGAAATAAAACATTTCCGGACAAGCAAAAGTTAAGAGAACTGTGAATCACCAAACCAGGTTTAAAACAAATGCTAAAGGAACTTCTCTAGGCAGGAAACACAGGAGAAGGAAAAGACCTATAAAAACAAACCCAAAACAATTAAGAAAATGGTAATAGGGACATACATATTGATAATTACCTTAAATGTGAATGGATTAAATGCTCTAACCAAAAGACACAGACTGGCTGAATGGATACAAAAGCAAAACCCATATATATGCGGTCTACAAGAGATCCACTTCAGCCCTAGAGACACATACAGACTGAAAGTGCAGGAATGGAAAAAGATATTCCATGCAATGGAAATCAAAAGAAAGCTGGAGTAGCAATACTCATATAAGAAAAAATGGACTTTAAAATGAAGACTATTACAAGAGACAAGGAAGGACACTACATATGATCAAGGGATCAATCCAAGAAGAAGATATAAAAATTGTAAATATATATGCAACCAACATAGGAGCAACTCAATACATCAGGCAAATGCTAACAGCCATAAAAGGGTAAATCAGCAGTAACACAATAATAGTAGGGGATTTTAACACTCATTTTCACCAATGGACATATCATCCAAAATGAAAATAAGAAAGGAAATACAGCTTTAAATGACACATTAGACCAGATGGACTTAATTGATATTTATAGGACATTCCATCCCAAAACAACAGAATACTTTCTTCTCAAAGTGCACATGGAACATTCTCCGGAATAGATAATATCTTGGGTCACATCAAGCCTCGGTATATTTAAGAAAACTGAAATCATATCAAGTGTCTTTTCCAACCACAAAGCTATGAGACTAGGTATTATAGGAAAACCATAAAAAATGCAATCACATGTAAGCTAAACAATATGTTACTAAATAACCAAGAGATCACTGAAGAAATCAAAGAGGATATCAAAAAGTACCTAGAAACAAATGACAATGAAAACACGATGACCCAAAACCTGTGGGATTCAGCAAAAGCAGTTCTAAGAGGGAAGTTTACAGCAATACAATCCTACCTCAAGAAATAAGAAAACTTGCAAATAAACAACCTAACTGTACACCTAAGGCAATTAGAGAAAGAAGAACAAAACATCCCAAAGTTAGCAGAAGGAAAGAAATCATAAATATCAGGTCAGAAATAAATTAGTAATAAATGAAGGAAATGGTAGCAAAGATCAATAAAACTAAAAGCTGTTTCTTTGAGAAAATAAGCAAAACTGATAAACCATTAGCCAGACTCATCAAGAGAAAAGGGAGAAGACTCAAATCAACAGAATTAGATTGAAAAAGGAGAAGTAATAACTGACACTGCAGAAATAGAAATGATCATGAGAGACTACTATGAACAACTATATGCCAATAAAATGGACAACCTGCAAGAAATGGACAAATTCTTAGAAAAGCACAACTTCCAAGATTGAACCAGGAAGTAATAGAAAATATGAACAGACCATCACAAGCACTGAAATTGAAACTGTGGTTAAAAATCTTCCAACAAAAAAACCAAGGACCAGATGGCTTCAGAGGTGAATTCTATAAAACATTTAGAGAAGAGCTAACAACTATCCTTATCAAACCCTTCCAAAATATAACAGAGGGAGGAACACTCCCAAACTCATTCTATGAGGCCACCATCACCCTGATACCCAAACCAGACAAAGATGCCACAAAAAAAGAAAACAGTCCAATATCACTGATGAACATATATGCAAAAATCCTCATCAAAATACTAGCAAACAGAATCCAACAGCACATTAAAAGGATCATTCACCATGATCAAGTGAGGCTTATCCCAGGAATGCTAGGATTCTTCAATATACACAAGTCAATCAATGTGATACCCCATATTAACAAATTGAAGGATAAAAACCATATGATAATCTCAATAGATGCAGAAGAAACTTTCAATAATATTCAACACCTGTTTATGATAAAAAAATAACTCTCCAGAAACTGAGCATAGAGGGAACCTACCTCAACATAATAAAGGTCATATGTAACAAACCGACAGCCAACATCATTCTCAGTGGTGAAAAACTGAAAGCATTTCCTCTAAGATCAGGAACAAAACAAGGGTGCCCACTCTCACCACTATTATTCAACACAGTTTTGGAAATTTAGCCACAGCAATCAGAGAAGAAAAAAATAAATAAAAGGAATGCAAATTGGAAAAGAAGAATTAAATCTGTCACTGTTTGCAGATGACATGATACTATAAATAGAGAATCCTGAAGATGCTACCAGAGAACTACTAGACCTAATCAATAAATTTGGTAAAGTAGCAGGATACAAAATTAATGCACAGAAATCTCTTGCATTCCTATACACTAACAATGAAAAATCAGAAAGAGGAATTAAGGAAACATTCCCATTTACCATTGCAACAAAAAAGAATAAAATACCTAGGAATAAAACTACCTAAGGAGGTAAAAGACCTGTATGCGGAAAACTATAAGACACTGATGAAAGAAATCAAAGATGATACAACCAGATGGAGATAAACATCATGTTCTTGGATTGGAAGAATCAACTTTGTGAAAATGACTATACTACCCAAAGCAAAACAGATTCAATGCAATTCCTATCAAACTACTAATGGAATTTTTCACAAAGCTAGAACAATAATTTCACAATTTTTATGAAAACACAAAATACCCCAAATAGCCAAAACAATATTGAGAAAGAAAAATGGACCTGGAGGAATCAGGCACTCTGATTTCAGACTATACTACAAAGCTACAGTAATCAAGACACTATGGTACCAGCACAAAAACATAAATATAGATCAATGTACAAGGATAGAAAGCCCAGAGATAAACTCATGCACATATGGTCACCTTATCTTTGAAAAAGGAGGCAAGAATATACAATGAAGAAAAGACCACTTCTTCAATAAGTGGTGCTGGGAAAACTGGACAGCTACAAGTAAATGAATGAACTTAGAACACTTCTTAACATCATACACAAAAATAAACTCAAAATGGATCAAAGAACTAAATGTAAGACCAGACACTATAAAACTCTTATAGGAAAACATAGGCAGAACACTCTATGACATAAATCACAGAAAGATCCTTTATGAAACACCTCCTAGAGAAATGGAAATAAAAATAAACAAAAATGGACCTAATGAAACTTAAAACCTTTTGCACAGCAAAAGAAACCATAAACAATATGAAAGACCATCCTCAGAATCGGAGAAAACGGTTGCAAACAAAGCAACTGACAAAGGATTAATCTCCAAAATTTACAAGCAGCTCATGCAGCTCAATAACAAAAAAACAAACAACCCAGTCCAAAAATGGGCAGAAGACCTAAATAGACATTTCTCCAAAGAAGATATACAGACTGCCAACAAACACATGAAAGAATGCTCAACATCATTAATCATTAAGGAAATGCAAATCAAAACTACAATGAGATATCACCTCACACCATTCAGAATAGCCATCAACAAAAAGTCTAGAAACAATAAATGCTGGAGAGGGTGTGGAGAAAAGCGAACCTTCTTGCACTGTTGTTGGGAATGCAAATTGATACAGCCCCTGTGGAGAACAGTATGGAGGTTCCTTAGAAAAACTAAAAATAGAACTACCATATGACCCAGGAATCCCACTACTGTGTATATACCCTGAGAAACCATACTTCATAAAGAGACATGTACCACAGTGTTCATTGCAGCACAATTTACAATAGCCAGTACATGGAAGCAACCTAATTGCACATCAACAGATGAATGGATAAAGAAGATGTGGTACATATATACAATGGAATATTACTCAGCCATGAAAAGAAACTAAATTGAGTTATTTTTAGTGAGGTGGATGAACCTAGAGTCTGTCATACAGAGTGAAGTAAGTCAGAAAGAGAAAAACAAACATTTGTTTATATATGGAATTATATAAAATTATATATGGATTATATATGGAATCTATATTATATATGGAATCTAAAAAAAAAAATGGTTCTGATGAACCTAAGGGCAGGACAGGAATAAAGATGTAGGCATAGAGAATGGACTTGAGGACACAGGGGGTGGGGGGAGAGGAAGCTGGGACGAAGTGAGAGAGTAGCATTGACATATATACACTACCAAATGTAAAATAGGTAGCTAGTGGGAAGCAGCTGCATAGCACAGGGAGATCAGTTTGGTACTTTGTGACCACCTAGAGGGGTGGATTAAGGAGGGTGGGAGAGAGGCACAAGAGGAAGGGGATATGGGGATATACATATACATATAGCTGATTCACTTTGTTATATAGCAGAAACTAACACAACATTGTAAAGCAATTATACTCCAATAAAAATGTAAAAAAGAATTAAAACATAATATTTACATGCCACTGGGGAAATATTTTCACACATTGATTTTCTTTATTATTCAGGATCCAGAAGCTTGGAGGAACAAATTAGCCAAGTTATAGAAAAATATTCTGATCTATAGGTCATATATTTGTAGGGAAATCTTATAGAGGGTATGCTTAACTGAGCAGTGGATAAACTGTGCCAAAATCCAAAATAAAATACAACTTTAGTTTTCAGAATTTCTGGCTATGAAATTGATATTTTAAATGTTTAAGCATACAATTGTGAAGTATACAATTGTGAACTTCCTATTCTATATGTGAACAGGTAGAGTATTGCTGGAAGATGCAATATAGTAACTTACAGGAGTATACCATAAATTCTGAAGTAACCAAGAAAGATACCAAAACAAAATGTTATAAATAATAATCTAACAACAGACATAAAATACACAATCCAAAATAAATCTGGAAAAGAAAAAAGGGGAAAATAAACATATGGGGAAAATAAATAACAAATAATAAAATGATAGATTTAAACCTAACATTATAAATAATCTCATTAGTTATAAATGACCTCTACAACCCAATAAAAAGGCAGAGATTTTCATAATGTATAAAAAGCAATACCTAACTAGTATGCTGCCTACAGGATATGCAGTTTAAATATAAAGACAGAGATTGCTTAAAAGTGAAAATTAAATTTCTAAAACAATTCAAAAGAAATCTAGCTTGGGTATGCTAACAACATAAAAGTAGATTTCAGAACAAAAATGTCCCCAGGAATAAGGAGGATGACCTCATAATGGTACATTAATTAAGAAAACATGATAATCCTGAACATTTGTACACCAACTAACAGCTTCAAAATAACTGAAATAAAAACAAATAGAACTGCAAGGCAAACAAAATTGGTATGGGTATAGAAGACTTTAACAACATAATCAACTAGCTTGATCTAACAAACATTAGATCATTTTAAGAACATTTTACCTAACAATAGCAGAATATACAGTTTTTTCAAATGCACCTGGAACAAGTAAAAAGAGAGATAATACTCTGAGGCGTAAGACAAGTCTCAAATTTAAGAGAATTCAACTCATTTAAAATATGTTCTCTAAATGTAATTAAATTAAACTAGAAATTAATACCAGAGATACCTCTAGAAAATCTCCAAATATTTATAAACTATATACCACATTTCAGTAGAAATGACTGGTAAAAGAATAAATAAATGAAAATTAGAAATTATTTTGAATTTAAAGAAAATGAAAAAACAGCATGTCAAATTTAATGGAATGCCACAAAAGTAGTACTTTTATAGACATTTATAATAGTAAATCTATTAGAAATGAATAAAATATCAAACCAAAGACCACAGTTGCCTCCTCAACAAACTAGAAAAACAAGAAAGTAAGCCTAAAATTCATTTAAGAAAGGAAATTATATAGATCAAAAGTAAATAATTTAAATAGAAATCAGAGAAACCACAGACAAAATCAAAGTAACCAAGACTTTGGTTCACTTAGATGAATAAAATTGAGAAACCCCTTGCCAGGTTGCTGAAGAAAAGCAAAAATAAGAAGAAATAATTTACCAATATCAGAAATAAGAAAGGACATCTCTGCAAATTCTACTGATGTCTAAAGGATAATAAGGAAATACTATGAAAAATATTATGCCAACAAATTCAAATTCAGTTTTACCAATTTTTTAAAGAATAAATCATGTGAATTCTATGGAAACTCTTACAGCAAATTGAAAAAGAAGGTATATTCTTAGCTTAATCTGTGAGGCAAGAATTGGTCTGATGCAAAACCCATAAAAATTCATTACAATAAAAAAAATAACAACTAAAAACCAGTATCCCCTATGACTATAGATTCAAAAATTCCAAACAAAATTACAGCAATTGGAATCCACTATTGAATTGACAGGATAATAGATCATGATTTTTGATGGTTAATTTTTATGTGTTAACTTCACTGGGCCACAAGGTGCTCAGGTATCTGGTCAAACATTACTCTGGCTGCGAGGGGGTTTTGGATTAGATTAACATTTACGTCAGTAGACTGAGTAAGGCAGATTGCACTCACCAATGTGAATGGGTCTCATTCAATCAGTTGAAAGCTTAAATAAAACAAAAGAGCTGAACTTCCCCTTAGTCTAAGAGAGAATTAGAGGATTTTTCCTGCCTTATGATCTCTGATCTGAAATACTGGCTTTTCTTCCTGCCTTTGGACTCAAATTATCAGCTCTTTCTAGTTCTGCAGCCACCCACACTTTGGACTGAAACTAAACATTGGATTTCCTTGGGCTCCAATTTGCTGACTTGACCTACAGATCTTGAGGTCTGACAGCATTCATGATCTTGTAAGCCAATTCCTTACAATAAATCACTTAATATATAGATCCTATTGGTTCTGTTTTCTCTGGAGAACCCTCACTAATACAACAATTAAATGTGGATTATCCCATGAATTCAAGTAGAAAGTTGGTTACACATTCAAAAATCAATCAATTTAATGACTTCTTGGCCTTTCACCCAAGATTAAGTACAACAATCAATCAATTTAATTCACTATTTTGACAAAATACATTTTAACAAAATACACCTACATATACACACACATAAAGTCCATCATACATTACTGATTAAAAAAAGACTCTCAGTAAGTTAGGAATAGAGGAAAACTTCCTCAACAATATAGAGGACACCTATAAAAATCCTATAACTAACATTACGCTTAATGATGAAAGGCCAAATACTTTTCCCTTAAGTTCAGAAAAAGATAAGAATATCCAGTGTCACCACTTTTATTTAATACAGTGGAAGGTATATCCAGTGCAACAAGGCAAACCTTAACAAATTCCTTCAGGATTCTTTATAGAAATTGACAAGATGATTCTAGAATTCACATGAAAATGCAAAGGACCTAGAATAGGGAAAATAACCTTGAAAAAAAAGAACAAAGTTGGAAGGCTAAGAATATCTGATTGAAGATTTATTGTAAAGCTACAATCCAAAACTTGCGGGATTAGACTCAAGGTGGAATAATAGACCAATGGAACAACCAATGGAACAAAATAGATTCGAGAAGTAGACCTACATATATTAGGACAGCTACTTTTCAACAAAGGTGTGAAGATAATTCAGTTGAAAAAAAAATGATCTTTTCAGCAAATGGTGCTGAAATAGTTGTATATTCATATGCATCAAAGACTCTCAATTCTTATTTAGCATCATATGCAAAAATTCATGTTTCATGGACCTAAAAATAAAATCTAAACCATACAACACCTAAAAGAAAAGTGGAGAAAATTTTTGTGGCACCAAAAGTATGATCTATTAACAAAAAAAAAGAGATAGTATATGCATGAACTTCAAAGGAGGGAATGCTAAAAAGAGCATTCCATTTTTTTCTTTCTTGAGAAAATACTAACCATGTACTAAATCCTGAGACACAGATTCACAGAGGACTTTGCTTGACCTTTGCTCCATAAACATAAGCTCTTGTTAATACTCAAGTTTAAAGATTACCAAGTTTGTTATTAAAATTTGTCTGTCTTAATTTCTTCACTGACAAAATGTGGCTAAAGATACCCTTATATCACGTGAAAGTTGTATTTAATAAGCAAACATGTTTAAAGTACTTAAAACATTGCCTGACTTTGGGCATTCAATAAATATTACACTACCAATACTTCTTCAGTTAATTTCTTCTTTTTGGGTTTAAAAAAATCAGAGGCAGATATTGTCACTTGTATAAGATATATGGTATATCATATGTAGAGTCAATTGGAACAATTTTAACATAAGTTTTACTTCTTGGTAGTAATGTATGTCCCTTAATCAATCTGGAATTATTTGGGGTAATATCATACTAAAAAAATATATATAGATTAGAGGAGCAGTTAACATCATGATTGTGTCTCATCCAACTGACAACACACCAATGTTCCACTTAGTAGCAAAAGATGAGAAAAAATTCATATTTTTAAAAAGAATTTCCAGAGAAAATTTACTAAATCAATGGACTGATTTTGCAGTAGAGCTATCACAAATTCATCTAGAGAAAAAGAAAAATAAGTACAATTTGGGCTGCTTTTCATTATAGAAATCAAATACCTTTGAAATACGTAAATCATAGAAGTTTACAGAAGTAAGGGACTTTATCAATAAATCACTTAGAATACTTAGAGACTCTCAACCTCTTATCACATTAGTCTTGAGTCCATTCATATAATAATATAGATTTTGGGGGGAGGGAAATTTTGGGGCATCTTTTAAAGCCATGCTAATGCCTTAGAACATAATTTTTCTATTCCAAATTATAATAAAGCTTATAGACATTGTTTCCATACCTTATGATATATTGTTTGTCATTATCAATATTTTATTCTGACTCCTTGGTCAAGAGCATAATCTCTAATTATAGCTTTTTTAAGGAAAATATATCTTTATGACAGTTTACCTTAAATAGTGGTTTTCAAGATATACTCTGATAAAGGGGATTTTTTTGTATTGAAAGATAGATCATGTAAAGAAATTTTAACATTTCAATATACAAAACAGTAAGTGGAAACATGGGTGCATATGTATATATATTGATTATTTACATTATATAACAAAACCTGATATATTCAGTGGCATCACATCATAAGTTTAATGTGTTGTCCTCATTAACAATGCATAATTCAACAAATTGGGCAAATTCCAACAAATATGGGGTACTACTGCAGCATACTTTCAATCCCTGAACATGCATCTGTGATGTGTTATGCTTCAAATGAATAGTGTCTGTGACTTTTACTCAATAAACTGACACCTTTTGATGCCCCCCTCCTCCAAATATATGAGAGTTGAGATTGGATGAGCGTGCAATTCACTCCATACAGTCGTGTTATCTAATTCAATCTTGGAAAATTTCATCTGACCATTCCTTTACCATTCTGGATAATGAGGTATTGCAACATTCTTTTAGGAAGCACTCTGAGTGACCTCACTGGCCAAGCCATATTTAAAGTTCACACTATATGCTCTGTCTATCTGGTTTATGTAGTCAGATGCGCATTTCAAGGCTATGGTAGGAGGATGAAGAAATGGAATAAGGACCCTGCCTCAACCACCAAGCCTCTGAGAGCAGGGAAATGTTCTGGGTGCCTGAGCTGTCTCCTCTTCCTTAGCAAACTAGACATACCCTTCTCAAGCTTCTTTGAAATTATTCTTATTCTTTTGTTAGGGATATTTAATCATTCAAGAATTGCACAGTTTCTGAGCTGAAAGAAAGCTAGTGAAGAACTAATATGAAATCTGCATTTCTTAATTTAAACAATTGAATTAGTTTTCTGGTTTAATCCTCAAGTGGCTTGATTCAAGTGTCTGAATAGCCCTAGAGAAACTGGCCACTAAGGTGATGGATTAACAATGCCCAGAGAGCAAATCTTGAAGAACAGAGAAGTGCTAGTAATTTCACAGCCTTCTCTGCTTGGCATTGACATATCCCTCCCATTATTATTTCAAATTTACAAATAGAAGAAGAAAAAAAACTCTAAGAGGTATGAATTAACCGTACTTGGTAGCTTAATCTGAGAAGCATACCCTTTTTATCAATACATTAAGCATTATACTAGTTGAAACATCATTTTCTAGAACTGATTCATATTACAGCTAGCAATCACAACATGCCTTCATAATGAATTTACAAGCTAAATAACTCATAAGTCAGGTTGCTACCTTTATGTTACAAATGGTCTGTATTACACGATATTGTGTTTTTGCTCCATTTCTAGTCAACTCCATCTTTAACCCATCCCCCGCTCCCCACTGTGCCCTCATGGAATTTATTGCAGGGTCTATATTTGTCATAGGCACAGTTGTGCATTTGAAATGGAACGATAGAAGAAGATTAATGAAGATTATTTGGGTGTTCTACCCTAAATGTTCTAGATAGATAATCAAGGATTGTGGAAATCATAGAGAACTGGCAATTCTCTCATCTATCGTTGCCAGTAATTTCCCTAGTGACAATTTTTGTTCCTTGACATTTTTGTTTACTTAACTTAGAAATTTTGAAATTACATGAAAATTACTTTCATTAGATTCAAATACAATTACCCTAAGGTTTTGAAAACTTTTTGAAATTGACTATAGGCTTGTCACATCATAGTTTTCTCTGGAGAACCTAGAGATTGATACAGATCTCTATACTCAAAGGACCTGTGTACTTATCCATATCTATCATTATGCTTTGTATTGAAAGAAAAGTGACTTTTGGTATAATTTTTTTCTAACTACCAATATAAGATATGAGAACACATCAAGCAATTACTGTGTGTGGGCAGGGGAAGGAGGGGAAGGAGACTGTAAAAGACTTCTTACTTACATGGCACTAATGTGGGCCAGAAAATCTGCTTGAGACAATGTAAAAATGTGAATTGCAGAGACTAATGAATTGGACATGAGTGCTTGTTTTCCTAAATAGAAACTGCAAGACCCTGGGCTTGTCTCTTGAAAACTCAGCGATTCATTCTTCTCAAAGGCAGATTTTGATAATAATAATGATTCTATGTCTACATGTTAGGGCTACTGTGAGAAGGTAATAAAATAATGACTATTAAGTCACTTTGAAAATTATTAAGCAATATTTAAAATAGTGCTTATTGTAAATAATTCAAGAACTGCTCAAAACCACAATATTTTTCAAAAACTGGGCCACTGTATTTCTCACACAAAATACATATCATTATGAGTTCTATATTCTCCTCATAAATCCTTCTTCCTTTAATGCAACTACCTCCTTAATTTTAAAACATGGAACATTTAGGGATCACATTTTAGCATAAAGATATAAAATGCTAAGCAAAGGTATAATGATTAGAGTGATGAGCAGCTGAATACAAATTAGATGCTCCTTAAACATTGGTATAATTAAATCAGTAATTAGAAACATGGGTGAATATGTATAACATATCAACTTATTGACATTATATTACAACACATAATATATTCAATGACATCATGAGTTTAATGTATTTCATATATTGAAGATATATGAAAATATAAAGAATATTATACCATTACATTTATGAGCACATTTTACTTTAATTTACTGCCTTAAGAATATTTTGCAAAGGTCATATATAACACCTGTGAATAGGGTACACACTATGGTACTGAGTATTTAACAGCAATAAGGATCAAAAAGAAAACATAGCAAGGGCCATAAATATATAATCCTAAATTATAAAACTGAGTGAAAGCTGGGGAATCCAGGAGTCACTGGCCTTCTCAAAACTATAAAGTCTTTATGGATTTTATGGCAAAATATCTCTTCTATTTCTGACCTTACCACAAATTCTATCTTTTAGAAATAATTCCTAATAGAATTTCAGTAGCCTGAAGGGGATAATATGTAGTTAATATGAATCATTCAAGAAAAGCTCCAAAAATGTTCACTTTTCTGCAAAATGAAGCCACCATATGTCTTGCACAAAATATATGTTCAAAAACTGTGTTATATTTTTGCCATAAATTTTTCATCCTTATCACAAATAGTCTCCTTAATTTTAAAATGAAAGAATAGTGAAGAAGTCACATTTTAGCATAAGCATATACAATGTTAATTAAATAATACTGACGGTTGATTTTACGGCGTATAATTCAACTGTACTCAATTGCAAGCTTGCCTTTCCATGAAGCATCACTTTGGCAGGCAGCTGGTTGGCATGACAGCAGGCAAGTGTACAATGGCCAGAATATTCAAGGTCAGACAATTCATCTGCATATTCACTCTGTACACATCAATCTCTGATATCTCATAATAAGAGGTAAAGTAAGCACACCTATGCTAAAGTACTTACCTTATTTGTCTGTCAAAACAGCCCTGATAATAACAAATTATTATCTCCATTTCACAAACAAGAAAACCAAGAGTCAGAGACAGTAGTTGTTAGTATAAATTTCACTGTAAAAAAATAAACTTTGGTTTAAAAATGAACTGATAAACATGTTCTCCTTCCAAAAAGTATTCCCAAGTATGAGTGTTATGACAGGTATGCAGATTACTGCAGTACAGGCTTAATATAATTGTAATTGGAAATATGAAGATAAAGTCCTTAAGAGTTTAGAAACAACATATTGATACAATTTTATTTTTTTGTTGTTGTTGATGGTAGACAGGGGTGTTGGTGGGGACAGACCTCATGCAGGCAGATTTAAATGAAGATTAAAGGATTGGAGCAGAGGGAGAGAATAAGCTATAGTAGGAGTTTAGAGATGAAAATGTATGGAATCATTATTTAGAGAAGAATAAATAATGCATTTTGGCTTGAAATTAAGTTACCTTTAGGGGAAACATTTGAGAAAGTTTAGAAAGTTATGTCAGGAGTGAAATTGTACAGGACCTTGCACAGCGAGCCTAAGGTGTT
Organism: Monodon monoceros; assembly: GCF_005190385.1. Lineage (NCBI taxonomy): Eukaryota > Metazoa > Chordata > Mammalia > Artiodactyla > Monodontidae > Monodon > Monodon monoceros. The sequence goes on from NW_021703785.1 coordinate 36,980,630, forward strand.
TATACATTTTAGGAGGAAGCAGTGGGATTAGAGCGCTGACATAATTAAAAGTACTCTTTAATAAGGTAAATCTGTCTTCAGTAGTTGGAGGACTGAATAAGAAGCACTGGATGAAGAGGAAAGTCAAGCAGTTACTGGAACTACCTAAACTGGAGAGAAATAAAATATGGTAGGGAATGTTAAAAATGGGGAAAATTGGTATGAGAGATACTACAGAAATAGAATTGACAATACTTATTAACAAATGTGGGCCTCTGGAGGCTAAAGGACTTTTCAAATATACTTTCATAAGTAGAAGTTGTATGACTCAGAATAGTGGTGACTTTGACATAAGCTGGAGACTCTGGAGAAATGGTTGGTTTACCAGTCATTTGGACATTCTGTGCTAACAAGTTATCTGGAGACTTCCAACAGCATAAATGTTAATATTTATATGAAGAGAAGTAGATGCAGTTCATACTGTAGAAATTTAAGCATACAGTAGAAATTTAATGAATTGTTGGTGATGAATGATTGACCAGTAAATCTAAATAACAGTTAAGGACTTCTGAAAAAAAAAAAAAATCAGTTGCTACATGAGCTATATCTTAGTGATGTCTTGCCCTTTTACTCTTCAAAATTATTCATGCCTGCTTTTGGGAAGGAGTTTGGAATGCAGAATTTGTATTTAGGATCCTGATTTATATGCCTCTTTCTTTTTGCTTCATTCTTGAGTATGTATAGTGCTACAGAAAAAAAATAAATTATGGTACTAAATAGCTTATCTTTAATTGTAAGCTCCATAATACAAAATCATCCTCAGAATGTTTGGAAAAATGAATAATGTAAAGCAGGAAATAGGTAAATGCCCAAGGTTTTTAAACAAATATTAAAATGAGTGGCAAATGTTAACATTTGGTCAAGAAAGACTACTGTACTTAGCAGTCAAATACTACGATATTAACTAACTGACCAAATGAAGGCCTAGGTTTTCAAGATGCTTCGCAACTTCCTTCACTTCAAGAATGTTTGAAAGTCTCCTTTGTTTTCCATTTTTAATGCATTATCATCACACTTAATTACTAAGCCTTTTTGAAAATTATTCAGCATTTTAGGTTTGAAACTACCTAAAATAGATAGTAGGGTGTCTATTTTTGCATAGAAAATTGCTATGTGAGAGCACCCAATTTAATCTAGCGTATATGCTAAATCAGGGCTTAAAAGAAAAAAAATAAATTTTCTCTTAATCTTTTCAGTTCTTTCAGTCAATAAAACAAGTAGGCGTACTCGCTTGGCTTAATACGCTTTAAAGAGAGAGTTCTGCACGTGAAGTGACAAAAGCTTGCTGGATGTTTTATTATGCATTCTTTTCTTTGCATCTTAGAGGACATTTATACAAAATGGTATTTCCCTTTTAGGTGTGCATCATAACACATCGAAGGAAAGATGGCATTTCCAGACAAGTCTTTCATCCTGTGACAGCTGAATTATTCTCTTCCAAATATGTATGCTAAAACAACAGATTTTCATTTTGTTCAAGGCTTTACATCATCATTAAAAAGGCTTTTGGAATTTGTTCCAGTCATCAAAAATGTGGAACTAGGAGAGAGAATAAATATTGAGGTACCAATATCACACCATCTATGAGACAGGATTGAAACCTCTGAAAAAGCATGTGCAATTACAGAGAACCTTCTCACTGTAAACAGCAAAGCCAAGGTCTTACAAATAAATGGAGTAGGCAGCTTATGGGATGTGATTAGAGGGGCAAGCCAGATGCTCCTATCTAAAAATATCTCTCCTGCCTGCTACCTTTAGAATTTATTCCTCTGCATCTTGGAGGCTTTTTTGATCAGCAAGAGACCCCCATTAAAATATAAATACTCCCGGGAGATGCAGAGCCTTAATCTTTTATCAACTATCATCTTAGTGGACTAGTGGAATGAAACAAGAAATAGAATAGAGCTTTGGAAAAAATGTTTAGAGAAACAAGATAAAGGTGAAAGGGATACTGGCAAGAGAGAGAAAACCCTGAAATAGGAATTTCTATATTTCACAATTTTGTCGGCACCAGTTCTGAGTAAACTGGGTTTTATGTGAAAGAAAGAAAAAGACACAGAACTATTCAAGAAATTTTTAACAATTTCTATTTAATAGAAAAATCCAGTGGCTAGAAGAAATATCTTTTGACCTTGATAGGTCTAAGTTTTATATCAATTCTATTTACTTTTAAATGACTATGGAAACATCACTTAATCTTGTTAAATAAAATTATCATATTAAATGGAAAATAATAATGCCTACCATAGGATTTCTGTAAGTATTAAATTAGGTGATGTGTATGGTGTCACAAATTAATAATATTTAACAAAAATCAGATTTGGCTATAACTCAAAAATAGTTGTGTATCCTCCAATTTAATCCACAGAATTCCCTCAGAAGTTGGTGGTTCTCTCACCTGTGTCTGTGACATCATACAGCAGTGGAGTAAAATCAGAAAGAAGGGGCTTCCCTGGTGGCGCAGTTGTTGAGAGTCCGCCTGCCGATGCAGGGCACACGGGCTCGTGCCCCGGTCTGGGAAGATCCCACATGCTGCGGAGCGGCTAGGCCCGTGAGCCATGGCCTCTGAGCCTGCGCGTCCGGAACCGCTGCTCCGCAGCGGAAGAGACCACAACAGTGAGAGGCCCGCGAACCGCAAAAAAAAAAAAAAAAAAAAAAAAATCAGAAAGGAGATTCAGATCTAGGTTTTGTCACTTGATAGCTGTGAGATTTGTAGCACTTCATTCAACCTTTAGAAATGTTCATTTCCTCATCTAATCATTATTGCTACGCTGTGCCAGGTAGGATTCTTTTGAAAATACGAGGTAATTTATGTAGAATATCTAATGTTAGGGGACATGGTAGTTTCACAATAAAGGATATTTGTCTGTGATATATTTTACTCAGTATTTTTACTTAAATGAAAATTGCAGCTTCTTTTCTGGGAAAATACTGTTTTCTCTTGGTAACTTAAGTTGTGTATATTTGGTTAAAAAAAGATTGTCCTCCTGGGACTTATCTGGTTGTCCAGTGGTCGAGAATCCACCTTCCAGTGCAGGGGACATGGGTTCAACCCCTGATTGCGGAGCTAAGATCCCACATGCCACAGGGCAACTAAGCCCGTGCGCTGCAACTATTGAGCCCGTGTGCTACAACTAGAGAGAAAACTGCAAGCCACAATGAAAGATCCTGCAAGCCACAACTAAGACCTGATGCAGCCAAAAATAAATAAATAAATAAAATATTTTTAAAAAAGATTGTCTTCTTAATGTCTAATAATCTTAAGTGGCAGAATTTTAAAATACAAAACAGGATACCATAGGTATGTATACACAGAAAATTCTTTCCTAGAAAATATCTACTCAGCGCTGCCAAGACCTTGACAAGGAAAATAAACATTCAAGACAGGTGATCATGTGTACTTTTCAAAATGATTAAAACCATGTGAAGTGCTTAAAATTGTCTACTTAACAACAAACAGCTCTGCTTCTCCAAGCTATCTATCCATCCATCTGTCACATGGCACGGGACAGGTTTTCTCATTGTGTATTTATTTTTTCTCATTACTAAGGACAGCTGGTAGAATGTGAATTTCTATCAGATACACTTAACCCTTGGCTTGTAAGCAAGAAAAATATTGAATTTTATCATTTAATTTATTTTTCTCAACATTTACTGGGTGAAATGTCTTCCATTCCACTCTGTTTCTTGGTTATCAGTAAAGCTATAGAGCATAGTGCAATGAGCTCTTAAATTACTCTGCAAAGCCTCTAGTCCAATAGGTTATTAACCAATGTTTCATAATAATGAAGAATTTGGGTGTTAAGTATTAATTTATTCCTCTCTCCCTCTCTTTCTCTTTTTCTGCTTTTCAGTGCACTAGAAATACATACCATTTGCTCATGGTGATGGCAAATGGTACCACAAATGAGGTGAAGATATATAGGGACATATCCAAGTGCAAGTCTCCCAAAGCAGCCTACACTGAAAGGTGCCTTGGGGGGATAAGGAAACTAGAATACATTTCGCTCAGCCACAGAGTTTTCTTACACATCAGAAAGAGTGGCTGTTGACATAATTGGACTCATAACTTCAAATCAGAAAGAAGCAGCAGTCATAAATGAAAATGTCGTCAAAGATCCTGTTTTCACAGAAGCAGCCTGGGTGCTCATGTTAAAAGCTGAGGGCATGAACAGGAAAGACAGAGCAAGGATGAGTGTGTCTGAGCCAAAAGATCTCCCTGTGCCGCCCCTTTCTACTAGAGTCATTATCCTTAATGACTCAGATGTGGAAACACCAAGCCAGGTCTCCCAACAAAAACAGACAGAATTGATGATGCTATCTAGATTTTCCTCACTGAACTTTCAATAGCATTTGTTTAAAGAGAGGGGATTTTGGGGTTGCACTTTTCTGATAACAACCTTAATTTCCTCATTCCCTTTTTATATGTAGATACAGTTTCTATCTCCTAAGTGCCTGCAGGTATCTATCCATTTAAAAGAAAATCAAAGGAGAAGGTGAATTTGTATGTTAATCCTCTCCCTATAAAATAAACATGGGGTGTGTTGTAATTATTTCTTTCATCTGTTACTAGTGATGTCTTTAACTAAAGTAGGGGGGTGAGCATCTGTAGTAAGGTAAGCAACCTGGCTCTGCTGAAGGCTTAGTAACTCTGCAAGTCATTTCTCCGAATTTTGTGGCATCTTCTAAACTCACATTCCTATGGATGGATGTCTCACGTGGTTGTGCAGAGACCAGTTTTCTTCATGAAATAGCTGGGTGCTGACAGAGCACTCTAGAGTACAAATGCTTCTCCAGCAAAAGCACAATAGATTGTGGAAAGCTCCTTGGGCAGTGATTGATACAAATCCTGCTTCCCTGTATTTATTGAATGATGTTCAACCTCCTGCCATCTACAACAACACTATCCTAATTATTCAAGCTGACATTTCTCACTACAATGTTATTTGACGGCCTCACAGACATGTTTAAAAAAAATTAGTGTAAGTAAATAGTTTATTTCAAGTACACAATAGTTCCTAGCCTATCATAGGTACTCTAGAAACGTGGTTCTCATTCTTAAGGTCAACTTTTTCTGATTCTTCTCATCCAATATAAAATTTTTCTCATAACAGAGTCTAATAGTTTACCTGGGAAGTAAGTAGTAATTTAAAACCAAGAACTGTAAAGTATGAAATGTATGCTCAGAGATATAAGGGATACTAATTATGAGCTGGAGGCTGCATTATATCTTGGCTACTCATCCCCTCCCCAGTGTGAAAGCAGGAGGCACCAAAACAGGTCACCAGATTTATGATTTTTGAGAAAAAAAATGTTAAAACTGGAATGCATATACCGTAAGCACTAGATCCTACAAAAATCTGCTAGTTAAGAATAATCATCAAAAGATGAGAATATATATTTTTTAAAATTTTACCTTAAAATGCTAACACTGAAGCCATATGCCATAATATTGCAACTATTCACTACGTGCTCTCTCAAATCAGGGACCTAGTAGGATTTGTTCATCCCTGTGTCCCCAGTGCCTACAATGACTGGAACATGGCACATGCTCAAAAACACTTGCTGATCCAATGAATGAATATTCCATTACATATCTTAACGGCAAGGTTGGTCATTGAAATATCTATTTATTTCTTATACTTATATATACTCATAAACTTGTTCTCAAAATTTCTTGGCAAATATTCTAGAGTACAGGTTATTATTGCAAAAATATTACACAAATTATTTCTAACAGCATCAGAGTCTCCATCATTTCCTTTCTGCTTTCTCTTTCCTCATTACAAGTCAACCCTCTAACCTGCACCCATTAATAATATGGGGGGGTGTTATTATTACACACTTGTAACTCCTCGTTTTTACATTCTACTCCTCACCAACAAACCCAATGGGCAGTGTATGTTTGAAATAGCTTTCTTCCCAGGAATCTTACCTAGTGTATCTAGTATACGTATTTTTCTTCTTGGATTCAGAATTCTACTGGGTGAGCTTACATTAAATATGGGATAAGGGAATTGAATCATGGACAATCAAGAAAAACACACTCTATTTCCTGCAGGTACTTGAGTCATAATAGTCATCTTCACATTTCCCCTTTGCTTCCAACTGGAACATAGTGGTTCTGTAGTTCTCAGCAAACCAACTGATATTTCTGGTCCATGTGACAATGCAGGATGCCTCACACGTGATGGTACAATTTGGTCAGGGCACACTATCAAGTGAAGAAAGCTCTGGGTCAACAGTCTAGAAGAGTGGAGTTGGAAAGTAACATCTGCCAAGTATCAGAAGCTGCTGTAACCTTGAAATAATGCAATTATTTACTTTTCTTACTGTCCTGACTGCTTCTGGCCCATGCCTTATGACACCATGACACTATGACTCTCTCCCTCTCTACGTGCGTATGTGTACTATATTTATACATATAAAATCCTATATGTACGTAGCTGTATATATATATATACATTATATGTATTATATATATGTGATCTTACAAAGACACTGCAAGATGGAAACTTATTTTCTCCACTTCATTCATAAAACTAGTATTTAGAAAGATTACGTACTTTGTACAAAGCCACCTGACTCGTAATCGGAGAAATGGATTCAAACCTAGGCCAACTAATCTATACTAGTTGCATTGCCTCCTACAAATTTTTGACCAAAATATTAGATAGGCTGAAGCTGAAGGAAAGAGTTTTTGGGTTGTTGCAAGAGCAACATTAGTTTGAATGACAACTGTGACACATCAAGGGTGCTAGAGTGTATCAGCAAAGGGAAATTGGGCTCTTCCCTATTGCCTCTTTGTTGAAACCTCAGAGCTGTAGATTACTGCAGAGCTCAGCTAATGGCCCTGGCCGATGCTCTGGGCACAAAAAGTGTAATTTCACAATACCCTGTCTATCTCACAGAACAAGGACACTTAGATTAGGAACCTCCTTCCTAAACTCCCTGGCCATCAGATCAAACATCTTAAATCACAACTTGGATTGCCACTTACCCTTTCTTTTTTTATTTTTTAATTTAATTTTATTTATTTTTTTATACAGCAAGTTCTCATTAGTCATCCATTTTATACACATCAGCGTATACATGTCAATCCCAATCACCCAATTCAGCACACCACCACCACCACCACCACCCTGCCGCTTTCCCTGCTTGGTGTCCATACGTTTGTTCTCTACACCTGTGTCTCAATTTCTGCCCTGGAAACCAGTTCATCTTAACCATTTTTCTAGGTTCCACATACATGCATTAATATACGATATTTGTTTTTCTCTTTCTGACTTACTTCACTCTGTATGACAGTCTCTAGACACATCCATGTCTCAACAAATGACCCAATTTTGTTCCTTTTTATGGCTGAATAATATTCCAGTGTATATATGTACCACAACTTCTTTATCCATTCGTCTGTCAATGGGCATTTAGGTTGCTTCCATGACCTGGCTGTTGTAAATAGTGCTGCAATGAACATTGGGGTGCATGTGTCTTTTTGAATTATGGTTTTCTCTGGGTATATGCCCAGTACTGGGATTGCTGGATCATATGGTAATTCTATTTTTAGATTTTTAAGGAACCTCCATATTGTTCTCCATAGTGGCTGTATCAATTTACATTCCCACCAACAGTGCGAGAGGGTTCCCTTTTCTCCACACCCTCTCCAGCATTTGTTGTTTGCAGATTTTCTGATGATGCCCATTCTAACTGGTGTGAGGTGATACCTCATTGTAGTTTTGATTTGCATTTCTCTAACAATTAGTGATGTTGAGCAGCGTTTCATGTGCTTCTTGGCCATCTGTATGTCTTCTTTGGAGAAAAGTCTATTCAGGTCTTCTGCTCATTTTTGGATTGGGTTGTTTTTTAAATATTGAGCTGCATGAGCTGTTTATATATTTTGGAGATTAATCCTTTGTCCGTTGATTCATTTGCAAATATTTTCTCCCATTCTGAGAGTTGTCTTTTCATACTGTTTATGGTTCCTTTGTTGTGCAAAAGCTTTTAAGTTTCATTAGGTCCCATTTGTTTATTTTTGTTTTTACTTCCATTACTGTAGGAGGTGGATCAAAAAAGATCTTGCTGTGATTTATGTCAAAAAGTGTTCTTCCTATGTTTTCCTCTAAGAGTTTTATAGTGTCTGGTCTTACATTTAGGTCTCTAATCAATCTTGAGTTTATTTTTGTGTATGGTGTTAGGGAGTGTTCTAATTTCATTCTTTTACATGTAGCTGTCCAGTTTTCCCAGCACCACTTATTAAAGAGACTGTCTTTTCTCCATTTTATATCCTTGCCTCCTTTGTCATAGATTAGTTGACCATATGTGTGTGGGTTTAACTCTGGGCTTTCTATCTTGTTCCAATGATCTATGTTTCTGCTTTTGTGCCAGTACAGTATTGTCTTGATTACTATAGTTTTATAGTATAGTCAGAAATCAGGGAGTCTGATTCCTCCAGCTCTGTTTTTTTTCCCTCAAGACTGCTTTGGCTATTTGGGGTCTTTTGTGTCTCCATACAAATTTTAATTTTTTTTGTTCTAGCTCTGTGAAAAATGCCATTGGTAATTCAATTGCATTGAATCTGTAGATTGCTTTGGGTAGTATAGTCATTTTCACAATAGTGATTCTTCCAATCCAGGAACATAGTATATCTCTCCATCTGTTTGTATCATCTTTAATTTATTTCATCAGTGTCTTATAGTTTTCTGCATACAGGTCTTTTGTCTCCCTAAGTAGGTTTATTCCTAGGTATTTTATTCTTTTTGTTGCAATGGTAAATGGGAGTGTTTCCTTAATTTCTCTTTCAGATTTTTCATCATTAGTGCATAGGAATGCAAGAGATTTCTGTGCATTAATTTTGTATCCTGCAACTTTGTCAAATTCATTGATTAGCTTTAGTAGTTTTCTGGTGGCATCATTAAGATTCTCTATGTATAGTATCATGTCATCTGTAGTGATAGTTTTACTTCTTCTTTTCCAATTTGGATTCCTTTTATTTCTTTTTCTTCTCTGATTTCCATTGTTAGGACTTCCAAAACTATGTTGAATAATAGTGGTGAGAGTGGACATCCTTGTCTTGTTCCTGATCTTATAGGAAATGGTTTCAGTTTTTCACCATTGAGAATGATGTTTGCTGTGGGTTTGTCGTATATGTCCTTTATATGTTTAGGTAGGTTCTCTCTGTGCCCACTTTCTGGAGAGTTTTTATAATAAATTGGTGTTGAATTTTGCCAAAAGCTTTTTCTGCATCTACTGAGGTGATTGTATGGTTTTTATTCTTCCATTTGTTAATATGGTGTATCACATTGATTGGCTTGTGTATACTGAAGAATCTTTGCATCCCTGCTATAAATCCCACTTGGTCATGGTGTATGATCCTTTTAATGTGTTGTTTAATTCTGTTTGCTAGTATTTTGTTGAGGATTTTTGCACCTATATTCATCAGTGATATTGGTCTGTAATTTTCTTTTTTTTGTAGTATCTTTGTCTGGTTTTGGTATCAGGGTGATGGTGGCCTCATAGAATGAGTTTGGGAGTGTTCCTTCCTCTGCAATTTTTTGGAAGAGTTTGAGAAGGATGGGTGTTAGTTCTTCTCTAAATGTTTGATAGAATTCACCTGTGAAACCATCTGGTCCTGGACTTTTGTTTGTTGGAAGATTTTTAATCACAGTTTCAATTTCATTATTTGTGATTGGTCTGTTCATATTTTCTATTTCTTCCTGGTTCAGTCTTGGAAGGTTATACCTTTCTAAGAATCTGTCCATTTCTTCCAGGTTGTCCATTCTATTGGTGTAGAGTTGCTTGTAGTAGTCTCTTAGGATGCTTTGTATTTCTGCAGTGTCTGTTGTAACTTCTTTTTCATTTCTAATTGTATTGATTTGAGTCCTCTCCCTTTTTCTTGATGAGTCTGGCTAATGGGTTATCAATATTGTTTATCTTCTCAAAGAACCAGCTTTTAGTATTATTGATCTTTGCTATTGTTTTCTTTGTTACTATTTCATTTATTTCTGCTCTGATCTTTATGATTTCTTTCCTTTTGCTAATTTTGGGTTTTGTTTGTTCTTCTTTCTCTAGTTCCTTTAGGTGTAATGTTAGATTGTTTATTTGAGATTTTTCTTGTTTTTTGAGGTAGGCTTGTATAGCTACAAACTTCCCTCTTAGAAATGATTTTGCTGCATCCCATAGGTTTTGGATCATCATGTTTTCATTGTCATTTTTCACCAGGTATTTTTTGACTTCCTCTTTGATTTCTTCAGTGAACTCTTGGTTATTTAGTAATGCATTGTTTAGCCTTTATGTGTTTGTGTTTTTTACGTTTTTTTCCCCCTGTAATTCATTTCTAATCTCATAGTGTTGTGGTCAGAAAAGATGCTTGATATGATTTCAATTTTCTTAAATTTACTGAGGCTTGATTTGTGACCCAAGATGTAATCTATCCTGGAGACTGTTCCATGCACACTTGAGAAGAAAGTGTAATCTGCTGTGTTTGGATGGAATGTCCTATAAATATCAATTAAATTTATCTGGTCTATTGTGTTATTTAAAGCTTCTGTTTCCTTATTTATTTTCATTTTGAATGATATGTGTAAGTGAGGTGTTAAAGTCCCCCACTATTATTTTGTTACTGTCAATTTCCTGTTTTATAGCTGTTAGCAGTTGTCTTATGTATTGAGGTTTTCCTATATTGGGTATATATATATTTATAATTGTTATATCTTCTTCTTGGATTGATCCCCTTATTATTATGTAGTCTCCTTTCTTGTCTCTTGTAACATTCTTTATTTTAAAGTCTATTTTATCTGATATGAGTATTGCTACTCCAGCTTTCTTTTGATTTCCATTTGCATGGAATATCTTTTTCCATCCCCTCACTTTCAGTCTGGATGTGTCCCTAGGTCTGAAGTGGGTCTCTTGTATACAGCATATATATGGGTCTTGTTTTTGTATCCATTCAGCAAGCCTGTGTCTTCTGGTTAGAGCATTTAATCCATTCACGTTTAGGGTATTATTGATATGTATGTTCCTATTACCATTTTCTTAATTGTTCTGGGTTTGTTTTTGTAGGTCCTTTACTTCTCTTGTGTTTCCCACTTAGAGAAGTTCCTTTAGCATTTGTTGTAGAGCTGGTTTGGTGGTGCTGAATTCTCTTAACTTTTGCTTGTCCATAAAGCTTTTGATTTCTCCATCAGATCTGAATGAGATGCTTGCTGGATAGAGTAATCTTGATTGTAGGTTCTTCCCTTTCATCACTTTAAGTATATCACATCATTCCCTTCTGGCTTGTAGAGCTTGTGCTGAGAAATCAGCTGTTAACCTTATGGGAGTTCTCTTGTATGTTTTTTATCCTTTTTTCCCTTGCTGATTTTAATAATTTTCTTTGTCTTTAATTTTTTTGCCTATTTGATTACTAGGTGTCTCGGCGTGTTTCTCCTTGGGTTTATCCTGTATGGGACTCTCTTCTTGGACTTGGGTGCCTATTTCCTTTCCCATGTTAGGTATGTTTTCGACTATAATCTCTTCAAATATTTCCTCTGGTCCTTTCTCTCTCTCTTCTCCTTCTGGAACCCCTATAATGTGAATGTTGTTGTGTTTAATATTGTCCCAGAGGTCTCTTAGGCTGTCTTCATTTCTTTTCATTGTTTTTTCTTTATTCTGTTCCACAGCAGTGAATTCCACCATTCTGTCTTCCAGGTCACTTATCCGTTCTTCTGCCTCAGTTATTCTGCTATTGATTCCTTCTAGTGTAGTTTTTATTTCAGTTATTGTATTGTTCATCTCTGTTTGTTTGTTCTTTAATTCTTCTAAGTTTTTGTTAAACATTTCTTGCATCTTCTCGATCTTTGCCTCCATTCTTTTTCCCAGGTCCGGGATCATCTCTACTCTCATTATTCTGAATTCTTTTTCTGGAAGGTTGCTATCTCCACTTCATTTAGTTGTTTTACTGGGGTTTTATCTTGTTCCTTCATCTGGTACATAGCCCTCTGTCTTTTCATTGTGTCTATCTTTCTATGAATGTGATTTTTGTTCCACAGGCTGCAGGATTGTAGTTCTTCTTGCTTCTGCTGTCTGCCTTCTGGTGGCTGAGGCTATCTGAGAGGATTATGCAAGTTTCCTGATGGGAGGGACTGGTGGTGGGTAGAGCAGACTGTTGGTCTGGTGGGAGGAGCTCAGTAAAACTTTAACCGGCTTGACTGCTGATGGGTGGGGCTGGGTTCCCTCCCTGTTGGTTGTTTGGCCTGAGGAAACCCATCGCTGGAGACTACCTGGGCTCTTTGGTGGGGCTAATGGCAGACTCTGGGAGGGCTCACACCAAGGATTACTTCCCATAACTTCTGCTGCCAGTGTCCTTGTCCCCACGGTGAGCCACAGCCACCCCCCACCTCTGTAGGAGACTCTCCAACACTAGCAGGTAGGCCTGATTCAGTCTCCCCTGGGGTCACTGCTCCTTCCCCTGGGTCCTGATGTGCACACTACTTTGTGTTTGCCCTCCAAGAGTGGAGTCTCTATTTCACCCAGTTCTGTCAAAGTTCTGCAATCAAATCCCAGTAGCCCTCAAAGTCTGATTCTCTAGGAACTCCTCCTCCCGTTGCCAGACCCCCAGGTTGGGAAGCCTGACATGGGGCTCAGAACCTTCACTTCTGTGGGTGGACTTCTCTGGTATAAGTTGTCTCCAGTCTGTGAGTCACTCACCAAGCAGTTATGGGATTTGATTTTACTGTGATTGTGCCCCTCCTATCGTCTCACTGTGGCTTCTCCTTTGTCTTTGGATGTAGGGTATCTTTTTTGGTGATTTTCAGTGTCTTCCTTTCGATGATTGTCCAGCAGCTAGTTGTGATTCTGGTGTTCTCACAAGAGAGAGTGAGATCATGTCCTTCTACTCTGCTATCTTGGTTCCAATCCCACCACTTATCATTTCTTGATCATGGCATTCACTATCAATGATCTGATTATTTCAAAGCCCCTTACCAAGTTAAAAAATATGTAACAAGTTAGAATGCAGAGGGATTAGATTCCCTAGTATCTTTAGATACCAGTAGAACTTTAAAAGAGAGAGAGAGAAAAGTAAGAAAGAATATTTAGTCATCCAATTCTTTATTAAGATTTTCAGAGTTAGTAAATTTACTCTCCTAATGAGTTATGTTAATTATTAAAAAATTTAGGAATAGTTAATAGAATATTATTCAAATGAATAAAATCAGTGGCAATCTGCCATCCAAACGTTGGCTCTTTGGAGCAAGAAAAATTTCATCTTGCCCCTCCCCTTTCTTTTAATTGATATACAATTGACATATAACAATGTTTCATGCATACAACATAATGATTCAATCAATATATGTATATGCTGCAAAGTAATCACCACAATAAGTTAGTAAACATCCATCACACACATAGTTACAATTATTTTTCTTCTGATGATAACTTTTAGGATCTACTCTCCTAATAACTTCCAAGTACACAATACAGTGTTATTAACTACAGTAACCTTGCTGTACATTACATCCCTAGGACTTATTTTTAAGTGGGCGTTTGCACATTTTGACCACCAAATGCCCCCTTTTTAAGGTTCATCAAGTACTGTGAATGCTTGATTGTAAGGTAATATTTTTTTTTCCCAAGACTACCCCTCAGAACACAGGAGCCAGACTATGTTGGGCCTCTTTAGGATTCTTTCATATTAAAAGCCCTGTTTGAAGAAGACACATCAGCCTTTGAGAGCTTGAATCAATTTCTGTTTTGTATGCTTACAGAGGTCAACCATTAAAAAGAATAACAAAGTACTTTAACACAGTTTAATGATTAGTCCTGGGATTAATTCAAATTTGCAGTTTTCTATAACTATGTAATGACACATTTTAAAGACCACTTCAAAAATTCGATGGACAATATGTGTGTGTTGTGGCAAAGAAGAATATATACCTAAGCATACCTAAGCATACCTAAGTATACCTAAGTATACCTATGTATACCTAAGTATGCCTAAGTATACCTAAGCACACTCATACCTACAATGAGTAGGGCTGTGTTACTGCTCACTGAGTCATCCCTGTTACCTACAGCAGTGCCTGACTGCCAGGCTGTGCTCAAAATGCATTTGCTGCCTAAAGAAGTGAATGAGTATATGGTTAATTGTGGTTTGAAAGAAAAATTTCTAGTGAAAACATTAACTTCAAAAGGTACTATCTGGACTTCCCTGGTGGCGCAGTGGTTGAGAGTCCACCTGCCGATGCATGGGACAAGGGTTCATGCCCCGGTCCGGGAGGATCCCACATGCCGCAGAGTGGCTAGGCCCGTGAGCCATGGCTGCTGAGCCTGCGCGTCTGGAGCCTGTGCTCCACAATGGGAGAGGCCACAACAGTGAGAGGCCCACGTACTGCAAAAAGAAATAAAAAAAGAAAAAGAAAAAGAAAAGTACTATCTTTCTAATAACTTGAAAGTGGTGATGACTTGTTAGATGGCCCCCAAGTAACATTAATGATGACTGAGACATGGACAGTGATGTGGCTTAAATTAAGTTTAAAATATTTTGAATGCAATGTGGTATTGAAAAAGCAATAACTGTTAGTTAAATATAGCAAGTACAAATTTGACTATTTCTTATATCCCTAGATGATTATATATTTAGGTAGGTCACTGTTTTTCTGGGAGAATGGGGATTATTTTTATCTAGGGTAGCATTATATTCTAGTTTTTGAGGAATTTGAAGCCTTGGCTTTCAAGTTGGTGTCTATTTAGACTGAAACTCTATACTTCCAGAGGGGATACTCATAAGGTATGATTTTGATTCACTCTAATATGTATTATTGAATATGTGACACCCAGAATTTAATGTAACAGTGCTTTGTAGTTAGATACAGAAGAGAGTGAAGTTTTTATCTCCCTTATTTTGGAAGCTGTGTGCTGACTAAAGTAGCTTAAAATTTCATTTGCACTTTGGCAGTCACATCACACTATTGACTAATATTCAGACTTCCTGCAACTAAAATCCCAACATCTTTCTGACTTGTGCTGATAAGCCTCATAATCCTCCAACCATACTTGTGCTGTTAGCTGCACTGAACTCTATTTTTACCCTTACTTTTGTCCAGCTTACAAGATAGCCTTCTAACAGAGTACTGCACTTCCAAATTTCCCATAATCTGCAAATGTGATGCCTGTTATGAATCTATGACCCTACTGAAGTTTTCGATAGAGAAAACATATGAAGATGCATTGGTGAGGTGTCATGAAGTTAAACACAGACTCTCTCCTAAAGAAATATCAGTCAGTGAATGTTAAATACTTCAGTAAAGTTGCTATGGACTGAAATGTGTCCCCCCCCCACCAATGACAATTTATACCTAAGCTGAAGCTCTAACCCCTAGTATGATGGTATTTGGAGATTGGGTCTTTGGGAGATAATTAGGTTTCAATGAATCATTAGTGTGAAGACCTCATAGTGGGATTAGAGCCTTGTAGAAAGAGATACCAGAGAGCAATGTGAGGACATAGAAAGAAAAGAGCCATCTGCAAGGCAGGGAGAGGGTCCTTACCAGAGCCACAGTATGCTGGTGCCCTGGTCTTGGACTTCCAACCCTCCAGAATCGTAAGAAAATAAATTTCTCTTGTTTAAGTCACCCAGTCTGTGTTTTTGCTTTTGTTTTTTGGCAGCCTAAGCTGACTAATAAAAAGTAAAATGAAAAGGAAGTTCCATGTAAACTTGAGGAGTTATTACATTTTGGGTGCTCGATTAATATAAGATTTGTAAAAATAAGATAATGGAAGCATCTAATTGGAGAACTTTGGCTCTAAAACAAGGAGAAATATGACTGATGTTTAGAAGAGGAAGAATTATCATGAAATATATTTCAATGGTTGAAATGAAAGCTAATGATGGAAAGAGCAATCCTGGAGATGGCGTAATAAAACTGGAGTGCTTCAAAAGTTGGAGTTATGAGGTAGATTGAATAAGAACATGGAATTCTGTGACTAATTTCACAGATTGCAAGCAATAAGATCAAAGAAAGTAGGAATTGTTCCAAATGACAAAATAGTCAGGAAGTAGCACTGATATAGTACTCTTTTCATGTCATCCTTAAATTGCATGGGACTAGAGATAAACAGTGTGGAGAAAAGGGGAAGAGTCAGTAATATGGATTTAAGTGACTCTAATTTTATAGACATGTACTACAAAGTAGTTAATATTTAAGGTCCCATATCAGTTTTCTTTTATTTTACAAAACTATTAATTTTTTTTCCATTCATTTGTTCCCCTTACAAGTGCAACTAGGACACACTATTCATTGATGTATATTTTTAAAGTTTTTGTTCTATTATTTTTTCATGAAATTGAACTAGATCTTTTCAGAGCATTTCTATATTAGGCACAGAGCTTTGCCACTGTTTTTTAAGCTAAAAGTCAAACATAAATAAGAGCTCTCCCCACTTCCATTGAAGTGTCACTCAGCACAGTACCCACGCTAGTGAGGAGGTGGTTCTCTCTACAGAGATTAGTCATGCTGTGTTTTATACTTAGACATTTTTCTCAGAAGTGAAACCATTTAAATTTCCCATCTTATTTTCTGTCTAGTTTTTCTTTGAAAACTTGCTGTTGTTTCTATCCTAAACAACCTTTATCGTTTCTTTCATTTTATGACTTGAGTTTTAAATGATCGCATACAAACGTTCCAATTTGTGTCAAAGTTGGTACATACTTTAAGAGCATATGTGGGTTAATATAATTTTAGATAACAGATTTGCATCCTTAAATATACAAAAATTTCAGGAGATATTCAAATGATATTTTTAAAAGAGTACAACGAAAACATCTATTTGAATAGAGTATTCTTCACATAACTTTGGGAATGTGTAAGAGCTGGCACTGAGAGTCTCCAAAGTCTGAAATGAATGCCATAGCATGTGCTATGAATTAAGTATAATTTAAAAAATTTTAAAAATGCAAAACAACATCTTATATCACTCTATAAAGGTGTCTGATATTTGTAAACTACCAATGAGGGCATCCTCTCAATAAGAAAAAATTCTCAATATATTTAGCCAACTGTAAACCATACATAATAAAAAATATCAATTAATAAATGACTTGGGTAAGAAAAGATATTCTTTTGGCCTAAGAGCTAGAACTAACAACAGTCTTCCCCCAGTCTCAGTCAATGAAATAGAAATCCACAGACTTTCTGAAATGCTTAAGACTCTATTTCAAAAGTTTTCCATGATTTCTGAACCCATTTCATTTACTGAGTTAAATGACTTTTACATAATTTCCTTAGTGACTCTGTACTCTAGAACAGTATCTAGCTTACCAGAATATTTATTGGGGAGTGATTTTGACACTAAGAATCATAAAGCAAAAAATCCCAAAGAATTATCTGAAAGTTTTGTTTGTGAATTGATTTATAGCCAATAAAGATGAGTATACTTTTGCAACTGAACTGAAATCAAAACACCTCTACTGACCTCATGTTCACTTAAAAATATATTTAATTGCGATCAGAGCTTTTGGTCAGCGGCCAAATTAGGTGTTAGTGCTCTATAAACATGTTACAAAAGCAGTTTAAGAGAAAATAATCACAAAATA
This sequence comes from Monodon monoceros, assembly GCF_005190385.1. Taxonomy (NCBI): domain Eukaryota; kingdom Metazoa; phylum Chordata; class Mammalia; order Artiodactyla; family Monodontidae; genus Monodon; species Monodon monoceros. The sequence goes on from NW_021703785.1 coordinate 36,998,238, forward strand.
ATTTGTAATTTTTAAAAGTGACATATATAATTAATTTTTCCAAGCAATGCCATATCATTGGACCCCATGTGAATTACAGTGTCTTGTTGATTATCATCAAAGCTATACAGCAATAATTATTTTATCCACTTTCTTTCCTCCAGTAATTTTGAAAATCTTATAAAGAATTTATGATAGGAATTCAGTTACTCCAAAAAATTTCAAAGGCTGAAGTGGGTTCATGGAAGGAGATGGTCTCCTGTTAATTAAATTCTTCCCAAGAAATAATGAAGGTCACTCTCACATTATTATTTACTTCTTGGGATTTAATATAAAGTTAAGATTATAAATAATTTTCTTTAGAAGCTATTATATTTTAGCCATTGATGTTGCAAAGATTAACAGAATATAATTGGGTAGTTAAAACAGAAAATAGCAGCATTCATTACAGTTTCTTTCTTTGAATTTTATTTTATTTATTTATTTTATACAGCAGGTTCTTATTAGTTATCTATTTTATACATATTAGTGTATATATGTCAAACCTAATCTCCCAATTCATCCCACCACCACCCTCCACCCCCATTACAGTTTTAATGTACCATATAGAATGAAGATAGATAATATTTTTCAAAGGGAAATAGGATCACTAAATCAATTCTTAATAATAATATTCAATTAACTTATAAAACTTCAAAACAATGTTGATTAATTTTTCTAATTATTAAAAAAACATACATATTTAACAATGGTTGGCTTGGTTTCTATGGAAGGTATACTGTATAGACTATCAATTGTTAAAATAAGCAAAATGTTACACAGTTTACTTATTGGTCATCTAAACATTAGCAGTTGTGGAAAATCCATATAAATGGATGGAGATATATTTAAATATTTATAGATATTTAAAACTTCTGAACATCTTCTACTTGTTGTTTCTTCAACTGATTTGCACAAAAAATACCATGACCATAATACTTATAGTACAAAAACCTTACCATTTTCATTTTTCTTTAAACAACCACAAAGTTTAAAATGGACTGAAAAAGAAACATTGATTAATTTTAAAGCATATGTTCCAATACTCTATTGGTATAACTTTTTTATTTTTTCTTTGCGGTACGCGGGCCTCTCATTGTTGTGGCCTCTCCCATTGGGGAGCACAGGCTTTGGACGTGCAGGCTCAGCGGCCATGGCTCACGCACGGTCCCAGTCGCTCGGCGGCATGTGGGATCTTCCTGCACCAGGGCACGAACCCGTGTCCCTTGCATCGGCAGGCGAACTCTCAACCACTGCGCCACCAGGGAAGCCCTATTGGTGTATCATTTTAAAGGGTGTTATAAAAGCAAGCAAAGAGCTCATTTTTGAGTTTATTTATGTAACATGGGGTTTATATCCCTGAAATAAGATCCACTAGACTTTGAGCATAATGATGGCAAGAAATAAGTCACTTTAGCATCAACATTGTTCCCAGAAAACACATTGCTTAATGCTAAATTGTTACTGAATGAACTGATAAAGTAAATGAAATTCTTCACAGAGTTCTCAAAGGGAGTAATATGTCTGTATCTTTTTCAACATTTAATAAATATTGAAGTTAAACTTATGTAATTTAAATGTTTATCCAGTGTAAGTCTGCACAGTCTAAAATATCAAGAATATTTGTTTGAATAGAATTGAATCAATTGAGAAAAGTAGCACCAGATTTTTTATGTTGATCAAAAACTGATTATAAACTATAGATGTCTTTGGTTAATAAAAATCATAAGGCAAGTAATTACTTAATAATGTATTAGATACAATTTGTTCCATTGGAGAAAGGGATAATGAAAAGGATTTTTGATGAATAAAGTTTGATGATGAGCTCACCTAGATTTCTAATATTCTAAATCAAGACATGTATTGCTCTCTTAGAATCACATTAAAGTAGACAGGCACCATAAGTAGTTGTCTTTAAGTATTTGAGAAAAGTTGCAAAACTGGACGTGAGTCAGAACAGTTTCTTAAGTACTACAAATACCACCAAAGAAAAAATCTCATCAATTATAAGCAGATATCTTCTTTTATATACATCATCAAAAAGTTATAGCAAAAATCAAACATTGGATTATTGTGCTAAGAGGTGATTCAGTTTCCAGAAGAGTAGAGTGCCATGTGAATTCCCACATTAACCTAGGCTCTTAAGTACAACTTTTTATCTCCAGCATATTATATTTGCTACTAGGTTTAGTGTCTTTTCATAATTGAATATTCAGTAGATGTGTTTAAATCCAGTGAAAATACAAGTAAGTTTAAAAAATTCACTACTTAGTTACTCAATGATTCCCGTACTAAGTGTACTAATTTGATAAAACTTCTTTCATGACTGGTGTCAGCACTTTTTAAATTTGGTTATTTTTTTTCTAATAATGCAGAGCTGATGTGGTAAAAAATATTCAAATAATCTTACAAACACATTTGTTGGTCAAAGGTAACAAAGATGGGGCAGCATCTCCATGTGAAATCTCTAAATGTTCATTATCCTTCTTTGGGGGAGTCAATAAAAACCACAATTTAATGAGTCAATATACAATGGACATATGGATTCATTTCATAAATCTAAAAACAGAACATCTTGTATGTTCCTGATTTGTACAGGGTAATAATTTTGAGTAAGGCAACATTTTTTGGAAACAAGCCTAACGTGTTAGACATTTTTTTAGAGAAAGTTTGTGTTCCTGCTGTATGTTAGGTAACACATTAAAAGTGTAGTGATATAAATATTAAAAGTACTAGTAATACTATGTATAGTTTCCAGATTTAATAATGAAAACAATAATATATTATCTCTTGGGTTGAAAATTCGTGAGTTTTATAACTGCATGTAATGAATAAAGAGTACAAACTCCGTTGCCACCTACATTCAGAAAACCAATGGTAACATGGATATATTTTTTGGCAATAGGGTAAGTACTAAACAGACATGAACTGAAATCTTATTCTCTATCACTTTCTGGGGAACATGGCACTGTCTGGTGCATTTAAAGATTTGGCTTAAATGGAATACTTCTCACTGTGGTTATATATGTTTCTCCCTCTGAGACAAGGCTAGGAAAACCAGATAAAAACAGACAAAAAAACTGGGGTGGGAGAGGGGAAAAAAAAAAAAAAAACAGACAAAAATAAAATGATATTAGTAAACACCCTGTAAGGAAAATGAATTGTGGTGACTACATACTTTAGCAATGGCTTTGTCAAATTTTTTGCTTCAACTCTTTGACTTAAAAGTAAGTCATACAAAGACAAATATCATATGATATCACTTATATGTGGAATCTAAAAAAAGGGTACAAATGAACTTATTTACAAAACAGAAGCAGAATCACAGATGTAGAAAACAAACTTATGGTTACAAGGGAATGGGGAGAAGGGATAAATTGGGAGATTGGGATTGACACATACACATTACTCTATATAAAATAGATAACTAGGGACTTCCCTGGTGGCACAGTGATTAAGAATCCGCTTGCCAACACAGGCGACATGGGTTCGAGCCCTGGTCTGGGAAGATCCCAAATGCCGTGGAGCAACTAAGCCCATGAGCCACAACTACTGAGTCTGTGTGCCACACTTACTGGAGCCCGTGCACCTAGATGCCATTCTCTGCAACAAAGAGAAGCCACCGCACTGAGAAGCCTGTGCACTGCAACAAAGTGTAGCCCCTGCTTACCTCAACTAGAGAAAGCCCGTGTGCACCAACGAAGACCCGACACAGCCAAAAATAAATAAATAAGTTTATTTTAAAAATAATAAAAAATAAAATAGATAACGAATAAGAACCTGCTGTATAGCAAAGGGAAATCCACTCAATACTCTGTAATGGCTTATATGGGAAAAGAATCTAAAAAAAAAAAAGAGTGGATATATGAATATGTATAACTAATTCACTTTGCTGTACACCTGAAACTAACACGACATTGTAAATCAACTATACTCCAATACAAATTTTTTTAAAAGTTGTTAAATCGAAAAATAAAAAAATAAATAAAATGATTACTCTAAGGCATTGTAGATCTACTGTGTGCTTTTTCTGGTTCAATCTATTGCAATGGGATGCTTTCCTGGGACAAATATAAAACAGAAAGTTCTCCAGGATTCTAATAGACTTTAAATTAAGGAATTTTTCCTTTTAATCTCTTGAGTCTTTTCCTGGCAAAATTTCTGTCCCATTTCAAAATGATAGACAAGATGTCATTCCCAAACTATTCCTTCAATTACCTGGAATAAGCATCTGTATATAAATATTCTTTTGAAGTAAAGGTGTATGCTCAAGATTAATTAGCATTGTAAATTTTTGGAGTGAGAGATCTGGGACACATGTAAAATCAAGGGCATTATAGAACTATATGCTTTGTATCTGCCTAAAGATCATCAACTAAAAATCTAAAACTATTAAATATGTATTTTTTTTTCATTTACTAGAGGTGATGCATCACATAATTAAAGGAAGCAAGTAGATTTCTGCACATTTTGGAAAAAAAAATTTAAAAATATTTCTTTTTAGAAATAAAAGAGAAGAAGGATTTAAAATCTTTCATACACTGTAGATGTCCTTACATACAGAAAGTAAATAACATACACACTCTAAAATAAAGTAATTATGTTGCTGTGCAAGGCATCAAATTCAAAACTCCAGCTTACCCATTACTGGACATTCTTAATTCTAAATTCTACTTTAATCAATATGCTGAAACTGGAAACTGCTAAATGTAAAACCTTCTTTAACCACTCCAGCCAGTTTAACCTCTTATTGAATTATTTTAGTAGCATATTCTTTTAAAGAGCATACTCAAAATAATCTCCTGATGTCAAAATAACAGGAGTAGAGTGACCATCTCTACATCTGTTCTCCTCTCCTTCCCTCAGGCATTTCCCTTCCCCCAGGCTTTTCCCTTGATTTATCCAATTTTCATCTTTCCTTGCTAGCATTTCTGTGCCACTTTTTCTCACCACTCCATATGTTTAGGAAGCCTTCCAGATTACACTCATCAAGCTATTGCAGCCTCCTCCATATAGCCCCAAAAAGCAAGCTGCTCAGTCAAACATTACAATCATGACCTTTTACAAATCTCTATTTTTCCTATTTATGTTAAAATGTCTATTTCTTTTTCCCCCTCAGAGCCATCACATCTTATAACAGAAATTTACTATTAAGCGATTGCAAAAGGTTTCATAATTTATTTATTATAATGCTTATGAATGAATGATTATTTTTAATCACAGCAACTCATTATGCACTAATGATATAGTGAAGGTGATAACACTATTACCATAGTAATAGAATGATCTCTGATTATTTTTAATGTCAGCTATAGTTGTTCCATTAAAGAGAAGAAAAAATATGTGAAAACAGATGTGTAAATTCTTATATAAAATATATTTTAGACTTAGATATATTTCTTGAAAACACACAAATCAATGTCAAATTATAAATTAAGGAGAAGAAGCCAGAAATTCAAGGTCAAAAAGTACTTTACACATTTAAGAATTGAAGTCTGGTCACCTAAATCCTTTTGAAAGTGTTCTTATAACTAATTTATGCCATGAACTAGGAAATAGCTGAGTTGTATACCATATTTAAAAAAATATTTATCATATACTCACAGGATCCTTCTTAGTTCTTCACATGAGGATTAGGGGCATTAAGCAAGAGAAGGTCTGGTTCTTCTCCCATCTCTGCAGCTCAACACACACAAACTCTTGGGGAAGTCCCTTAAGGTTCTGAGTTTTGGTTTTCTCATTTAGTAAACAGAGGTAGTAGTGATTGCCCAGCTTACCCTACCTATTAAAGATGTTTCAAGTGTCAAATGTGATAACATATAAAACATTGTTATAAAAGATAAAAGATTAAAACAATAATAAGGTACCACAACACACCTATTAGAATGGCCCAAATCTGAAACACTGACAACATCAAATGCTGGCAAGGATGTGGAGCAACAGAAACTCTCATTCATTGCTGGTGGGACTGCAAAATGGTACAGCTACTTTGGAAGACAGCTTGGCTGTTTCTTACAAAGCTAAATATACCCTCGTCATGTGATTCAGCTACTGTGTTCCTTGGTATTGCCCAAAGGAGTTGAAAACATATGTCACACAGAAACCTGCACATAGTTGTATGTTTATGGCAGCTTTACTTGTAATGACCAGAACTTGGAAGAAACCAAGATGTCCTTCAGCAGGTGAATGGATAAGTAAACTGTGGTACACCCAGACACTGGAATATTATTCAGCACTAAAAAGAAGCGAACTATCAAGCCATGAAGAGACATGGAGGAACCTTAAACGCATATTACCAAGTGACAGAGGCCCATCTGAAGAGTTGACAGAGGCCCATCTGAAGAGTTGCCAGAGGTTGGGGGTTGAGCAGGATGAATAGGCAGAGCATAGATTTTTAGAGCAGTGAAAATACTTTGTGTGATACTATAATGATGGGTACAAGTCATTATACATTTGTCCAAATCCATAGGATGTAAAACACCAAGAGTGAACTGTAATGTAAACTATGGCCTTTGGGTGATTATAATGTATCTATGTATATTCATCAATTGTAGCAAATGTACCCCTCTTGTGGGGGACATTGATAATAGGTGAGTCTATGCATGTGTCGGGGCAGGGCTATACGGGCAATCTCTGTATCTTCCCCTCAGTGTGAACCTAAAACTGCTCTATGTTAATAAATAAATTTACTCACCTGTATAAGAAACAAGTGATACAGTTCAGCAGAAATTCCAACCTTTAAAACAGCCAAATAAAATACAAAGTCTTCAGTATGCTTCTCTCTATGGTGGTCATAATGACATACACTCAGTGGGGACTGTAAATAATAGTGTTTTTGTCCTTAGGAAAATAGAATCATTCATTAGGAAATATTGAGATAGAAGCTAGAATAAAAGCAGTTTCATCTCAAAGCAGTAGAGAAATTCAAATATTTCTTAAATTCAAGTTTGCTCTAAATTTCTATGATTCTATGATCTTTAGATGACAATTTAAGCTGCCTTCATAGTGAGGTGAAAACTATTCAGAAGAATTTTGGTGCCCTATGTCATTTGCTGCAGGGTCGTGAGGACATGGCCGTGCTCATAGATGCAGTGGTGTATTCAATGGAATGTTTGCAAAGGAACTCTGGTGAAGAGGTGAGAGAATGGTAAACAGTGTGAAAAAGAGAAGAAAATTGGAAACATTTTCTCTACAGAGCTGTTAGAGACTTAGAATCTGAAAATGTCAGCAAATAAAATGCAAAGGCATGAAGCCAAATGGATAAACTAAAAGTGCCCCATAGCCTGACTCCTCAACATATGAATCAGTAAATGTATCAAATGCTAACTTCAATGCCTAATTTACAGACCAATGTGAAAGGAAAAGCATAAGGCAGGAGGACTATCCCAAGATAGCTCCTGATCTACCACTAGAAAAATGAGGTTTTAAGATTCAAGAGTACTGTGTCGTCGAAGATGAGACAGATTCCAAGATATGTTATTTGAGTATATGAGTGATACTCAAACAGTAGCATGAATTTAATTCCTCATAATGCTAAAGAAAATAAAGAAAATTTAGTCCTATATGTGTATGCTTATTAGTTGATAGATACAATTGTTTTAGTGATATCAAGTTAATCCAGTTGTTTAAAGCATCATTGTCCAATATTGATAGCCATAGGTGTCTATTTAAATTTAAAGTAATATAACTTAAATAAAATTTAAAAAGTTATTTCCTCAATCACAATAGTCACACTTACAGTGCTCAGGAATCATAAGTGTCTATTGTATAGGTTAGCACTGATAGAGACATTTCTCTCATTGCAGAAAGTTTTTTTGGACAGCACGGCTTTATTGTAATACAATTTTCCCAAATATTGAGGTGCAGAAGCATACTTCACAAGTTATAGGGTCATCTAAAATCAGAGATAAGCCTAATATATAACTATAACAATAATGAATGCAATATAAAAACAAAGAATACAAATACAAAAACATGCAAGAATTTCCCTTATAATAAATGCTACCTAAAATCTAAAACAAACTAAATATTTTGATATCAAGGGCTTAAAACGATCATTTTCTTTTTACCTGTTAGACTTTATTACAAATTTTCACATTTTCAGGATAGTGGGAGGTCTTGGGGTGGGTTGGGTGCCCCTTCCTTTCATCTGTGCACATACTGCTATTTTAAAACTCATGCCATTTACTAGTCTCTGTTCATCACCTTTGTAACCCTGGTATCCAGCATGTACTCAATACAGGTTTGTGAAATGAGGGAGACTCTCATCCAGTTCTAACAGGAAATCAGTCAGCATCTGCTTCAACACTAACGCTGGCAAGAGATTTGCCACCTCATAAGAGAAAGCATTCCATTTTTAACAACTCAGAAAGAAGTGTCTTCATTACAAGAAAATCCAAATTTACCTGCTTATATAACTCCCATTAATCCTACATTTTACCAGATAAAGTTTAAAAGAAGTTTCTTTTTCCATGCAAAAGCCTTTGAAATACTTGTAGCTGACTGTAACACAACATACCAACTCTCCTCATAAGGAATAATTTCCAGATACTTCTTTGTTCTCTTTTAATTTTTCCTCTCTCAAAGAGCAATGTCCAGAACATTGCATTATCTACCAGTTGTTCTGATCAGTGTAGAGAACTGTGGGAATTTCCTCCATGGCTCTGTGCAGTGTATTTCTATTCAGGATGTCCAAGATTCCATTAGCTTTTCTTGGCATTCTCATCACAGGATGACTCACAGTCCATTTACAATCAACTAGGAGTTCCTAAGTCTTTTAGATGTGATGTCAAATCATGACTCCTTTGTCCTTGGTTCTTCTAGTTGGTTTCTTGTGTTTGAGAGGAAGACCTTATTTCATGCTGATGGCTTGAGCATGTTGTTTCCATCAGTCAAGATTTTCTAAACTTTGATTGTGTCAATCATCTAATATATTAGATATCAATTCAGCTTTGTGTTGAGTGCAAATGTGATAAGCATAGCCTATATGTCTACATCAAAATCATTGACAAAAATAGTCCAAGGGCAAATGCTTGTATCACAATACCAGAAACCTCCTTCTAAGATGATACTCACATTTACCATCTTTGATCACTTATGATGTTTTAAGAACCACATATATGTGATCTTTAACTTTTATAACAACTCTTTAATATGCTATCTTCATTTCATAGAGAAAAGTGGAAAATGTGAATGATTTCATCAAAAGCAGGTAACTGGACAATGCCAGAGCTGGAATTCCACCTGGGATCTTCTCACTGCAAAGTCTGCCTGTTACCACATGGCACTCACTCCCTTCAAGTACAGCTGGATCCCCTTAGATCTAATACCTAGAACATGTTTATCTATTCTCTTCCCTGAAATATATCTAATAAAGACTGGCAAAAACCATGCTGACATCACCAGTTTATTTCTATAGCATTCCAGTAAGCTGTCAAAGTATCTCTTCAAAATTAAAAATGAAATCTTTTTGGCATTCTTGCTTCTGTAAGTATTTCTAAGTGATTACATTTCTTTTCCTAAATATTTGCAACACACCCGATTTTCTATTCCATACTTTGCTATGGAGTGTTAAGTCCATTAGTTTTTATTTTTTTAAGTCCACCATTCAACCCTTGTTGAGTTTTAGACCCCTCCTCCCACCCAAAGCAAATGATGTATGGAGACACTTTCCATTTCAACACTGTACTGCTTTACCAGAAGCTTATAAAGTTATAATAAATTGAAATCACTAGTCTCATGCCTACAATTATGTTCATAGCATAATCCTGTCAGTGAAAGAACACCTTACTCTTCAGCTTCAACAGTATGATTGAAAAATCTAAATTTGACTATTTGACTCCTTGTCCCAGCACTTTCTACATGATACAGGTTTATGAACATCAGTTAAGTACCCTCTTTTTCAAACTATTTTTTTAATAGCAAGCATTGATTGATTTACTTTCTAGCGAATGTTTCCAAAAAGAAATATTTGTGCTTTGACCTAAAGCAACTAAAATGGTATTTTTACCAAAATTATATTTTCTAAGATATACACAGAATTAATTAATTTAGATTAAGCTAAATCTATTTTGAATATCAACTATTAGATTTTTCTTCTTATATAATTTTGAAATGGGGCATGTACATATTCTTGAGGTATAATTAGCTATGCTTTTTCTTAGAGTAAAAAAAAAGTGTTTCCTGGAATAAAAACATAGGTCTTAAAATAATCGTACTGATAGCAATGATATTTTAGGTCTTGGTTGTGTGTCCAAAGTATGTGCATAGATGTGCACTATTAAGTTGCCATTCTAGATCCAATTCTCCCTTTTTTCTTTTCTGCAATTATAAACATGTACTCTTTGAAAGAAAATGAAATAGAAAAGCAATTCTGGCTTAGAATAGTTTTGTAAAGGAAAATTAGATTATCTCACACCTATAGAATTGTTCCAGGTCTATGTTTCATGAAACTCTGATTAGAATTTCAGACTTTCTAGATGCATAAAAACTAGAGGTGGCGTGATGATAACTACTGTCACATAATTTTCACTGCAGAAGAATCTAAAAAATAATCTGTTGAAATGTGAAGTTATATGCATACTGAGAATATCAAGCATGTGAGGCATTTCTTTGGCAGAAGTTAGGAAAAAAGTATGGAGTTAAAAAAGGCTTAGCCCCATTTCTCACACATGTCCAGCTTTCTTCTCCTGAGTTCTCAGTCTGTGTCCCTTCTAGCTCACAAGACAGATACTAACATTTCCAGAGGGTAACAAATAGGACTGTTTCAGACAGTGAGGTTTCCGTTATTACTCACTCTCCTTCTCCATTATGGTTCAGATCTCTGTGTCCCTTTATTTTAAAAAAAAAGGTCAGTCCATATTGAATTCTTCTGTCTAGCCTATAATGATCAGTGTCAGAATTGTTGCCTCTTCCATCTAATTGTTTGACTGTCTTATCTAGGCCGATCACTGCACAATCGTGTACGTCTTAGATATTGATCAAAGGGGGCCAAGTTGTCCAGATCTTTGACCATGCATGAGATCAGCTTTCTAATCACAGCCTTGCAGATCTGAAGTGCTATCGGAAAATTCTATGTGCTTTTATAATCTCTCTCTTTTTAAATGGAGAATTGTCATCTAACACTGCAGTATGATTCACTAGTCTTCAGCGCAGAGAGCTGTCAGGATACTTTCATAGATTACAATCATGTATATCACAAAGGATACACAATTGTGTTATTCACATGTGTAATCATCCGTAGACTGACTAGAAATAACAGTGGTCTTACTATGCAAACAGCAGTCCATAATATGCAAATGAATATAAACAAAACCAAACACAAACCTCCAGAATAATGTTTACTGATGTGTCCTTAGAAATCACATTCGTAAAACCACATCTTTCCTGTCTTCTCAAAAACGTTAAATAAGATACAAAATTAATGCATGGAAAAGTTTATGCTTTCTCTCTTGCATTTTTGAAATGAGACCACAATATAATCCTATTCAGATTATTTGATTTATATTCTCCCAAGGCCATTACTGTCTCCTGGAATCATTATATGCTTGTGTAAGGTTTATATGGTGTCTCTTTTAATTACTGACACTAATCTATTCACTGACTGCAAATCTAATACACACTGGAACTGGCAGCCTATAAATTCCATCCTTCAGGTGTGTCCTTGAACATGTGTTTGTCCTTATGAAGAGAAGAAACAAAATAGGAATAATAAAATGAGAGGAAGTTTTTTCAAATAATATATCCAAGAGACCTTAGAAGGCCAAAAGATATTTTAGTTAAAATGAAGAAAAATAAACAGCTCCTTGCTCATTCACATTTCATAAAGAATAATTTCTAATTATATTGCAGTTGAGACTTCAGGCTATTCTTAAACAATAGGGTGCTATACCAAAAGATGATATTAGATCATTAAATATGATCTTAAAACAGTTGATATAATATAAATTTTATTTTAGGTATATCGCCTCAATTGAGTGCAAACATTCTTAACACCAAGGAAGAAAACTAAGGTTATGATGAATATTTATTTCCTAATCTTACTTATGCTGATCCATACTGATTATGGATAGGGCCATCTGAGTATACCAATACACACACACACACACACACACACACACACACACTCGTACACACCCTACAATGCAAGAAGTCAAATTATTTACACAAGGTGATTGCTTCAGTTCTTAGAAACAGAATTGTTAAAACATATCCAAACCTGGATTCTCTCCTGCGTTAAACAGACTAGTCATGTTTTCCTACTAAATACATAAGAATCATCACAGACACAAATAGTGGTAGAAGGAGAATAAGAGAAAATTGCCATAAAACCCAGAAAAAAAAATTTGTTGTCCAAAGTATTTTCCGCATACAATGCTTATTCTTTTTGTGGGCCTTTGTTTACCTTGTAAAACCTAGCGTAAAATACTGAAAGTGAACATTGACATGGCTTAAGTCATGCAAATTATAATTTTGCAGCCATTCCTCTGTTTAAGAAATAGATTCTGCCACTCTCCGCACCAAGCGTATGTGCAATACTTAGTTTTTCTCAATATCCTACAACATAGTTTTCAGTAAGTCCTGAAATCACTTTGTGGCCTAGTTGTTGAGATCTATGGCTATTTCCAAAAATATCCTTCTGAAATACTGGTTCACTATCTCATTTATTTTTCACAAGAAGGTTTTGACACAGTTCTAATCTCCATTACATTGATACAGAAATTCAGAATCTGGTTTTGGCAAACAAAAAGCCTCAAGTTCAACTTGAGTCACTGGTAGTTCTAACAGAATTTAAGCTTTATGACTCATACTTGTCCTACCATGGTTTCTCTAAAATAGTAAAACTAGACAAAAAAATAAAGCTCAGTTAAAAGACTGGTCACTATCTTCTCTTTGTCCATGCTTTATATATAAAGGTTCATCTGGTATCAGGTGAACAGACGAGTGGCCTCGGGGAACTTCCCTATTGTTCATGTAGTATGTCCATCTCCTTTCCAATCAACACGCTATCTAACATTACCGGCTGTAACCATCCCTGAAAACTGCTCTTTACTTCCCTTGGATTCAGGTCCTAGTTCGTGAATTGTACTATCACTGTGGGAATCAGCCCTATCTCCATGTTTTGTTCTTCCTTGTGGCTTCCCCAGGGCATAATGGTCCTTGTATCCAACTCCTTACCACCCATCTCTGTTCCTAATTACCTTCACTCATGTACTAAAAGCTATAGGATCTTTTGAAATACTGTTTTAGTCCTTCACAAATCTGAAGGTTTATCTTTATTTTTTACCCCTTCTCATGATGTAAGTTGTTACAAGCAAGAACAAAAGCAAACTTCCAAATGACAAGACACCACATCATGACTATTTTATTTTAAAAAATGCTCATGAGATTGGTATGTGTTCCACAGTCAACTACAAAAGGAGATAAACTCTACTTATCAGGTATAAGATGGAGCAGTGGAAGAGGAAGAGGACAGAAGTATCGGAGGTCCTCAAAGGAAAATTAAGAAGTGACAGGATGGTGATCTAGACCAGTGGTTTCAAACTATTTTGATCATGTACTTCAACCAGATTAAAAAATAAGATATAAACATAAACTTACTACATGTAACTATCTATTCATTTAGAATTATATCCATGTATCTTTACTGTTATCTACTCTATCAAGGCACAATAAAATTAATGAGACAATCTAACATCTGATTTCAAATATCTTTTACATGTTCATTTTTTGTATGATGTCTATCAAATCAGATAGATCATCAGTTAATTTAGAAAATATGGGCTTCCCTGGTGGCGCAGTGGTTGAGAGTCCGCCTGCCGATGCAGGGTACACGGGTTCGTGCCCCGGTCCAGGAAGATCCCACATGCAGCGCAGCAGCTGGGCCCGTGAGCCATGGTCGCTGAGCCTGCGCATCCGGAGCCTGTGCTCCGCAACGGGAGAGGCCATGGCAGTCAGAGGCCCGCATACCACAAAAAATAAAAAAATAAAAAAAAATAAAGTATTTGATGTAAAGCTTATTCTGAGATTAGACATGTCATTTTCTTGTTGCTTGCTGAATCTACTTGTATTATGTTCAATTGTCAGGTTTGTGTTTTGTCCATTTGGAAATGGACACATGAGGATTACTGAGGATGACCTTAATTATAATAGAATAATATAATCATTATTTCATGTAACAGGGGTATGGAAACCAGTGCATGATATGTTGCAGTGAAATCAAATGTGTGACTAAAGATGCCACTGTTCACCTTTCCATGTTACGGTTCTCCCACTCTTCCCTCAGGTTACCTCAAAAAGGTGAATATGACCACAGTGACCTTGGTCATGGGGGCAGAGTCCCAATCCATATATTAAATTTTAGAAAGTTAAATTTTATTTTCTTCAAGAAAAAATAAACCGTCATCTTAACTACCCTCTGGAGACTGTGCTCCTCACTTTAAAAGCTACTGAGGTAAAGGAGTAGCTGTGAGGGGTGATAGGAAAGAAAATCTCATTTCTGTGCTCCCTAAGCCAGCCCCTCTCTCTCCCTCTCTCTCTAGTCACAACCCGTTTCTCAGGGCTATCCTGACACCTACCTTGTTCAACTTCCTGCTCTAAACTCCAGGCTTAAGATTAGGGAGACTTGGCTCAACTGTACAGAAATTAAGATTAGTTTAGAAGCAGGGAAATTATCATCCAGAATGGAGGAAAAGACAGTCTTGGCATCCCATTTTGTACTTCTGAAAGCATTTTTCCACTTAACGATAATGCATTCATAACACTCTACCAAACTTTTTCTTTAGATAATTTATGGGCAAATAGTTTGTGAGCTAGCCTATTCACCTAACTTCTTAAAATACATTGTTTTGGTAGTAAAATGGCTTTCTAATTTTAAATGATTGACCTTAACCACACTATGCCCATTCATAAATGGCAAACTGCACATATAGAGATTGTCAGCTTTTATGCCACCTGAGAGTCTAAAGCAGCTCTCTAAAGTGAAATTTTACATTGTGAAGTTTAATTATGAGTGACTGAACACACAGTACTGTGTGAACTATTCACCTTATCTGCAACAGTGTTATGACATAACCTGGTTTAAATAAGACAGTTTTAACCACATAGTAGTTAAATGACTTTTGATAAGACAATAATAAAAGCCTGTCTGATGTTAGATATGCTTAGGCTTTTACTCCTTTGTTTATTTTTGAGAATATTAATCATTGTACTAAACTAATAAAAGAAAATTGTGGGTTTAAAATTCCATTAAAAAGTTGACATCTTTGCCATGAACCAGCATGATGAATCTCAGTAGATCCTCATGGAGTTCATAATGAACAAAAGAGACAGGCGATAGGACAGGTTACAGAAAGTAGGGGTATGAATTACCTCAAATTATTGAATTATAACAATCAAAATTATTTCTGATACCATGAAGTTTTCTTGGTGAAGGGATATAAATAAAATATAAATTTGGAGAGAGAAAGGAACAGACAATCCATTCTAATGTCAAATTATCTCAGTGGAATTTTTAGGGTAAGACTTAATAATAACTGCTAACACTGACTTAACACTTACTCCCTATTAGACGTTGTACTATGTGCTTTATATGTGTGGAGTTATCTAATCCAAAAACCATCCCGTTCTGTAGATAGGAAAACAAAAGGGGCAGGACAGGAATAAAGACGCAGATGTAGAGAATGGACTTGAGGACACGGGGAGGAGGAAGGGTAAGCTGGGACAAAGTGAGAGAGTGGCATGGACTTATATACACTACCAAATGTAAGGTAGATAGCTAGTCGGAAGCAGCCACATAGCACAGGGAGATCAGCTCGCTGCTTTGTGACCACCTAGAGGGGTGGGATAGGGAGGGTGGGAGGGAGATGCAAGAGGGAAGAGTTATGGGAACATATGTATATGTATAACTGATTCACTTTGTTATAAAGCAGAAACTAGCACACTATTGTAAAGCAATTATACTCCAATAAAGATGTTAAAAAAAAAAAAAAAAAAACTCTAATAGGTTGCCCAGGGGCATGCAGTGAGGGGAGCATGCTTTTAACCACTGTGCTGGTATGGAATCACTACTATTTAGGAAGCTAAAAGCTATTTCTGAGAAGTTCAAACAATTTTAGTCAATGCTGAACATTTTACTCAGAGCAATGATAAAGGTGGAAGGTAGGTAGGTGAAAGAGGGGACAAAGAAATTAAAGAATCACTCAACAGGCATTCTATAATTATTAATGTTCTCATTCAGCAAACTTTTATCGAATGCACACTATGTGCCAGGAGCGAGATAACTAGGTGCCAGGAATACAAAATTAATGTACTTGACCTTGTGGGGATCCCAGTGTAGTAAAGGAAATAGAAATAATTACAATAAGCTAAGGTAAGAAGAAATGTTTTTATATACCAAGTGCTATAATATCATCCCCCTCCAAAAGCAACTTTTACAGTGAATAAAAAGTCATATATTTTTAAGTAAAATTGTGTGGAAGAGCAATTCAGCATCAGTGAGATACAGTTAAACACATGAATTAATCTATAGTGAGTTTTTGCTACACTGGGATTGGAAGAGAGAAAGGAAGTATTGGAAAAAAAAATTCTTCTGAAAGATAGGGCATGTACCAAGTGAGACAGGAAATATTCTCTTTGTCCTTTGGGGAAAAATATCAAAGTGACTATTAACCACTGTCTACTTCAATCAATCTCTTAGATATCCTTCAATCCTAAAATCCACCCGTGAGAAAATGTCATTTCGGTTACAAGCAATTGTTTTTTCCTTTTCCTTTTTCCTTTTCAAAAATTTTAAACTTTGGAGGAAAAAAATATTGATTATTCATCTTAAAACATTAGCAGAAAGAAATGTGTAGAAGATATGGTACTTATTTATAGAACAGCCAACCTAACGAACACACAAACTAGAGACATATTTAAAGTTCCACTCTGCGTCTCTTCCATGGGTCTAATTTGAGAAGAGCTATACAGGCCCTTTGGCTAAAACTCATTTCCTCTATGAAGTCTCTCAGAGACTGAAATACTACCAGTAAAATAATTCCTTGAGTTTCAAATGATTTTTGACTTCATGAATAAACTGTAGATTCCCCATAGCCAAGAAACACACCTTATTCCCGTGCATACAGTATTTTACTGGGGATTGCAATTAAGTAAACCCAACAAACCTCAAGACCAATGGACAACAGAAGTCAATATTTAGGCAAGGCTATGTTGGGAGTAAATCTGAGCCTTAAGGGATAGCCCAAACCGAATACCAACTGTCATTTTCGTTTGTATGACCTTTATCCACTCCAAGAGATTATATTTTTATCTGTAATCAAATAAGAGAAAAAGAACAAATATGATGTTTTGAGGGAGTGAAGAGAGTTTATTTTACCTTTGTTTCTACCTGTAGATCTATCTCACTATCACATTTTTCTTCCTTAAAATTCTTGAGAATAAAGAAAAAAAATCAAAAATCAGACAGATCTTTTGGAAATTTGAAACTCATTTTTCATTTTTGTTTCCCATTTAAACACTACCCAAATTCTGAAAGGTAGACTATGGCCCCCAACCCCAGTGATCCAAACACCTAATCTGTCAGGTTTAAATGATTTGTTGGAAGTATCATTTTCCTTTATTCACTGGAAACCTATAATAGATTTGGGGTGTGTCATTTTATTTCTCATTCTAGTAATAAACTTCTGAGATTATTATACTTTTCCTTAGGTGATAATTAATATTTCATTCTTCTTAAATAGTACACCTCTCTTTACATATTTAGAATATATACCATCTACACGCTTGACACTTGGAGGATCTTGTCTAATGTTCATAGGAAGAAGAAAAATCTGGCTTGCAGGGTGTTTAGAGTACAGTGATGACAGCCTATATGCCAATTTCACAAGCGTTGCTGCCTGAATCATAGGCTGTACTTTAAACGGCAGCATATGGCTGGAGAGTCATAGCAGCAGGAAAGCGTGGCAGTGCCCAGATCACAGCTGCAGTCACACAAAGAAAGTTTTGATGTTGGTATCCATATCCCTCTTCCTCATCAGCAACAAAAAGGATGACTACTTAAGATTCTGTTGTCTTAAAGCCTTTATTAAGTTATTGCTCAAGGTAGGAAAGGGATATTATTGTCTACGTATGTTTGCCAGAATCATGCAGCTTCTCTATTCTGTCTTTCCTAGCAGGTGTCTCTTTAAGTACTTATTCTAAATGGAACACAACTGGGAAACATCAGAAAGGACACTGTTGACAACTGTCATAGTAGGTTCCAGCTTGACTGGTAACTGAGCAGAAGGTCTCTCTCCAGAGTACTTCAGATAATCCTAATAGCAGCAGCATTTCCACTAGGAACTTAGACTACCAGAAAGGAGTGCTGGGAAATAGTGCTCCTGGTGAAATCTGATCTCCTCACTGGAAATGGTCCACACCACCAGATTTCCTACAGAAAATAGCTATGGCAAAATTAAAAGAATACTGATTTTAAAGGCAAAACGGTAATTTTTGAAGAAAGTACATAATCTGGATAGATGTCAATAATGTTAAGAGAAAATATGCTAAATTAATCATTGTTCGTACCTGTTGAACCTTTAATGTAATCTAAATCTTTTCATAACCTAAATGGAATGAAAACCCCAAAGCTGTCCAACTTTTTCATTAAACTAACATATTAAAGACTAACCTACCAAATATAGGAATGATGATTTAGATGTATACATTCAGATATATGACATTTATGTTTTTGTCTTGTATTATTATTTTTATTAGTTTTGGGGTTCTGTTATTGTTGCTGTCATTAACCATGAGAGAACAGGAAACTTATTTTCAGATGCTAAAATTTGAGTCTGTTTAAATAATTTACAGGTACAGCTGGTAAGATATTTAGGGTAAAGTTTCTCTGCAAATCAAAAATGGGGGAAAAATCAATATGGATTTTCTTCTTGCTCAGGATTATCCATCTGCAAAATAAAAGCTACTGTAATTTCTGAATGATTACAAGAAAATAGATGATATTACCTACCATACTATATTACATATTTCTGAAAGGCACCTATTGTTTATAAAGTAAAATTTATTATGAGACATTAACATATGTTCCAGTTGAAATTTTCCACATCATCTACAAAACAGTCTTCCTGTCTAGAAGTGAATCATAGATCAGAGACCCATACATATATTGCTGTTTTCTTATTTTAATATATTAATTATCTTCCATGAGAATATATACATATAGCTATTTAAATTATAAGGGCTGAAACACCATACACATTTTTATTAATAAAAATTGCATAAAATTATCTTTTATAGTCAACATCTATATTTGGTTAGCAAAGAATGACTTGTTTTTTTCTTTTTCTTTGTTTTTTTACTACATGTCGTAAGTGTTGAGTTGATATTAAATGTCCTTATCCAGGCAAAGAGATTAAAGTTTACACAAAAAGTAAAACTACAAGCTTTGGAGATTTTACTGCCTTTGAATGGTCCAGACTTACAGTCTATGCAAAAATGGATCTTAGGTAAATTTTCTTAGAAATAGGTCCTTTACTTATGTAGGTCTGTTACTTATGTAACAGAATTCCCTTGTATGGATTCCAGTGAAAAAGCAAGACTTCGCATCATATTTCATTGAGAAAATAAGAGCCAACAGAAACTTTCTAATATTTTATCCAAAAAGTCTGTAAATCTACATGGTTCTTTTTTTTTTTTTTTTTTTTTTTTGCTGTACGCGGGCCTCTCACTGTTGTGGCCTCTCCTGTTGTGGAGCACAGGCTCCGGACGCGCAGGCTCAGCGGCCATGGCTCACGGGCCCAGCCTCTCTGTGGCATGTGGGATCCTCCGAGACTGGAGCATGAACCTGTGTCCCCTGCATCGACAGGCCGACTCTCAACCACTGCGCCACCAGGGAAGCCCTCTACATGGTTCTTGAGTCCACCATTTCCATCATCTTCCTCATTAATAATGGTGGAAATATCTTTCTTCCTATCAAAAGCTGATCCTTTCTGGAGCCAAGCCCAGCCTCCAAGCATTCTTAAACACTTCTTTCCCCTGAATCTTAAGCATCCTTCTCCGATGATCATTTTAACAACATACAAACATTCCACAGTGGCTTTCATTTTAAAACAAACACAACCAAAAAAAAAAAAACAAAAAACAAACACAACCAATTGTATTCCACTCCACAGTTCCATCAAAATATCACCTACTTTCTCTTCTCTCAATCATGTTTAAAGTTCTTGCAAGAATCATTTTTTTCTAATCAGATTCTCTCCCTTATAATTCCAAAAACTACATGTGTAAGACTGCCAACAATCTCCATGTGTCTCAAATCATATGGATACAGTTCTCATTTTACACAATGAACCATATTATAGTTGAATCTCTACCCATCACCTCCCCTTCCCTCTCCTTCTCTCCTTCCCTCTCCCTCTCTCCTTCCTTTTCCTTTCTCTCTCCTTCACTTTCTCTTTTTGGCTTTTTTTCACTCAACACCTACTAGTTATTTTCTCCTACCCCTTGGCCTGTCTCTCTTTGATTTTCTTTCCTATTTCATTCTCTTCTATTAACTACTGACTTCTGAAACTCTTACTAGCTCAGCTTGGAGTAATTCTTTCATTTTTCCCAAAAGGTGATATCTTCTATTCTCATTGCTTTTAATACCATTTATTTGGCAGTGATATCCACATTAATATATACTATACATATCATACTGTACCACAATACTATATATATATTATAGTGTATATATATACACATATACATATAACACTATATGTATACATACACACATATATCTCTTTACATTTATCATCTATGTATCTTAACTTCTGATCCTTTTAACAACTTCTTTTTAATCTCAATTTTCCACCTCAGGAAATTGCAATGCTGTTTATTCCGTTGCTCATGTTCACAAACTGGGAGGCATTCTTAAAACCTCCATCTCTCTTACCAGCCTCATCTAATCCATCAAGACGTGATCTTGATCACACCACATATTTACATACACACACACACACACACACACCCCATCTCCATCTCCACAATCCAAGTCCATGTTCACTTTATATAAAACAGCTAGGGTAATCTTATAACATTATAAGGGGATTGTATAATTTATCTGAAATGATTTTTAATTTAAAATAAGATAAAGATTTATTATCTTGGCCAACATATCCTTATGGTTTCTAACAACTTCAATTACTACCCTGTGCTCTAGAATTTTCTATTCATCCTTTAGATCTTAATTAGAACATTACTTCTTATAGGACAATCTTCCTGATTTGATCTAAATGAAGTCCCTTTATCCTTTCTCATCCCTTCTATTTTTCCATCACAATCCTCATCACTATTTGTAATCATATATTCCTTTGTGTGCTCACTTACTTAAAACTATATCAATCACTAATTTTTAAGAATCATAATCATGTTTATATAAGTTTATGTGAATTTATGCTTTCTTTACTACTTTATATCCTGTTCCTTGCTTAATACTTGGCACTCAGTAGGTATTTAATAAATATTTGCCAAATAAACAAATATTTTAGCAGAATCTTTCAGCAGAAAGAGCATTACAGTGAAATTCAGTATAAATCTAAAACAAAATAAACAAATAATGCATAAAAACACACATGTGGATTCCAAGCTGTTTTGTAAGCTATATTTGTCCCATCATATTCAGCCTTTGTACAATGCTTATTAAAGTAAGCTCCATGTGTTTTGCTATTAACAGTCTATTTTAAACATGTGCAATGTGCTAGGTGTTATATCTATTAACAGAATATATAAAGTACTGACCTTAAAGATATTTCCAGAATCAAATAAGACTAAGACATAGAAAAAGGTAAAAAGCAGTAAATTATACTTAAAAATATACTGGAGAAAGATTTAATTTTTCTTTATTACTATTATAATTACCTACTGAAAATGTGATCCAATTGAAACTTATTGAATTCTTACCTCTTATTAAAGATCCTGTTAATAATACAATTTCTACCAACAGGAAAAAAAGTTCCCTGGTTGTTAATTTATTAATGGAATGCTTGCTATTCTATAAATTACAGCTCTCTATTTACTGAATGCAATATATCAATATGTCCATCCACTTTCTTGATTTGTCATAACGCTAATTACAAACATTACTAAATGTTTAAAAATAAACTGAAAGGGTAACGTTAAAAATTAACATGGAACACCAGCCTAAAATTTGACATGATAAGCTTTATAACAGAAAATTAGTCCAACAGTAACTTATTTACCACTAACAATAACAAATCCCTTATATCAGTTCCTATAAAATACACGTTTTCATATAAAACATGCTCCCAAGTACCAAAAATGCAGAATTACACGAAGAATATAAAAGTAGACATAAGTATTAGACTATAAAATTACATTATAATTCGATATTTAGTCATAAAAGTAAGATTGGAAGTAGACTTCTTTTCTGCTTTGGTTGAATTAGTTAAATATATGAAAGCTGTCTTCCAGGCCTACCTATGCCCAGGGTCTCCCAGAAGGAAGACCACACTGCCTACTTACTCCATCTACCCCCTCCTCAGAAAACTCTGAGATCATTTCTACCACCTCTATCAAAACTGGTCTGCTTTCAGTACCACTCCCCCAAACCCTGCTTTGTAAAGAAACAGTAAGTCTGTATGATTTAAGCAGAAATCTGGAGAAAAAAGAAAACACTTGAAATTCTTTAATCTCCCCCACAGCATTTCTTTCTTAATTTCAAGCAAAATTATTCTATAAGCAGGGTTTTTTTTTTTTTTTAATTAATAACAATGTGACCTCCTGGTCTTGATGTACATTTAGATCTACTGTATGTTCCATTGTATGTTCCATTTTTTGAAAAGTGAAATTTTCATTGAGGCTTTAAAAAGCTGAAAAACTTATCAGAGGATGAAAAGTAACTTAATGGAGAAAGAGACAAGTTTATTTATGTTTATCAGTTAAGATTTCTACAAAAGTTCTGAAAAAGGGGTCATCCACTGATAGGGGTGGAATCCCCCTCAATGTAGAAGCAGGTAGTTAGGAAACAAATGATTTTTCTGGCTTCTCCAGTTCTTTCTCAGCAACTTTAGATGCATGATGATATTTCTTGCATGTAACAAATCAAATAGGGTAAATACAACCTTTTTTCTTTCTTGCATATAATAAGTCAGATGGAAGATTTATACCGCTCTTTTGTTTTCCTGAAATGGGTACTTCCCTTCTTCACATAATTGCTTTTAAATCAGATGGTATGAAGATCATATCTTTGAGGTCAGATAGGTTCGCGTTTAAAATCTTTTGGTCAAGTTAACCAGTTTCCTCATTTTTAAAATGGCAACAATATCTACCTCACAGGCTGTTGAAAGGTTTAAATGAGATCTTAGAAGCACTCAGAAATTATTAGCTCATTTATTCAGGATTTACTATAGAGTAGTCATTATGCTATTTCTGTCTCTTGCTTTCAGTTTTTTACATGGATAAGTTGTTCGAATGCCTAAGTAGAAGAATGCACATCTGTTCGCAACATCTAGTATGTTTCAATTTCTTTATTGATATTAAAGAATGATTCCCAAAAAGGGTGTTTTCAGACATATTTTTAGCCAGTGGGTACTTGCAACTTTACAGTACATGACCAATTACATTGCATAGACACTGACAAACTGCTGTGGTTGTGTGTGTGTATGTGTGTGTGTATACATATAAATATAAAATGCTAGTTTTATAACCTGAACAATTTCTCTAAAAATAAATCCAGTTCCAACCTCTGCGAGTGACAATCAACAGAAGGCAAGAAAATGATGACCCAACAAAATCACTCAGGTAGTGAAACACCTTAGTCATCACTGGCATTTCAATTACCTAATAGGTCATCTGGGCACATACGTAACACTTTATAGACCAGAAAATCTATAGACCAGAAATAGAGTTTTTCAAAGTGAAAACATATTTCCTTCAACTTCAGTTAAAATAATTCATGTTAAAAGTTCCTCTCACTTAAAAAATAATTTATATTCTGTAAGAGATTAAGGATCATAGTCATTTAACCTGTTGTTATTATGCTATACATATGTATATATGTTATATACACATATATATAATCATTCATGCAAAAATATGTCTGTGTATATTTATAAAATGGTGGGGGAGATTATCTACCTAAATATCTATCTATCTATCTATCTCCCACCCCTCCTACCATTAATTGCATGTTTGCAATTGCAACCCTGAAGTGAGACAAGAAGTACCTATTGCTTCATTGGAAAAGGGGCTGGGCAGGCAGGAGCATCCTGGAGCTTTCCTCCCCTTGCCACTGATGCAAGGAGTATATGTTCTGAGATGAATTAGACCATAGACTATGGTAGTTGGCTGAAATAACATAGTCCAATCATTTTATTAGAATATATGTTTAAGATAATGCAGATAGAAAATATTATATTGGCTTTCTCTGAATAATTGTATCTTATTTTCTAGTTTTATGCATGATCTAGATACCGTGTGCCATATATTGCTTTATGTTGGTTACAATTGCATAATTATATATTATGTTTAACATTATGTAATTTAACTGCAGGTAAACATAATTTGTTTCATCTTAGAAAGTTCACAATTTTCTTAATTTTCACTGTGTTCTAAGAAAGAAAACAATTCTAAATTAGGAAGAGCAACCAGAATTGATAAGAAATTTGCCTTGTAAAGAGTCTTCTGATTTGTTTTATTTGAAAAAAAAAACTCTTTTCCAGAAAGTAAATGTTTACTAAAATAAATAATGCTGTTTATGTCCCTTAATTAAATCTGCACTACCCCTCAGCCGATATGCTCTTAACCAAGGCCCTAGTTAACTGTGTAGAAGAGGCTGACTGGTACATGATAAGAGGCCAAACCTTGGTAGCAACCTCTGGCTGTAGAGTCAAACAGAGACACACATAGGTATAACCTCTGACTCTGCCACTTAACACCAGGAGATTTACTTAACCACTAAAGCTTCACAGGCTAATGTGTAAATTGGAGATAAAGACAGTTTCTACTTCAAAGAGTTGTTGGAAGAATTAGGTGAGATAATTTGGGTAATGGCTAAAACAGGGACTGATAGCTTGAAAAACATTTGGGTATGAAACACAAACACACTTCCCATAGATTATTCTCACCCAGCATCCCAGATAGTCCTTTTATAATATGTCAGATCATGTTACCTTTATGCTTAATGTTCTGCAATAGCTTCTCTTCTCATAATAAAAATCTAAAGTTGGAATATGAACCTTCTACAAGGTTCTCCATGATTCAGTCCTTGCTGACTGTGACCTCAATTCTTACACTCTTTCCCTAATTATCTCATTCCTTGTTCCTGAAATAAACTAACTGAGTTCCTGATTTGGGCCATTGCACTGTCTTTCCTCCCAAACCATGAACATTTTTACCAGTTCCCCAACCCTCTCCCCATGAGCCTTTGTATCTTCTTGGCTGACTCTTTCCTCATTTCTCATATCTGTTCAAATTTCATTTCATCAGAGACTTCTTTACTCACCTAATTCACATCTGTACCCACTATGTTGGCCTTTATCCACTTTCCTTGCTTTATGTATTTTTATGGCATTTTAAAACATTTGAAATGCTATTTACTTGTTTATCTCTTTATTGTTTGTCTCCCTCCAGTGGAATGTAAGCTCAGGGAGGAGAGGGATTTTTTTCCCCTTTGTTCACACTGCTTTTGGACAGTATATTGCATATAGGGAGATTTATTAAATATTTTCTAGATTAATTAATAAAACTAGTTGGCATTGTTAAGGTTTTAGAATTCTTAATGCCATCAATGAATTATCCAGGCTCAAAAACAGAATGTGGCAGATGTCCTCATGCAAAATACAATTATTTGTTTATACTTGTAGAACTTCCATGAAAAACACACTTATAAGTAGGCTTGTATTAAATATTCTATAGTGTGAATATTAAACATTCTATAGTATTAATATTACTGAAATAACAGTAGTATGAAATAGGCTATTAATATATACTATATAAAATAGCATAAAATTAATATAAAGTATTCTGTGAATATTGATGTTCATGCAAATGTGAAAACAATCATTAAAAATTTAATTCATAAAAATATTCTTGAGTAATAAGAAAACAGAATATAACTGTCACTATTCCATGATAAAAGTAATATAAAAAAGCATTGATGGTAATTGGAACACTTTTTAAAATATAATGTATGAAGTAAATTATATATTGTAATCGAAAACAGCAAAAAGTAATTTCCTACATTCATTTTCATTATAAAAGCACTCCTGTTTGTTTCTCATTCCTTTAATGAGATAAATTACAGCATTTGTTATTTTTGTACATCACACATTATCAGAGTTAGGAAGGATGACTCCACTCCTGGCCTTAAAGGTGGCCCCCCAGCTGCCTTACAAATCCACATACTCATACTCCTTACATGGTGGTTGATTTAAGGATAGATGCATAAACTAAGCATAAGCCAATCTACACGTGGCATCCATTGACACCATTGATATTTCAGGGTGAACCAATGGACTTACTTGGTCTAATCAGCAGGAAGCCTAAGACTTGGGCTTGATGCTCTTGGAGCATGCTCTATGTGAGGTCAAGAGCTTTCATAGAACTTTTATTACTATGAGAGAAACCAACCGCAGGATATATCTTAAGACAAAGCAAAGATGAACGAAGAAAATGGCAGAAATATGGAGCAGAATTCCTGATCAAATCATAGCTGAAGCCTGTACCTCCTATTCTTTCAGATAAGGAGAGCAAACATATTTTTTTGTTTGTTTGTTTAGGACAGTCTTGGGTTTTTTGCTGCTGACAGCCAAGAGTATCTACCAAATTACCATGACGTCCTGTGTGTTTTAAAAAATATGTAAATTAAGAAGTTGCTTCAGAGTTGCAGATTAACTTGAATAGGATTCCTGCCAGAACTGACAGTGCCATCCTGTAACATACAGAGATGTATCTAAAGTAGCATGTTTGCATTTCTTCACATATATATATTTACATTAAAATCATGTGTTAAGTAATAGAAGGGAAAAGATATCCCATTGTTTATAATGAAATGTTTTCTGATTCTTATGAATTATTCTTTTCCTTAGGTACTAAAGATTCTGCTCAGAGTTGTTATTACCTTTAAAGAAAATAATTTTTAAATGTCATTTTGTATATTTGTCAATTTACATATTATTTACTGTAATAAAATGCTTTGTTCCCCTTCACTATCCAGCAGAGTTGGGTAACTTAAAAAAAAAAAAAAAGTTCATTTTCAATTTATGAGAAACATAGTGAGTGTGTGAGAGGTTAGGTGTTTGTGGACAAAAATGAAAGGAAAGATAGGTAATTAGGCAAATATAAATGGTTTTTAGATTATTCATTGCTTAATTTTATCCTTCTTTTGAGAAGGTAATGGGAACTGATTGCATTCTCAGAATTACTAGAGATGCAGCAGATGGCTTTAAAAATATTCTCAAATTAAAACGAGTTTAGCATGTTCTCTGGCAACAGAAATCATAAAACTTTATACATTCAGTCTTGTTTTCGCTGATGTAATCTAATGTAAATAAGAATTACATTTTATTGAAAAGCTACTTTTTGCAAAAGTTCTTATACTCAACACCATATTCTAATAAGTACCAACTAAATAAACAAGAGAAAAATGCTCATAATTTTAGATATTCTGCTATTATCTTTACATCCTTTTTACACATTTATGTTATGCAAATAAATATTCATACTAAGTAACAATCGAAATTTCATGAAGACAGATGTAAATAAAATTGTAACTTTATCAAATATTAGACTAGGGTTGAGAAAACCTCTTTACTAGCTGACGAACAAAGAACAAAGAAATTATTAACTTTTTTTTTTTAAGTGATTGGAATATTATCTACCATCCTCTAGTGTTGCTTTAAGGATGAGGTAAATCAGGGTTTCCCTGGTGGCGCAGTGGTTGAGAATCTGCCTGCCAATGCAGGGGACATGGGTTTGATCCCTGGTCAGGGAAAATCCCACATGCTGCAGAGCAACTAAGACCGTGTGCCACAACTACTGAGCCTGGGTGCTGCAACTACTAAAGTCTGCATGCCTAGAGCCCATGCTCTGCAACAAGAAAAGCCACCGCAATGAGAAGCCTGCACATCACAACAAAGAGTAGCCTCCGCTCGCCACAACTAGAGAAAGCCCATAAGCAGCAATGAAGACCCAACACTGCCAAAAATAAATTAATTTATTTAAAAAAAAAAACTTTAAAAAGAAAAGAATTAGGTAAATCAGACATTTAAGTATTCATGAAAATTGTCATGTCCTTTTAAGATATCTATAATCTACATTTTCAGACAAACATCATCTTTTCCACCTCTTGAGTATTTTCATAACAAAGATTCACATGTGATACAACAGGAAAATACACACTGACTTGAGTGCTCAGGGAAAGTTACTTCTAGAGTTTTTCATGTTTGATTGTCTAGGAAAAATTACTGAAACAATCTAGCCTTTGGTTTTCTCATCTGTAAAACAGGCGAGGAAATATTTGGATCTGATAAAAGCTAAGATATTTTTCAACCGTCTAATTCTAAAATAGAACCACCCATTGGTTGGACTCAAGAAAGTTAATGACAGAAATAAAATCTACTTATAATGAATTATGAAGGGAGTAATTTAACTATAACTGAAATTGAGTAACAAAATTATGTCTACCAAAAAATTTTAAATGTTTTCTTTCAGCAAAACAACAATTGATAATTATCTCATAAAATGTCTTAGTTGTATATTTTCTCACTAATTTTAGTGATTAGGCTTTTAGTCATTTCCTGTACTATTCCCAAAGGTTGATTTGAAAAGTCTTCTATGTAAGTGGACCCTCCCCCACACTCCTCCTGTTCCAGCTCTGTTGGTATCTACTTGTTCTTCCAACTTGCCAGGTGAGTCCCAGCCTCAGATTACTTACACTTCTTATTTCTGCCTGGAACCTTCTCCTCCAAATCATTGCTTGCCTAGATCATTCAGATCTCAGCTCAACTCTCATATTATACTGTCTCTAAGTGTATCTTTTGTATAGTGCTTATTATAAGATGAAATCATTTTGTTTGTGTATTTGCTTACTTGTTGTTTGTTTTCTTTACCTTGACAAGAATATATATACTCTCTGTTTTCTTTTATTATAGTGCCAAGATCAGCCCCTGGCAATAAAACCTATCATTGTGGAAGGAATATAAAAGGGCATTTGGGCATTTCTAATATATAAAAAGCTAAATGATTTTTAAAATAATGTAAAGTTAATTCATTCATATTTAATAAGTGATGATGAAGTTACATATTTAAATTGTTTCCATAATTTGGCCTATGAACAAGTAGCTATGCCTAGTAAAATGCATTGTATATATAGTTAAATCTTATACATGTGTTTTTTCTTTGGAAGCTTATTTGAAATTTCAGGCATTAACAAGACCGAAGTGGTCTTCTTTTTTATCCTTAGACTGTATCAAAGTTCACAGGCTATAGTTCCTTTTGATTTCTACCAGGCATCAACATAGCTTATTTGCATGACTGATTATAAAATTTACTTATTCATTGAATGATGCTCAGCTGCTGTACTGTTCAAGCTCTGTAATATGAACTGCAGGCTGACTAACAATGGCTTATCATTCCTCTACTACAAAAGCATGTAAATTAGTAAAATAGATGTTTAGTTGTGTTTGTGTGTTTGTATGTTGGAGGTAGGTGTATTTTGCTCTTCCATTTCAGTGCATTGTTACACACTTTTATACAATCTGGAGGGAAAAAACAAGTGTAGACAAAAACAAGTGTAGTCAATCCTATCCATAAATCCTCATCTGGACAATAGCCACTATATCCATTTGCTTAGCCATGAATATGACCGAAAATATCATATATTCATACATTGTCTATTTTTTATCGGTAAGGCCTCTTCATTACATCAACCAAAACAGGAACATAAGAGTTTCTTGCATTTTTTTGACACCTTATGAATAAATGATCATGACAAATTCAAATGAGTAAATTATTTTTCATTCAGGGCAAAAAGTTTAGGATAACCTGATACTACCTTTAAGATGTGTTATTGGAAATAAACGAAGTCTAAACACTAGATAGTCCATTTACATAATCGATGGGAGAGGAATGACCTTTAGCTACTCATTTTCTTAGGAATTGAATTTAACTAATATCTTATTAAAATTTCTATAAGAAACTTCATAATGATTTCTGATAGATTTTTAGGGGTACTAAAAGCATATGGTTTTAGTGTTCAAAATAAACATACAAACAATTGTATAATAGAAATAGAGAAAAAGTAAATATGCAGACCAATACAGCATGATTTCCATTATTATAATATGAATGTATACATAATAAGTGGTATATATTTATATTTATATCAATATATAGATATATATCACAGGTAGGAAAATTGAAGGAATAGTTCAAATTAAACTATTAACAGAGCCTACCTCCACAAATGGCATTGGAGAGGGAAGAGACTTTGATCTTTAGTTTCCACACTTCAGTTTTACATAGATTTATTACAATGAACGTATATTGCTTTGCAATTTAAACAAACTTTAAATGAACTTAAAAAGGACCTGTGATTTATATTTTGTATTTTTCCATTTTATTCTTTCAATGTGTGTTTTGTAATATGTATACAGTAGTCCCCCCATCTCTGGTTTCACTTTCAGAGATTTCAGTTATTCTTGGTCAACCTCACTCCAAAAATATTAAATGGAAAAACCCAGAAATAAACAATTCATAAGTTTTAAATGCATGCTGTCCTGAGTAGAGTGATGAAATCTCACACAGATCCACTCCACCATGCCCAGAAGTGAATCATCCCTTTGTTTAGTGTATCCTACCCGTTAATCACTTAGCAGTGGTCTTGATTATCAGATCGACTGTCACAGTATCACAGTGCTTGTATTCAAGTCACCGTTATTTTACTTAATAATGGTCTCAAAGTGCAAGAGTAGTTATGCTAGCAATTCAGATATGCCAAAGAGAAGCTGTGGAGTGCTTCCTCTAAGTGAAAAGGTGAACGTGCTCAACTTAATAAGGAAAAAAAAAATCCTATGTGGAGGTTGCTAAGATCTACGGTAAGAGTGCATCTTCTATTTGTTAAATTGTGAAGAAGGAAAAGCAAATCTGTGCTAATTTTGCTATCTTACCTCAGGTTGAAAAATTATGGCCACAGTGTGTGAAAGTGCTTAGTTAAGATAGAAAACTCATTAAATTTTTGTTACTTACAAACATAACATATTTTTACAAAATATATTTTGAGAGAGAAAGAGACCACATTCCCATAACTTTTATTACAATATTATAATAGTTCTTATTATTAGCTGTCATTGTTAATCTCTCACTGTACCTAATTTATAAATTAATCTTTATTATAGGTTTATATGTATAAGAAAAAACATAGCATATATAGGGTTCTCTACTAACTGTGGTTTCAGGCATCCACTGGGAGTCTTGGAAAGTATCCCTACAGATATGTGGAGACTACTGTATTTCTGAGCTTCTTGGAAACATTTGAACTAGAGTTCTTTTAATGGCTCCAAGGTTGTGTTGGTATTTTTCTGCAGCACGTATGTGAAAAATCTGAGCCCAGCTTCCTCTCCTGTTTATAAACACTCAGAGGACTCTGGTGTGAGCAGTGACATTATTATATTGTTTAGTAGCACATGCTGTTGATACATTAATTGCTTTGTTGACTATTTTAAAAGTTTATGACCTCATCTACATTGCAATTTGACCTTGCTTTGCACTTTTCTAGTGAATCGCCGTATTCAACAACCTACATCATGTGAATTATAACAATAAATTTACAAAATGAAAAAAGAGTCAGATGATATGCACCTCATTATTATTTTAATCAACTAAATCATCGGTAGGCAGGATTTATATTGCAAAGAACTGCATAATCGCGAAACTGTGTTGCTATAGCCTCATTATTAGAAAAGATGCTCCACTTTTTTAAAGTGTAATTTTCTTTTAAATAATAATTACCAGATGATTGAGCCGGGCATACTCATGGTTTAAAACGAGAGAATTGGCTCTAAAATTTCAATTTTAAATAGAGATTTTGTTTGAAAACATCAAATAAATTAAGAATGTGCTCCCTGATACCATAAATATCTGTTCAAAAAATATTCTTAATGGAATTCTTATTTGTAAAACCTGAGTAGAGGCCTAAGCTTCCCAAGAAATGAAAGCTGATTGGAAAAGGCACAGAAGTTAAATGAAGCTGTGAAAATTTGGTTATAATGCAAGATGAAAATAAAATTTTATATCTTAAATGTAATCTGTATCTTAAAGTTGGTCTGATATTTATACAATAAAATCTCACATAAAGCAGTTTTGCCAGTTTCCTCATTCCCATTCCACTCTCAAAATTCCAAGAAAAAAAATTTTTCAAGAGTTCTCACACAGTTTCTCCCTCTCTAGGCACCAATGGTAAGTTTGTGAATTTTGTGTTCTAAAAAGAGGTAGGAGAACGTATTACATTCCATGACAGAAAGGATGACACAGACTGTTGGGATATTTATTGAATCTTCATTATTGGAGAGTACTGTTCTATATAGTACTCTGAGTTCTTAAAAATGGTTTAGAAGGGAGAACACACAAAATATTTCCCATATGAGATGTAAATGAAGGAACCCGGCAAGAAAACAAATGAAAGAATGAAGAAAAAAATAGTGGAAATTATAATTTCAGCCCTAGATGCAATAGGGGCAATTATCTCGTCCTGCTTCTTTTTACAGATGAGGAAATGAATGCCCAGAATCATTAGATGACTCGTGAACAGCTTCACTATTAGTGGGAGTGCAAGGGTGATCTAAACTTAAGAAAGAGGTCTTGTAACTACTCATCCAGAGTTTCGTTACTGATTGCAGTTTCAGAGAAGGCTATGGGGAGCCATTCAGGGCAAATAAATGGTGTGCAAATCTGCTGACATGAAAGAGATGCTCACACGCAGCAGACTTTGTTGGAGCACAACATACACACTATATACCAAGCAACAGCGAGGCTGCTAAGGAGACAGGTGAGTTTTAGAGAAGGGATTTTTGAGGGGCAAAAATTAAAGATCTGCACTTGTTTCCCAATCATGCTGAATAAGTACTGGTGTAAATATCCTATATGTTGCAAATCATGAACTGATTGTGATTCTAATTGAAATAACATGGAGCCACTGGAATGTGGACTATTTTAAAATTCATATTCTAATTAGTTTATGAATATCACTTGTTAAAGTAGCTAGAAATGTTTTACGTACCTGATCTACCGCTATCCCAAATGATCTTATGAAATAAGAGTCACATGGCTATTAGAAGCAGACAATATCCTTAATATAGAGATTGTAGTCATTAAATAAGCTACTATTTAATTTCATCTTTCCAATGGTTTGCTTTCTATGGTCTTACAAATACAATTACTTAAGAAACAGACTAAAATTTATTCCTCAACTAATGTTATCAAGTAATGAATGCCACTTCCTGATTGTAGAAATGGCACATTATGAAATTACTCCATGCTCCTAAGTCTTTGTTCACTCAACCTTTTTACCATAAGACTTTCATCTCAGCTTCAGCTCTAAATCACTTTATTCATGAATAATGGACTAACAATCCTGCATATTTGTGAATTATTTTAGATATCTAAATTATTGTTAAAATTTACATTCTCACTTCATGTGACAGAGTGCCTAACTGACTATGCACTTGATATAGCAGTCACTTCCTCAGACTCTCACAGAATATTAAAGAACATGGTGAGTCATTAGCACAATGGGGACATAAACAATTGAACAAGGAGGAATATTCTTCAGACTGGAAGCATTTTCACCTGCATTGTAGAAAAATTCAAATTTACACTCGTGCTAGATGCCCAGGCTGTTTCCTTAGTAGAAACAAATAAAGTGCTGTATAATAGCACAATTTAAAGATGGATGAAAAATAATAATATTTCAAGACATAACAGTATAATAAGTGTGTCACCAACGTTTTTTAGCTAAAAAAGTTATTATTTTTAAAGGAAGAAGAGGTGTTGGGTTTTTTTGTTTGTTTGTTTTCTTTTGCTTTTCTGTTACTGCTTGCAAAGTTTTCTAACTCAACAAACATTGATAATCGTCCAGTGGATGGGGCCATTAATTTAAAGGCTAAACTGAATGAGGTTTAAAATAATAGTCATGTATATCCTTGTATCTTGAGAGGTAAAATAAGACACAGTTTTAAATCCCAGAAGATTTTAAACAATTAGAAACAGTAAACCCCAAGCATTGGCTATGCCTGGATTGGTGAAAACTTGTGTGACACTACTCGACAGTCCATCATCTCCCTCTCCTTTTCCTTTTCCTCAGAAGAATATAGCATTTGTGACACAGTTAAGCAAATGTGAGAACCAAATCAATATCAAACACAGATTCAGTAGTAAATAAAACTGATAAAAATTCTCATTTATGTTCAAAGAAAACTTACATTTCTGAAGAGTGTAGATGTCTCCACACTTGATATCTAACAATATTATACTAAGATCTATGCCTATTTATATTTGATATTTTCATATCCATTGGATAACTGATACAGTTTCCATCTTCCAACTTCTACTCATCCTAATTATGATTAAATTTTTTGATATTTTTTGATATTTTTCATTACAAAGAAGTACTTTTTCTAGTCAAGAATAAGTTCACTATCTAAAAAATAGGTTTTGGCATTTATCTCTCCATAAAGTTTGTTTTTCTTGTTATTGCTTAATGTTAATTTTCCTTTCCAGAAGACCCATCTGAAAATATTTTCAATATTAATATGCTTTTTTAGTATGCTCCTGACTCCAGTTTGTCAGTTATGTATATCATCTGGACCAGAGTTCATAATATATTTTCTTATTCCTTTTTCTATAAGTGCTCTGAATCTGTCTACCGTCCATAACTTGTCTGCATACATGACAAAATCAAGTTGGAGCTGCAAGACACCAGCAGGTGTAAACTCAGTTTTGCAAGACCAATCCATTCATATCTAAAAACTATTATGAGAAGAACGATGAGACACATTTTTTCCCATCACAATGGACAACAGCAAGGCTAAATGTCCTCGTGAAGTATTTCAACATGTATCTCAAAACCAAAGTGTACCCTTACCAAAAGGGTACTCCCTAGGAAGAAATACATATATAAGAATCATAAAAGACTTCAGAATAAAATTACTTTCTCTAGTTACCCACTTTTTAAAAAATGAATACTTTTGATTTACTCTTATTTAATAAACTTATCATTCTTTATTATTTCAGTTTAGCTCAAATTTAATTTATTCGTTGTAATTTCACTTGACTAACTGCTTTTCAATTCCATTAACATTTTCACCTGAACTCAAGCCTGGGAATTAATTTCAAGTGAAGATTAACAATGAGGTTGACTTGAAAACAAACAAAATAACAAAATCCCAAAACTGAAACCAAAATAAAGTCTTCATCAGAGGTAAAGTAAAGCATACTTTCACAAAGAAAATAAAATGCTTTTCATAAGGGAAAATACTAGTCTTTCATGAAGGAAAATAATAAATTTCACTAGCATAAATATCAATAGAAATAAGACCAAGAGGCAATGTCAAAACTGATTGGGGCATAATTCTTGAAGTTTCATACCTTATCATTTAATTAATGTTAAATGAGAAGTCTCATACTTAACGTTTCATAAGGCAATTAAATAGATGATTATGATAAAGTATATTTTTTCTTTTCTAAAAATTTTATTGCAGTATAGTTGATTTACAGTGTTGTGTTAATTTCTGCTGTACAGTAAAGTTATACATATATATATATATATACTTTTTCATATTATTTTCCATTCTGGTTTATCACAGGATATTGAATATAGTTCCCTGTGCTATACAGTAGAACCTTGTTGTTTACCCATTCTTTATATGGTAAAGGATATTTTTTATTTAATATCACTTACAATTTGATGGAAGTTTTAAGTCTCCATGTGGCAGAATAAGCTTTGTTTTTGCTTAACACTGAAAGGAGCCGCAAACTCCAGATTTTTAGAAATACATATTAATATGATAACCAGTGAGCTCTACATATATATTTTATGACTTTTGATTAATCAATGAGCAGATTATAACCTGAGATTCAGGGGAAGAAAGGAGGCTAATATCCCCATAGGAAAACAAATGCTTTGATCATCTAATGATACATTCCCTCATCAAATATTTTCTGAGCATCTACTGTGTTTTACATAGTATATGAGGATTTGTGGTACAATGGGGGAAAGACATTGTAGCTGTCTCAAGAGCAGTCAGGGATCTAACTTGATACTGCTGAAACCACCCCCTCCAGTGGAGTCAGGCAATTTGACAGGCTTATGAAGCAATCAGAGACGCTGCTTGTTTCCTTGGCAGTGCACCAACCTAACTATATCTGAGTACTGTTCTTTTCTTTTACACTTGCACCTCATTTGTGATATTAATTCATTTATTCTTTAATATCTCATCACACTCTTAGAAGATGAGCTCTTTTAATTTCAGAGCCAGTATCTGTTTCCACTTCACAGCCCCCTGATATTCTTAGTTGGATACAGTGGGTGGTACAAAACCTTGCTTAATTAATGGCTTATTCCAGACATAAAGGCTTGGATGACTTTGAACTAGTCACAATAACAGGCTGAATTGATAAAAATGCATGCCCCAAAATACAAAAGACAGAACAGGTGAGAAAATAGGCGAATTAATTTCATCATCAAGAATCTCCTAGGGCCAAAGTATACCATTATTCTTGCCTATCAGTTGTCTTTATGAGGTTGTAAATCAGAGCTATAGAGTAAAAGTCTCTGACCGCTTAAGAGTCTTGATTCAAAAAAAGTCAAGAATGGACTACAGCTAAAATGTAAAAGAGTGGCAAAGGAGAAAACACATCTACCATTGAAGGAAGTGTCTGTAAAGAAAATAGTTTACATTAAAACTTAGATGTTAAAGTTTAGATTTCCTCTGAAATAAACTCTAATAAGGACATCAGATAATTTTCAGTCTTCATGAAATACCTTTCTCTGTATTGCTTATACTAGATATTATTTAGTAAAGAGTGATTCCAAAAAGAAGTTCCCATTAAAAATGTTCAATCAGTGTTTAGTATGTTGCATAATTTGTAGTAGCCATCTGTGGCTAGCCATCATTCAGAAAAATTGAATGAACCAATCAATGTATAAAAACTGGAAAATGATTAACCAAGGAAATAGTTTTGTTTATTTTCCTGATTTACCTGATATTTACTTTGTATGCTGAATATAGAAAAATAAGACCACATCAATAATTCTGTCTATAAGTAAACATTTGCAGGTAGTGGTCTTGGCTGAATTTCATTTGAGGAAAGATTTAACTTAGATGAATTACTGACATAGTCTTTGTTCAGAAAGTCTTTGTTCAGAATAATCTGAGACATGGCTATGAAGTAAGAGTAACCATTTCAGAAAGCCAAGTTTTTAGTACAATGATGAGAAACATTATTTGAAAGAGGGTAGCTCCTCTGCTTTTTACCTAAAGCTTCTCACTTGTACAACAGCTGATAGGGAAAGTGACGCTCAGAGTTGTAGTTACTGTCATACTTCTGTCCTTCCTCACACCTTGGCTTGAAATGCAAAACAGACAAGGGAAAGCTGGAGAGGGTGGGAGGGAAGAAATCAACCAGTAAATAAGCTGTGAGGGAGCCTGCTAAGAACTCTGATTTTATATATTTTTTTAAAAAGTTACATATATTATAATTACATGTAAAACATTTCCAATGGTCTAAAACAAAAGAGATCAGAATTCTACAATCATTCAATTATATGGAGTTCCTTTAGAAGCTAGGGACAAACTGGTTGTTTGTTTTGGTTTTTGTTTTTAATGGTCTGTGTCACTGGTACCAGCCAAGCACCAGCTGGGAGAAGACAAAGCACATTAGTTGTTTTAGCAGAGAAAATTTAACATAGGAAATTGTTAACCAGATGTTGGAGGGCTAGAAAGTCAAATTTTAAAAATGAGAAAGAAGAAAGAAAGAAAAGGAAAAGAAAGAAAAAAGACACAGAGGTAACATAGTTATGAGTGGCTGTGGGAAGCAGCAAACACCTATACAGCTTCAGACACAAAGGAAGAGCTTGGGGTTATCAGAAATGGAAGCCTGGCAGAGGGCCCCACAGAACTGGGCCTCAGACTTCAGAAGAGAGAACACTGCCTGGCTACTCCTGGTAACTCCAAGGCGGGGCAAAGAGACTGATTCTAGGTTGCTAAAAAAAGCACTGCAACCAAGAAAGGGCTGCGGTTGCTGCCCGGGTGAACTGTCATTGCTGCAGGACAAGGAAAGGAAGAGCCAGAAAAGAAGGAAGCCACAGTTTCCCTCCACCTTGCCAGCCAGCCTCCCTCTAGTGTACCCTACTGGCCAAGAGAAAATGCAGTTCACAGAGCCCCCATCCAGGAATCACAAAGCTGGTCTGAAGCTGGAAGATAACAGCTTAATAACCAGCACTGAAGTTTAAT
The DNA here is from genome assembly GCF_005190385.1 of Monodon monoceros. Classification (NCBI taxonomy): domain Eukaryota; kingdom Metazoa; phylum Chordata; class Mammalia; order Artiodactyla; family Monodontidae; genus Monodon; species Monodon monoceros. The sequence goes on from NW_021703785.1 coordinate 37,036,763, forward strand.
CAAGGAAATTGGGATGTGATAACTGATAAGATTCCTTTCATTTTAAATCATTATATTATTTCTGTGGAATAACTTGAGCTGAGGTCCTCACTCCAGAAATAGCACAGAGCATGTCCAGAGGCTTGGTGGTTGAGGACTTCTGAGAGAAAGAGAAAAGATGAAAATTTTCAAAGCACGATTTTGTCATCTGATCTCCCTTTTTGAGTCTCCTTTGAAAAGAATCACTTCCTGGGTCATTCAGTGACATTGTCTACAAAACTGTACTGACTATATACCTTACTCTACACTGTATATAAATATAGGCTAAAACCACATAGGGCCTAGCTATATTTAGTATGCCCCACTTATCACGGGAGAGTTAATTTGTACATTCATCTTTTAAAACTAATAATGAATTTCTAAAACCTTTTAAACAGGCTTAAGTTTTGTAATCCATTTATTGAACATGCCTGCAATGAAAAATTAATTATTAAACAAGTGCCTTGGGAAGACATCAGCAGCCTTGTCACCCACACACTAGATTGATAACATGTCAGTTCTCAGACCAGGGAGGGAGCTGACAACTCTCAAATTTAAACCTGGAAGGGTAATGCTAAGCATGTCATAGCATAAGTCACATTTTTAATTTATTTTTTATTAAATGTTAGATAGAATAAATTCATTCATGCCTCTCAAACTCCACCTGATTAAATGAGCTGGCACCTTTTCAAATGTAAAGCATGGTTACAACTTCTCAAGGGCATCAGAAACGCTGAAGCATAAGACAACGGTAAATACAAAAGGCAAAAGCGGTGGACAGTGATGTATGCACAAGCACCACAGGCGAAGTGAGGTTTTTGAAAATGCTGAGGCTAATAAAACAAGGGCAGCACGTTCCCCAAGTGGTAAATGCACCTGCAGGCAGAGGCTCTGCTTGAGCACTGGTGCATCAATGTGTCCACCATGAAGGTTGGGAAAAAAAAAAGAAAGAAACAGAAAGGAGCAGCTGTAATCAATTTTCAAACCTTAAGTTTTGGGGTTGGGTAAGAAGTTAGAAGAATTTTTCAATATTTGTGTCAGTTCTACCCTTTAATTTTGCAAAGTGAAGATGGTTTCCAGTGACTCTAAAGGAGAAAAGAACATCTGTTATATTGTGTGTACCTGCAGCTTCTTGAACTCTTCTTCCAGACAGAGCTCAATCTCATTTTATAAAATGATTGAGAAATAGTTTATATCAAACATATTCAACCAGGTCAGAGAAAACAAATCATCCAGATTATTGTTATCTAAAAATGCTCTGATCTACTGAATGCAAAATAAGAGACTGAATGAACTAAATGATGATTACTTAGACCTCTTAGATGATTATTACTGTGCCACAGTAGGTGAAAAAAAATAAAGAACATCTTCACAGTACATTACTTCACAGTATGTAATCCCCACTCATTTTTTTTTTCCAGTAAACAATTATTTCCTATTTACTTATTTACTGGGCTAATGGGCTAATATCTGTGGAAGATGCAAATATGTGAACAATACTGTCTGGCCTCACGGAGCTTTTTATTAAAGAGGAAGATATGGCTAAGGAGAATTTTAAGTCTTATCTGAGAGGCACAAGAAAAGTGCAATACAAACCACAGCTTGGGTTCTCAGAGCAAATTCATCAAGAGAGGGTATTTTGAGCTGGACATTGTACTGAATGTTACTATGTTCCAGGCAGTTGGGATACATGGGCGAATGGTCACAGAGCCCTGTTCTTGCAGAGCTTACATTCTAGTGAGTGAAGGCAAATGATTTACAATAGTCACAGTAAAATAAGTAAATTATATGGCAAGTTAGGTAAAGGATTTTACAGAAGATTCAGTATAAAACTGAAAATTACCTAAGTTTTTAACTGGAGTCAAGTGGAGAGGAAAAGAGAAGGAAAAAGTGGTAACATAAACAGAGATGTGCTTTGAAGTGGTGATTGAATTAGATTAAATGTGGAAGAGATGGGAGCTGATTAATAAGCTGGTAAATATTCACTACAATAGATAACACAGACCTCGTATCGGATTATGATATTGAAACATGAAAAATGGATATCCAAAAGAAACTTACCCATTCATTCACTGAAAACCAAAAAAAGAGTCATAATATTAAGGCTCAATTCAAAACAAAGACAACATAAAAACCAAAGACTTCAATCAATCATCACTAACTCTAACATAAACCAAGAAAAACCAAGGACTCAAGTTCTTTGCAATCTATACCAGCTTCTTTTTATTCCTTTTTATTTTTTTAAAAATCTTCATTGGAGTATAATTGCTTTACAATGGTGTGTTAGCTTCTGCTTTATAACAAAGTGAATCAGCCATCTTCCTTTAACTGTAACCATTTCCCCAGCCCACTATACTTTAGAACACCATGCTGTCCAAATAAACTGGTTTTTGAACAAACCCAACCCTCTGCCTGGGTTCAGGCTATATTATTTATTCTTTTATACTCAGTCTGGCAAACTCCTACTTACCCTTCAAGGCCCAGTTCATATGTCCTTTAATCTCTAAATTCAATTAATTTTGCCTTAGATGTCAAGCAAGGTTGAGATACAGGTTTCAGAGTAAGCAGCAAATAGGAGAAATGCTGATAATAGATGAAAGTAGCAAAGGAAGAGCATATAAAAAAATATACGAACAGAGCTGACCAAACTCATTTATACTTCTAAAGTATATGCTGTCCTCACAAGTTTCTTTTACATTCTTTGAACTTTTAAATGAAATAAACCAGAGACAGCTAAAGGAATAAGTAGCTTGATATCATTTCCATTCTTCAATCATATTTCTGAGAGAATAAATTTCACAAGAAATAAAATCAAATTCTCTTTGTACAGAAGGAAACTAATAACATTCTTAATTTTTATCAATGTTAAAAAGTGGATTTTAGACTTAACTCATGACCTATTGATTTTATTCAGTGTTTCTAAACAGTTTTAAGCTAGGACACAAATACCCCAAGAATGTCCTAAAGTTAAAAATATTAAATTTCTGATACTTTTAAAATGATAAAAACATTTATAAAAATAATATATTTATTGGTATTATTGATTTTCATTTTTTGAGTACTTATATGACCTTGTCATATTTCTGAGTACTTGATATCCTTTACTCATTTACAAAGTGATAGGTGAAGAGTAGCTTTTATAATTACCCACATTGTACAAAAGATTAAACTAAGATTTAGGCAGGAAACTTCCCAGAAGTCACATAGCTAATAAGTTCAACACACAGCTAAGTCTGTCTCAACTAACCTTATTTTCCAACTATAGAGCTGATAAGCTATTTTTTGTAATCACCATACTCAAATAAAAGTGGGAGATTTGATGTTTGAACTAAGGTTCAAATGTGCAGGTATTGTGTTTCTATTGATCACATTGGTTAGAATAAAACAGCAAAATAATTTCAAAACTGTGTAAACCATTGAAAATTTGTGCCATGAAATTTTAAGAATTATGTTCCTGAAAATTATTTCACCGGACACAAAAGAACAAGAATAGAAGCTATGTTGTGCTGCCGGTAATCCAAGTTTTAGTTTCTTACTGTGAACAAAACAAGGGTAGAGAAATCCCAAAATGGGAAAAGCCATGTCTTGTTCCCTGGCTGGCATGGTCTGAGAATGCTCTTGGTACAACATTCTAAGTACCTAGGAGAGAATGTCAATCCCCTTGGTTTAATTAGGACCAGAGTTTGGCTGTGACTGAAAGACCGAGAGAAGGCAACATGGGATCTAAGAAGTAGGAGGAACAGACAGGGCCGTGTACTCCTCATGGGATAGAGGGGACAGGGGAGTCCCCCTTGGTAACACTGAATCCCAGGTACCCTGCTCAAGAGATTAATCTTCCAGAGACAGCTCAGAGACATTCCAAAAACATGGATGCATTTGATATATTAAGCTTTTCAAGCTTTTACTTCCTACTCTCCTGGTTTTAATTTCTATCAACACAGGTGACTATTCTGCAGGAAGCTTGTAAAACTTCAGCTATTGTCAGGAAGATTTTTCAGCTTATTTATTATGCCTCCAGGTTCATGTACAAAATTAATGTATGTTTCTCCTGTATTATATCATTTGTAATATAAATATTTCTTATTTGAAATAATGCTGAGAAATTGTTCCCATTGTCCCCAGAAACAGTTAGAACCAAAAAAGTAGGAAAGTTAGATTTTTCTGTAGAATGTCTTTATTTTCAGAATTCCTTGAAGTAATTATTTGTAAAAGATTCAAAATATTTAGTTTTGGGCTTCCCTGGTGGTGCAGTAGTTGAGGGTCTGCCTGCCGAAGCGGGGGACATGGGTTCGTGCCCCGGTCTGGGAGGATCCTGCATGCCGTGGAGCAGCTGGGCCCGTGATCCATGGCCGTTGAGCCTCTGTGTCTGGAGCCTGTGCTCCGCAACGCGAGAGGCCATGACAGTGAGAGGCCCACATACCGCAAAAAAAAAAAAAAAAAAAAAAAAAAAAAAATTTAGTTTTATGTAAAACCACTCTATCAATTACTGAAATATGGACAACACAGCAATAATTAAGAGAAATATTTATTTTAAAAATCTAATTTGCTATATCAGTAAGCTCACACTAAAACATTATACTAAGGATTTTTTAATTGCCTAAATAAATTCATAAGCCATTCAATATCCTCCTAATTTAACTCAAATGAAAAAAGATATAAAGTTCTCAAAATTTATGTCAAAATGCATATCATCTAGATGTGTACATGAAACAATATTTTATACTGAGTTAGAATGGCAATCAAATATGTTCAAGACTGAATTTTTCAATGTATTGAGTCAGCCCTAAATGTCATTATTTTGTTTTTGAAAGGAATTTGACAATTAGCTGTGAGTCTAAGATATCTACTTTTTCCATTTCTTATTTTTTTTCTCTTTTTAAGAAGATAACTACCAATTTTTAGAGACCAATGATTATCTCTGTTTGGTTTCCAAATGGGACTTAATGATGTGCTCAATCTAATTACTTATAACTTAACTTTAACTGAAACAAAGTTAGCTTTCCTAAAAGAGAGGTTAATTTTCTACAAAGTTCCTTTTTTTCTATTCATTTGCCATGTGACTATACTTTTAATTATCAGGTTTATTACGCTCTTTTTGTGTCTGATGGAAAGTATCATGCAGAAAGTGATAAACTGATCTGTCCTTTAATTATCAGTCTATCTGGTTCTTTCCGGCCACCTACCTCTGGGCATTTCTATAGTTACTATGTGAACCTGAAGCCTGTTTTTGTTGTTTGGTTTTTGTTTTGGCTTTTTGGTTGTTGTTTTACTGTTAAATATAACAACTACGTTTGGACAGAGATGTTTTTAATAGTCAAACATCATTTATGAACCCCCCCTGCATTTTAGTGGCCTTTATCCAAACTTGTTTTCCACAGTTCCCCAAACTGTCTGTTTATGGAGGTTTCTGACAACTATACGTGTACACACATACATATATATAGTAAGTGCACACGATTTAGAAATCCATTGTATAAAGCATATTGTTATATTTTAAAAGCAAATTTACAAATTATTTTCTTGCAACAAAAATATTATCTGACTTCTAAAAAGTCATTTATTCCAAAAACTTTCAAATTCCGGTCCCTTATACTGAGCTTTGAATAACAGTTTAAATTTAAGAAATAGGGAGATAGGGAACAGATTGAATTGATTTATCTCCTCATTCTACAGTATGTTTATTTTTAATATATGTTATCATTATATTATTTTAAGGAACTATAATAACAAAAGTTTAACCTCACAGTTTAATCTCTTATTCTATCTGAGGGTATCTACACAAGATGTTTTTTCTTCATCATAAGCAGCCCCCTAATGGATACACATATTATAAACTAAATCTAATGTTAGTAGACTTGAAATAGACTTAGGAACATCACATCCAATTATTTAAATGAAGATTAAGAGGGAACCAATATAGTATGAAGCAGGGACTTTCATTACTTCATATACTGCCAAAAAGTCTGTCCCAGATGCAAAATTAGTCATGATACACTCTTAAGATATTTCACTCTTTAGTCTATCCATTATAACTACAAAATTAAATAACGCTTTACGGGAAGTATTTTAATGATTGCTACTCATTATTAGAGAATAGCATAGGAAGAAAGAGGCTTTATTTAAAAAATTAGTCTCTTTAGAAGGCATCATACCTGCCATGAGTTCTCTATCCGACTAGCCTCAAGGGAAGGCAGATGGATGTGCCTGTTCCCACGTGCAGGGGAGCTCTCACAGACCTGACTGAGCCTCTGATAAATCTTCTCTATAGTCCCATTAGTTTTGATGAAGTTCTTTGAGAAACTGAGAAGAGAAAAATGCCTTTGAAAAATGCCTGTATTCTGCAATGTGGTGTTATCAGGGCCCTGATTTATTCCATAGAGGGGAGACAGTCTCAGAGGAAAAAAATAACTTTTTTTCTTTGATATAATTTATTTGCTTTGTGCAAACATATGGTTAAAAGCCACACTATAGATTAAAAACTTTTCACAATACATTAATTAGATTCTTTTAAAATATTCATACAAAATATGAGTTTCTTAAATAAAAAAGAAATTCGTATCTTGCAATTGTTATGAACATATCATTACAAAGAACAAATTTTAAAAGAAATATGATTAAAATATGTTTGGCAGTGAGCAGTAGATTGCAGGCTTCCATGGAGTCCAGATTGGAATCCAGTTTCTCTCACTTGATCAATATGTGATTTGGGAGATATTTCTTGAATTATTTGTGCTTGAATTTCCTTAGCATAAAGAGGAGAGGGATAAAATATTAGATTTATGGGATTTAAGGGATGATTAAATGAGCTATTTTATTTAAGGCTCTTGTTTTTCCTGACATATGATAACAGATAAATAAATGCTTTAACTGTTGTCATTGTTGTTGTTATTAGCATTAGCCAATAAATCTTCAAGTCAGTTATTTCTAACTGAAAATGTCAACATCTAATTTAAAAAAAGGTGTATTTTGAGGTGGTCACCTAGCAATAAATATTATTTTCCAAATTATTTGTGGGATGTTCTTCCTCCTTTCTGTACTTAGCGAATATTAAAGAAGTGCCCCTTTGGAAAGAGGTGGACACAGGAGGAAGAGATTGAGCAGCAGGTGTTTCCTGTTCAAAAACTTCACACAGGAGATTGGAGGAAATTTGAAAAACTAAAGCAAGCAGAGTCACAGACATCTCAGCTTATGGGAACATCCATTTGCCTGCTGAGTCACTTCCTCAGAACTAAGATCTCTATGGAAAAGTGGTAAGAAGAGCCCTCAGGAGGGGAAATTGATTTGGTGAAAATGAATGGACTTTATTATTTGAGTTTGCTTCAAATGGATGGTTTTCCATTTTGAGGGTTTGGGTAAGTGTGCTTGGCTGGTAGTAAACCTAGGCCAAAACAGGATTAGATGGGCTTTTCTGCACAACTCTGTACCATTTATCACTTTGTCTTCAGACTACCTTCTCCCTCCCCCACTCCCACTTTAAAATGTAAAGTAACCCTCATTTCCCTCAAACATTCCTTGTGTGCTTCTTGTGGTTGGCATCACAGATCCAATGAATCATCTTGTTTCCTTGCTTACAAACTCCTTTTCAGGCAATCATTTTCAATTAAACTATGATACTGTCAATATGTACATTTTAAAATGTCTTCCAGAGACAATATGCACATTTCTAATTCTCAAACACTGGGAATGAATTTAGCTAGGTAGTAGGTGATGATTGCATTCTATCAGTGAAAGCAAGGGATGAAGAAGGTATTTCAAGGTCTTTTACATAGTAATATATTTCTGCTTCCTTCATAGCTATTTAGTCCTGCCCTATATCCAGAATGGTTTTATATAAGGGTCAGATGATAAATCTAAAAAGAAATACTGTAGCAGGCATCATTACATAACGAGACAAAAACTGAATTTTATAGGGAGAAATAAAATAATACCTTAAGTCCAAGACCAAAGAGAATGCAATCTATTTGAAGCGTGGAGGATGGACTGTGGCAGGATGTAAGAAACATAAAACCAGGATAGAAATGGAGTGGGCGTCTCTGGTAATCTAGGCCGTTGGCTCTGAATTCTGTCTGAAATTATCAGAATTACCTGGGGAACTTATTAAAAATACCAAGCCTCAACCCCTAAAGATTTGGTTGATAATATCTGGAAATAACTATTTTTAGCCACATCCCTGGTGATTTTATATAGTCTCTTCCACACTGATCCTTGGACCATCATTTGGAACGCAATAACCTAGAAGATGAGGGAAGATCAGTGAAGGGATATATTTAAAAACAGGGGTTTTTTTTAGCTTTATAAATTGGATTAAGGTCATTTTTTTCTGAAAACATCTCTTTGGGACCATTAATTTGGATGCAGTTTTCACTTATTTAATTCCTATTATGAGGTAAATATTACTATATTTAATATTTTATTATTAGACATAGTAACTGAACTGTACATTATATATTTTAATAAGGTATAAATAACAACATAACTCTAAAGGAAAGCATAATTTCATATATTGTTTCAAATATATAATAAATAATTCAGTTTCAAAGGGAAGTGATATAATTTTAAAGGGAAAATACTTTTCAAAGGAAGAAATCCATCTAAGCCTAATTTGGCCTCCAATGTTAAGACCCAATGTGTTTATATATATATTCAAGCTTCAACAATACTTCCAATGTGTGAATATATTACATGGAAATATTCAAGACAGCATCAACATTTTTTTCTGGAAACATTTCCTAAGATTATAACCGTAGAAAGAGCTATTCTCTAAAACTTTTCATAGCAGCAATATCTATGACAAGAGCTGGAATGGCTAGATATATTTCAAAGTATCAATTCAGTGTTATTACATTGAGTATTGTACAGCCATTATTGTAATATTATTAAAAGCGTGAAAACCTTCGGAAATATTTAAGATATAATTTTAAGTTAAAAATAATGAACAAGTTCTACCTGTCAAGATAATAAATCTGCAAATACATTTATGTCTGAGCACAAAGATGTAAAGAAAAAGCAAGAGTTCAAACATTACTCAGGGTAAAATAGTGAGATCATGAGTGGTTTAGAAATATTTATTTTTTAAAACATTAATTATGTTTAATTTATCAACTTAGAATATGTGTTAATAAATGATTTTTAAAAATTTTATGTATATAAAGACTATATTGATTTGGCTTAGAAATTATTTTCAGTTGTTAGCACTTGTGGCATAATTGAAAACACTCACAATCCTCTCTGAATTTCCTAAGGAGTTGTGAGCACAGAAGAGAGAAAGAGGAATAAATAACTTCTCTTCACTCACTCAGCATAAAGTTACTAACTTCATACTATGTTCAGGCCATGCAGTGGAATTTGAATAAGAATCCTCATTTGTGCGTGCAGGTAATGTTCACTTCTGTTTCCATGTTCCTCATTTTGTCTAATGCAATTTGTGTGACCAAAGCCCAGGACCTATGCACCTCTGAGTGCATGGCTTGTGCCTAAGGCTAACGTTTGTATTCAGGTGTCTTTCCTAAAGTGTATAGCAGCCAATTTGAAAGTGGTTGGGCCATTATGAATATATCAATTTTACGCCATTAAAGACATAGAATGCAAGTATATCACTGCTTTGAAAACAACTGGTAAGTGAAAAATGCTTCTGGTCTTATGTGATAGTACACAAAGACAAGGCTTCTAATCAAAGCTTATTTCACCATTCATATTGGCATCCATCATAAAACACAACTATATTTATTATGTATATATTGCAAAAATACAAATAAAATAGGCACATTTTATTAAAGTTAGAATAATTCCCAATCAGCACTAGATATAATATGTTGATTTTGGAATAAGAGAATGAAACAGTACCATAATAATATGGAACAAAATGATGAAAAGTGCTCAAAAAATCCTTTGTTTCTGTTTACATTCTCCATAGTATTTAGAATTGCTAGAGCCTATTCAAAGTTACTGGAAAGTAAAAACCACTATTCCACTATAGTGGAATTTCTTTTAAGTACTAGCTACCCACTGGGAAAAGAACTGTATCACATTTATTTTCTATGTAAACAATTTGAGAAAAAAGAAATCAGCTAGTGCACAATCTGTAAAATTGTTAGTTTATTGTTTTGTGGCGTGAGGAGGGTGTGTACTTACATATTGTTTTGTATTATATTGCCATCCAGGAAATATGCTAACGTTGTACTTCCAGTCCTTGCAACAAACTCCAGTCCCTTTTACCACATTGGCTATCATATTTTTACTTAAATATCTCACTGGTATCCCAGGGTCAGCATGCTCAAACCAGAATTTTTTTTTAAAGCTGATGGAGGTCATTTTTCCTTTTCTGGGCCTCCCTCTTCTCACCACAAAAACAAGGATAATAATACTGGCCCTACTTATACAATGCAATTGCTAAAAGAATACATATATATATATATATATATATATATATATATATATATATAAAACAATAAAAGTTGTGGAAACATAGAAAATGCTATACCACTCCAGGTAGTGTAACTATTTTTCTCCTTTATTTGACTTATAAATAATGAAAGGGAACAACAACAAAAATCCATGCTCTTGTAAAATCTCAAACTTCATTTCCAATGCCTCTGAGTGGTTCTACAGTTCTCTCATCTTTAGATTTGCCTCCTCCTCCCCAGTCTATTCAGGGCCCCCATCCTGGTGTAAACTCCTGTCTGCTTTGAGTAGAGAGGACCCTAGGAAACTGATGAGGTCCATCCCCTGCCTCCCTCTAGTCTTGCATCTTTAGTTCACCTACTGCAGCCCACGTCTTGAAGACCTCCTCTTGCCCCTCCCTGGGACACCAGATTTGGGGGGATGTCAGCCTTGAGTGAGTCCTACCATTAAACTGAAACTCCAGGGGACACCTCTAGGACAGAATTGAAAAGAATTTATAACATGCACTGAACATGTCTTGGTCTGGGTCTCTAACTACGTTTAAAGCAGAATTTTCTATACCTTCTCCCATACACCAACCTCATATTCTCCTTCCAGCAAACGACCCCTCCTGACTTCATTGTTGCTGTCCAAAGCAACCTGGACACCTGGACTTATCCTGAAATAAAACTCCTTCATACTCGAATGCAGCAATCAAACCTAGTCAATTCCCTTTTACCTATATATCTCCTTATATGCTAACAATGTAACAGGATATCACTCGCCTACCTGCCTCTCATCTAGCCAATGCCGAATACGTATAATGTGCCTGAACCCCTTTCTTTCGGAGCTTGCCATTACTTAATTCATCTTAATTATAGGCTAGTCAGAGACTATCTTCTAGCAAGGTGAATTCTTAAACTTTAGCAGGCATCTTAATCACCAGGAGGGCTCGTTAAAACACAGGTTGCTGGTTCAAAGTTTCTGAACCAGGAGGTTTGATGTTGGGCCTAGAATTTGCCTTTCTAACAAGTTCCTATCTGAGGCCGATGGTGCTGTTCCTTGGAAGTACACTTTGAGAAACATTGTTCTAACACATAGCTCTAAACTCCTCTTCTAGGATTTCAGAGCTGTCCATAACCAAGGCCACCCTACTCATTTTATCACACTTGGTGAATACTTCTCTTGTCAGATAGATGTGGATTTACAGTGAAGTTAAACATCAGTTTCAAGGCCCCTCATTTGCACAGGTCTCCTTGAAGACAAAGTAATTAACTTGTATTCCTTTTTTTCTTAAAGAGAGCCCTAAAATGTATAAGTTTCAAGTCACACAAAGTCAAGGTCTTCTCCTACTGCTAGGCATCTGGGACTTTTCACTGACTTATGAGCATGTTAAATTTCTTTTCATTTCTGTACCCTGTCTGATCTGTTCCCCACAGTCTGTAAGTTTTCCAGCCTTTGCTCTGCACTTGTTTCTCTCCCACAGCAAATTCCACCCATCCTTGACTACCAAGACCACTTCTTTATTTACTAGACTAACGTAGTTCTTGTTTTATCAGTTGTCTCCTGCTTTGTGTTGCTACTTGTTCTTTATATGTGTTTCTCTCTGAAGAGAATGAATGTAAAATCCTTTTGGATGTTACTTTGCCAAATTATATATCTAGCAATTAGCTAATTGGTGTTAGGGAAATGTGAAGAATAAGTTAATCAAGTTAATTAAAATAACTATGACAATAGCAGCTGATATTTATTGAAGACTTACTGGCAAGCACTGTGCTAAGGGCTTTATACATATTATTTTATTCTAACGTCAAATCTTCCCTAAACTAAGCTACTACTATTGGTGCTATGATTGTTGTTGTTTTAAGATAAAACTGAGGCATAGAAAGGTTAAGTAACTTCTTCAAAGTCCCTCAGCTAATACAGAGTAAGGATTCAAACTCCAAACTAAGGGATCCCAAAACCTTAACTCTTAATCAGCTAAACCAGAAGCTGTAATCCATTACGTTGAGGTGCAGTGGGTGTGGGGTGGCCCTTTCAACCATTATTCTTCTCTCTGTTGCCTACAAAGCCTGCAAGGCAGGATGCTAACCTCACACTGGGTCATAGCACAACCGCACCATGGAAAAGGACACTATACCAACTCCGAACAGGACAGGTACACTGCAAGACAGGAGAATGACATTGAAGCATATCAGAAATGTCATTTTTTATGGCTTCCAGACTGATGAAATACTAGTTAACTGATTGTGATGATTGCTATTATTTTGATGAGTGTCCTATTAGACTTAGAACTCCATAATAACAGATTGTGCTGGCCTATTTGCAATATTCTTCCCCTTACAAGTATATGCATTGGCCAATTTGTGACAACACTTGTCTCACTCAGAGATTTCCTATCCACCATGACAGATAAACCCCAGTGAACATTAACATTCCTACTGGACTTTATACCAATTTAAAGAAAAGTAATTCAAACTCAGATCAGTTGCCTTTGGCAGGAGGTAGAAACTAATGGGTAAAGTCACCTGTGGGGCTATTTGAGTTACATTTTTCTGAACCAGAAAGATTAAATATTTAGTTCTTACTCCTTGCCAGTTACCCTTCTATGGATTCAAAAAAAATTCACAGACATTGTAATATTCACCATAATATTCATGTGACCTAGAGAGAGGTGACATACAATTTCCTACATCAGTATAAAACCAAAGAAAAAGGAAGTTGAGACATATGCACAACATGTAGGCAAAAACAACTTCTGACTCAGCTTAATATATTGCCACATTGTTTTCTTATATCATTTTTTACTGCTCATTTTAATCTATGGTAAAATAATGTCAAATGTTTACTTACACAATAGTCTTTCACAGTACTTATTAGACACATGCTGTATTCAATGTAACCACGAGGAAACAGAAAAATATGCATCCATATCCTACATTTGCAGTCTAAAGTCTACTAGACAGGAATATTATTAAAAATTTAATCCAGAATTTTATCATTTATTAAGTGTTTTTTTTCACCTTACATAATAGGGTTACTAAAATAATTACTAGTTTTCTAAAACAAAAGCATTTTATTCTTATTTTGGGAGATGGAAGTTTTGCTAAAATGCTTTCACTAGATATCTGTTAAATTAATACCTTAGAAGTGACTGTACTACTAATGAATATTTTGGTGTGTTAATAATTAAATGCCTTGTGCAGCACCAACACATCACAGATACACAAGAGACTGTCCGCATATAAAACATCACTAGACCATTGGCATAAGATCTGAGACATTTCATTTTCAATCAGGTAAGCCTCTAAAAGACTGATCAGATGAAAGTTACATAGAAAAGTAGAAGCTCCAACAGATTAAAAAAGTTACTTAGAGCCATGCTTGATGGCTGGAGAGCTGAATGTTGTTGGCTGCTCTTCACAAAATTATCCTGCAAAATGGTTTTGCTCTTGATAGATTTAGATTACCTGTTCCTTGAAAATATGGTTTGGTGGTTACTAATATCACCAACCCCCTACTCTAAAATAATAAACTGCCTAGCTTTGAGTTTATCTTTCTTTTACTCAGGAAAAACAGCATGGCCACTCTTCTTTAAAGTTTTATGAAGAGAACATATTTCAGTTCAATTATCAACTAAACCATGAAACTAAGGATAAAATCAGGACCTGGCTTTGAGTAGAGCATTCTATGCTGAACAGTAAGTCCCTCCCTCCCTTCCTTCCTTCCTTCCTTCTCTCTCTTCCATCCTTCCTTTCTTTCTTTTTGCAATTTTGAAATCACCCTATTGCTTATATAGTTTTTTAAAAGCATTAAATCTTGAAAGAATTAACAGAATCTTTGAAAAGTGATTCCATTGGTAATTGTTGAACAGAATATTAAGCTATGGAAAATTAAATTTAACCCTTTTTTAAAGTTATAAAATACATTATTACCCAGTATAAATATTAGCAAGTGAATATTGAAAGCCATCAACAAAGTGTAATTCATGCACAGAATGTACGTAGCACCTGGCTCTGTTAGAGCCCAATAACTCTAATCTCTCTAATAGTATTTTTAATAATACTTGTGTGATTGATGTCTATGAAAGTTAGTGAAATTTAGGCTATAATCACATCAGCAAAACAATGTTTAAATATCTGGTAGCATGTTTACATGCATGTGCATGTGTGCTTCTGAGAGAAAGAAAAATAATGAGAATAAGCCTGGCCATTGAGTTTTCTATAATGAACTACATTATTTTTCAAGGTACAACAAGCAAGTTATTACCAACAGTATTTAATTATTTTTTCTAATTTATCATTGATGGAAGAAGGAAAGAAAAAAGCAAAACAAACAGTGAGACCTCAAGATTTCTCCTGCTGAATGAACACTGATAAGAAAATTCGGAATCATTGTTTCACCCAGTTTATACTATTCATGGACTAATGAACAGGAAGACTACAAATAAATTGAATGGTTAGTGAATCACATTGCTTTCCACCTTATGAACAGCAAAGACAGCCTCTGATTCATCCAGCTCCTACCCCCATCATTGTGATGCTCCTACACTCCCCTCCTCCAACCAACTAAATCAAATGGTTAACACTGAAGCACTCAATAATTGACAAATATTTCACTTTTTTGTGTATAGAAAGATTAAAGAGTCACACTGTTGAGAAATTTCTAAGTATTATATCATGAAAGGCCCAGAAGATCAATTGTAGAGGACCTATGTGTAAATTGGCTGACATTAGACATAATGGCAAAAAGCACACACTTCCCAGACCTGCAGGAGATAATTAGGGCCAATTACTAGGTGAAGTCACTGTATTCATTTGAAAACCAGACAATGTGTCGAAGTGTGTGTGTGTGTATGTGTATGCCATAAAATTGTAACATAAAATTATAGCTGTGATTACATAAGTATTCTTTTTCATTAATAAGAAAAGTGATACACGGTCACTATAAAAAATTTAACATATCTAGATGAATGTATCGGAAAAGCATAAATCACCCATGAAATGACCGCTCAGAAATAAGCAATATGAAAATTATATTGTAGTTTTTCTAGGATTTTTCCTAAGCATATGCTTGTAATACACACACACGCACACACAGACACACACACACAGATGCACACACATTTCTTTCTGCTAAAATATGGATAATTCTTTTGTACCCTATTTTTGTTTAGCAAACTACAACATAAACATTTGTTTCCAATAGCATTAAATGTTAAGTAAAAAAAAATCACAGTTTCATTCTATGGATGTGCCATACATATATATTTAACCATTTATCTATCTGTGATAACCACTATGGCTAATTCTTTCTCCACATCTCTGATTCTTTTCATTGATATAATAGTATCAATGATCTCTGGAAGTAGATCAAGGTTTTGATTTTTATATACTATAAACATAAGAAAACTTAATTTGAAAATATATCCTTGAAACCCACGTGTTGACCACAAAACCTATGATTTGTGCATAGACTGAGCCTGCTCACTTATAATCCCTCAGTTGTTAGACTCACTCATCCCTGATGGGTTGTCCTTGGATGAGTTCTGCCCATAGCTGATGAATAAAGAAAAAAATCAGAGGTTAAATAGGAGAAATAAAATGTTCAGCATGGGGCTTCCCTGTGGCGCAGTGGTTGAGAGTCCGCCTGCCGATGCAGAGGACACGGGCTCGTGCCCCGGTCTGGGAAGATCCCACATGCCGCAGAGCGGCTGGGCCCGTGAGCCGCAGCGGGAGAGGCCACGGCAGTGAGAGGCCCGCGTACGGCAAAAAAAAAAAAAAGGTTTAACATGAAAGCAATTTTGAATTGGAGAAAAATAGGTTTAACATAAGACTATTGATTTTAACTATGAGAAAAGCTAAGGTGGCCAAGAGAGAAAAGGCCATGAGGGTGAAAGACAGACACTAGGAGGGAAAGGGTTGCCATTGTGAGGTGAGCATCCCCTGGATCCCATGCTCTTGTTCTCATTCTCAGTGTGTAACCAACACTCCAGCCATCAGCCCATACCAACTCTGCTGACTTGCTCCTCAGAAACAGTTCTGTATCTTTCATACTTGAAGCCTTAAAACCCAGATCACAAAAGAGATTTTCCTGTTCAAATTTAAAACCAGTCAGAACTGCACAACTTCTTTTGCCTTCTTTGAACCTAGGCAAGTTACTCTTTTCCACCAAAAGAAGCATCACTTTCTATAACTTCCAACATACACATCTTTCTAGAATATTATTCCCACACAGCTGTTCTGGGCCTGACTAATAACATTGTCTCACATTGATGTCCTCTGTGAAAACAAAGAACTGGCAGTTTGTAGGGGTAGAAACAACCATGGGCAGCTCATGCACAGTACCGTGCTACACCTTTAATCTCTCTTTCTTTGTAAAATATCCTTTCTAGGTTGATTGTGTCCTCTAGAACTTTAATTTGCTTGCTAAAATACAAGGGATATCCTCAAACTTTTCCCTCAGAACATTCTCTCTGTTGCTCTGCTTTACCTGGAGTCTGGATTTCCTTTGAAAAAATCACTGCTTTTATCTCAGTGCTACCAGGTACCATAATTACATCTACTCAGCTTCCTTTCCCATTTCCTTTAACAAAGTTCTGAGTTATAAGCACCCTACCCAAAATATCTATTCCCGCCTCTCCCACACACATAACCAACCCTCCAGCAGGTGACCTATTTCTGTACCAACTCCTTTAAAGCAGCCAACTCCTTTAAAGGTCTCTTGTGAAGAAGTGGCTCAATTAGTTTTGAACTGTGTTTTTGATCTTACCTCTCTCTTGCTTCTTGCAGCTTTCCTCTAAGAATGCTGTATTCTCCCTCCTGAAATTCATTGCCTCCATCCACAGTTAATTTACTTGTAGATGTTTTAAACCATCCTTTGTTGTCAAAGATCTCTTTTGAGCCTAGTTTCTCTTCAAATAACAGTCCCATCTCTCCTTCCCTTAGTTACTATACTTCTCGAATTAACTGGCTAGCTTTATGTTCTTTTTACTATAAGATAACCATTGCCTCCTACCTTACAGTGAATTTGTAATTGTCAATTCCTAAAATCAATTAGTGCTCTTACAAAATGAGTTTTGGTCTCCATCAAGTTCCTTTGATATCACTGAAGTATTTAACAATGGGACACTTTTTATTTGTTGAGATTTTCTTCTAGAGTTTCCATGGCATTATTCACTTCTGGCTTTTCATTTACAGCTTTTTTCTGCTTTCTACATGGGCACCTCCTTTGTGAATAACCCCTTAAATGTCATTTGGATTTGGTCTTCACTCTTTTGTATTCTCTCTCCCCCTATTCTCCTTGGACAGGCACATTGGTCTCCATGGCTCTACTGTTATCTAAACATAGGCATCTGTCAAAACTGCAGATATTTGGGTTGATATTAAAAATATAACCTGAATTTTAAGATTGAAATATAGATACAGAAGAATATTAAACAATTTAGAAAAATCATACTCTGTTATTCCTTTCTTTCTATTGCTTCCCCTCTTTACTTCTGATATTTGGTTAATGGTATCACCAGCCACCCCATTACTCAACTTAGAAATCATCAAATCCTATTTGAATTATCCTTCTCTGTTTCTATGTCTTTCCACAACTCATTTCTAATCTACTTTTCTCACCACCATCACAATTACAGATGCATAGAACAGATTAAATACATTGATCAGACTCAAGAAACTTAAAAATTTTGATGGTTCTATTAAAAGGGTTCGGTCTACATCTGCTATTCAGATCTTTTACATTTTCGTCCAAAACTCTTCTTCTGCTCTCTATTCCTGCATAATTGTTCCTTTTATTCCACCCAAGCAGAATGAATCTCTATTTCGTCTCTGCTCCCATGGCACATTGGTCACACCAGTACTTACAGCTCTCCACTCCTGTTTCATTATGTTCTTACCATGTCTGTTCTAGTTAGAACTTCCTGAAAGCGGCAGCCATATCATTCATCTCTGTGATTCTCACACCAGCACAGCTCCAGGTAAGTATTTCTGACTCAAGAAATGTTTTAAAAAATAATTTCAGTAATTAAAATCATTCTAATATCTATAAGAATATGCTGCCTTTAGATGATGTTAATTCAATAGCAAAACATGCTTTAGTGTAGTTTTAAGTTTATTAAAATTTAGTGGATGTCTTTTCTTCAGAAGAATTCTAAGAATGTTCTTGAACATCGGCATGACTTCTTACAATACGCCCCATGCTATTAAGTGAAAAGTCTTAATATTTCTCCATGGTAGAGATAAAGAAAATAAGACTCATAGAGGTTAAGTTACTTATCATTGTCACAAAGCCAGTGGGTGACACAGTAAGGATTAAACACACTTACTTTGAATTTCCATTCATTAACATATACACTCCATAAAGCATTCATTCAACAGTAGCTTCCCATCTCATTATGAGGACAAATGAGATAATGTCTGTAAGACAATTTAAACTACTCAGGAAAAGCAAGCTATATAATTTGAGATGAATTTGATAAATTGGATTCACAAATAAGTAGATTGGCTCAAAACCTCGATGTGAGGAAGTTATTGTGTCATTTCCCCAATCATCTTGCCAATTTACCTCAAGCTTTACAATCTTACAAGTCTTCTATAGAGCTCAGCAAATGAACTTCTTGAAAATGAGTTTTGGTCTCAACTCAGTAAATTTTATTTGTACTTTCCCCATATTCTCTCCAAGAATTCATTGACCCATTACATCACCGAATCTACTACGCATCCAAGCCAGAATACAAGCACATTTGACTTGTTTCATGGCTAATATTTTAGCAGTAATCTCATATAACAATATTGATTTGATATAAAAGCATTTTCTCTTTCATATTATTATATTTATGTGTAGGTTCCACATGATAATTCACTGTATAAGCCTCCAAGAACGTACTCTTTGCACAGCAGTCTTTTTCAGTAATAGCACCTACTACATAGGACCCAAGGGCACCCATTAAGTGCTCAATGATATTTTCTGCAAGACATTTTTTTGTCCTCTGAGAACATTTCTAGCACTCTCAGAAGGGCAATACAATCAGTGCAACCACCAATAGTTCTGAATTTAACAATGTGAATGCTATTGAAATAGCCATAGTATACAAAGAAGAAGCTGCTCATAGTGGGCAAATGTGAATCAGGAGCAAGCCAGACAAAGCTGGCCATGTCCTGTCTTCCTCTGTTTAGAAAAATAGAATGATTTCATTTAGGGCAGAACCGTGATCTGTTAGACAGAAATAGAGTAGAATACAATTTGATTTCATAAGCAAAACCTGCTCCAAGAAAAGTGGCTCTGTATAAACCAAAAATGCAATTTAAACAACACAATACATTTTAGATATCTGAATGTTCATTCGGCTTTACTATAAATGAAGTTTCACTTTAAGTGAATTATACTGTCACTTTTGGGAATCTAAATAAATCTTGCTCTCTAAGAAATTTACAGACATTGATATTCCCTTACAGTTTAAAATATCCCTGTTTACAAAGATAAGGCAGATGGGTACAAGCAGATGGGCATCATGAGGGGAAAAGGAGAGGTACCCACCTGTTACTGTGCATGTGCCCATGATCCCAGGTTTACTGAGGAGACGGTTCTATTTTTACATTTTTTGTTTCAATTCTGAAGGGGGATTATGAAGGATAAATCATAGTTAAAACATTTTTACTGTATTAGTATTTTTAGAACTTAAATTTATCCCAAATGTAAAATAATGCCTGTCTTCAACAACTTCTCACAGAACAAGAATTACAAAATCTTCAGGAATTTAAGAAAATTCTTGCTTTGAACAGTCTATGAGTAATTAAAACTATAGTGCATGTGAGCTTATCAGTAGTGAAGTAGGGACAGAAATGTTAAAAGTTTTTGCTGTGCACAGAGAAAATTACAAATCCAGTAATCTCAGACTGGTACTCCAGAAAGTACATATTAGTTAGAAGTAATGGTGTAGGTGAGAGAAAATTACAACTTCAAAGACCCACAGATACACAACTCAGCTGGATTTAAGAACATTTTAACCTAGACATATTTACATACCTTCATTTGATTAGTAGTAATCCCACTTTTTACTGTTACTGTTTTTTCTTTTTGATTTTACCAAATTTTGTTTGATTTGAAGCAATTCACCTATCACTAGCATGCAATATATTTTGTGTGTCACCATTCTGTACACATTGTCTTGTGATAGTCAAAATGGCTAACAAATCCATTCAGCAAACGTGGACTAATTGCTAATTATGTGCAAACTATGTTTGAAAAAACAAAAGTTATGTTGGTAAATAACATCTTTGGGGTTTCAAATGAACCTGCAATTTAGTTAGAAAAAGAGTTATAAATGGGTAAAATTAATTAAAAATGAGAGATTCATATTGCATTTCAAGAGGAACATAAATAAACAAAATATGTGGCATGACAATAAACGGGATGGCCAAATAATGAGTTACTTAATAAACAACATATTCTCACATGAGATTCCCCAGTGAATCGATAAACTAGGAGTCACCGTATCTCACTAGTAGCAAATATATGTCCCCTCACTTGGCCTCCTTGATTAATTGGGGGTGGCTTTCAGAAGTGTTATTTTCTTGAGCCAAAACCAGGTTTAGTTACAGTGATTACTCTGATTGGTTAGCACTGTGCCTATGAGTACAAGGAGGGAAGAGATAGTATTCACAGTATTATTTGCCATCTCTCTCCTAGACCCCTCCTTCTTTTCATTCTCCATATGTTTTCAAGCTCCATACACGGTCTTCCAAACACCTCAGCAATCTCTCATCCCTTACTTCGGCATTGTAATGCTCCCTGTTCTAGTCTCTCTGCTTCTAAACTCAGTAATGCATCCTGATAACTAAATTTTCTTTCTGAAATTTAAATATGAGCATGTCACCCCTTCCCCCTAAATTGAAATGGTTATAAAGTTTGAACTTCACTTATTTGGCAAATAAGAACATTCCTGATCTCATGACTTCACAAATATCTAGTCTCATGACAACCATCCTCACCTGTCTTGCCTGTTTCTCACTTTTCCCTTACGTAGTCCTAAGCTGAGTACTGCTCCTTGAACAGCCCCATTATTCATGACATATGTTTTCTCCTCTTCTTGAAATGCACTCCCTCCCAAAGTTCACATGAGAATCTTCTCTTTTTCAAAATGTCAGTTCAAATAATTGCCTGTGAGGCCTTTCCCAACACCTTCTTTCAGGCAGTAGGTCCTTTCTTTTTGCTATCTATATATTTCTATTGTAATGTTTGCTTTTTGTGGCTCTCCCACAAGATTGTAAGGTCATGAGGGAAGGCTCATGTATTCTTTCATTGGTGTCTTCCTAGGGCCGGAACATCGCAATGGCCAGGGGATGTATTCAGTGAATGCTGCAGGAGAAGAAGAATAACTCAAGCTATGGTAGACAGTGGACGTGTTAGAGAAGACACAGATATCTGGAGGGCAGAGAGGAAGCTTCGGCAGAATCCTGGAGGGAACAGAGCAGAACTTCAGAGGCAGCAAAGGGGAGTACCAGGTGCGCTCCAGGGACAAAGGTCAAACTGTTCTGCCCACATGACAGACAGATAATTGGGAAAGAAGAGTGCCTCGATGGGTATGGTAGCTGGATCAGGTGGCTTTTGTCTAATAATTTTCTTTATTGGGCACACTCAATCATCTGCAAACTAAGAATTCTTTAGCTATGAATCCATTTTCTAAGTTTGAGTGAAAATGTTTTTTATCAGTTTTCTGCAAATAAGACTATTATATTTTATAATTCAGAATGCACATGTACAAAGTTATGTTTTTAGTCTGTGTGTGTAGCATATGTTTCTTTCTTCTAAAAATCAAGTACTGCTCATAGGCAGAATCCATCTGTAAAAAAAAATACAGAAAACAACAACAAAGTTTTTATTTGGTTGTGTGATACTCACTTATCCCAGTTTGACTATGTTATGTCATGTGTGACTAATGTCAATGCATCCAGCCACCTGCCTTCTCCCCACCAGCCACACAAGCTGCAGTTAAATAGGAGTGAAGTACATTGACAGACAAAAATATTTTTGGATTCACTGCTCAAGTAAAGCTTTGTTGAATCCATAGCAACCCAAGAAATACCTATATCTGTCTGGATTACTAAGGAGGCAAAATATGGATCAGGAGGCTTGAACCCCTGAAAAAGTATCCCCACACTGGGAGCTGAAATGCAGATATTCCTTTCTTCCCAAACTGATTGCAAAGCAAAGACAAAAATCGGGAACAGACTGTCCATCAAGAAAGCAGCTGGAAAAATAAAAACAGTAAAATATGTAGTTGGCATGTTGCTTTTATATACTAGCCAAATCCCCAGAGGGAAAAATGCCATGTAGATTTCAGTCAATAAACAAATATCTGACAAGAGGTCAAATAAATCAATCCAGCCTGTTATAATATATCATATGCAGAGTAATGGGAATAGAATCATCATGATAACACCAGTAACAATGTGTTTGGTTTTAAATGGATTGTGTATCTGTCATCTGCTAACCTGAATCATATGGGAGTTTGGAAAATTTTTATTTGGTGTATGAAATGCTTTGAGCCCACAAAATCTGAATATGTGAGATTTCTATCTTCAGTTAAAACACCAGTGAAAGGGGCTTCCCTGGTGGCACAGTGGTTGAGAGTCTGCCTGCCAATGCAGCGGACACGGGTTGGAAGATCCCACACGCCACGGAGCGGCTGGGCCCGTGAGCCATGGCCGCTGAGCCTGCGCGTCCGGAGCCTGTGCTCCTCAACGGGAGAGGCCACAACAGTGAGAGGCCCGCGTACCGCAAAAAAAAAAACAAAAACAAAAACAGTGAAAAAAAGTAGAAGAAAACTGAAGTAAAACTAGACAATTCAAACAAAGTATACAATTAAGTGTGAATGTCTTCATTATATAAATATCTGCGCATTATAATTTGGCATTTCTATTATCTTTTTTTTCCCCTTTGCCTACATGAAATAAAAGAAACCTATTCCTTTATCTAAGTTTCAGTCTCCCTTTCCATTTCTTGTCATTCAATGTGCAATTCATTCTTATGTTACCCAATGCAGACCTAGTCAAGCTTCAAACTCAAGATGCAAAGTGACAACTGCTTAAGTTATATTGCTGTACTGCACAACTACTAGCATACAAGGAAGA
Source organism: Monodon monoceros (assembly GCF_005190385.1). Classification (NCBI taxonomy): domain Eukaryota; kingdom Metazoa; phylum Chordata; class Mammalia; order Artiodactyla; family Monodontidae; genus Monodon; species Monodon monoceros. The sequence goes on from NW_021703785.1 coordinate 37,060,300, forward strand.
ATACTTTGCTCTACCTATAAGCCCTCTTTAGAAGATTAAGTGGATTTCTGCAGGAACCACTCAGAGTTTTATTTCTCTCACCTAGCACAGTGCCTGAGTACCAGACACTCAATAAATATTTAATAAATGAACGTAACAGGAAAAAAGGAATCATTAAATACTTGAGTGCATACTTAGTGACAAGTAGTATAGCTTTATTTTATTCAAGTACCCATAAAAGTTTTTGATACTAGAAGTGTCATTGAAATAAATCACATATTTTCTCCTTTTATATCTCTGGGTTTAAAAATTTTACATGCTACGATGAATGTACTAAAGGATGTGGAGGTGGCACTTTTTACACTAATTATGATGTCATTTTCAAAGGTAAATTTTTGTTCTCTTTCTTTCAGTATACGTGTATGAAATATATCCCTTGATTTTTGTCAATATTCACCAATTGGAAAGTTAGAAAAAGTATTTATGAATTAATTAATTTGTATCTATTATGGCCTCAAAATGGAAGATTTCTTCATTTCATGAAAATGCTCCAGCCTCCAAGTGCTAGGATGGACAAGGAGGTCTCTAATTAGGGACCTGAGTCAGAGCCTAGGAAGACTAGGGTATTCCACCCCAAACCCTCCCCCTCCATGGTGAAAAGCATGTAAAATAACTTTGCTACCTCTCTCCTCAGCCAGGAAATATGCATGATTTCTGTGAACACCTGTTTAACTCTACACTGAACATTATAAATAACCAAAATGTGTTTTCTTTACTTTCTTGCAGGAAACAGTATCTTACTCTTCCAGTGTTCAGTCACATTTAATAAAGATGAATCTTTCCAACAATTCAACACCCTCAGCTCTTTTAAAAACAAGGAGGCCGGGGCTTCCCTGGTGGTGCAGTGGTTGAGAGTCCGCCTGCCAATGCAAGGGACACGGGTTCCTGCCCCGGTCCGGGAAGATCCCACGTGAGTGGAGCGGCTGGGCCGGTGAGCCATGGCCGCTGAGCCTGCGCGCCCGGAGCCTGTGCTCCGCAACAGGAGAGGCCACAACAGTGAGAGGCCCACGTACCGCAAAAAAAAAAAAACAAGGAGGCCGACTTTTCGGAGATATTTTTTAAATTTACAAACCGTGGTGTTCTTTCCATTAGTGATAGAAAAGAGTATTGCTTGCCAATCAGACATCAAAGGCTCCCCTCCTAGGTTGAGGCTTCAGGAATGGGGGTGCAATTATTGTTGAAAGGGAAACGGATTATTTAAGATCAGCTGCTTCAGTGCCCTGATACTGTGACAGGGTCTGCAGGTGTACAGAGTTTGCCTATTGATACAAATTGAATCTGAAAATAGCAATTTATTCACCAAATCAAGCCAATCACTGCAATGCACTTTTCTCTTTCTGCTCTTATTTCCAACCAACCACTCTTAACGAATTTGCAACTTCTGTTTTACAGTGAACATTTCTGTTTTAGGAAGGGGATTGGGCGAGCTCTCATGGAAAGCCTTTCTTTTAGCCTTTTTAACTTTGAGGCTTTATTTTAGAAGACAGTTTGTTTATAGTTGTACTACTTAATCTAGGCAAAAATGATCAACACCTGTTCCAAATTGGTACTCCCCTCCCACACTCCTTTTTCTCTTCTCCACCAACTGCCATTTGCCTTCCATTACCCATAAAAAAGCAATCACATTAGCATCCTTTGTAACACAATTTCAAAACTTCAAAGGCATGCCAGAAATTCTAGAGTAAACTGCATCTTCTATATGCCAACATAATCAACTTCCAGGAAATGAGAAAGAACATAAAATAAAGACATATTTGAAGTGAATCTTTTGATTCTAACAGTTACTTCAAGTGACACCTAACAGCCAAGTCAAGAATTTGAAACAAGTAAATGAAAGATAGTTTACCTGAAGTGAAGCAAACAGACCAAAGAACTCTCAATTTGGATCAAAGACCGGACAACTAAATGGACCCTCTCAAAGATCTGAATCAACACACATCCCTGGCATTTTGCCAGGCTTTCCAAAGCTCCTGGATGGAGAAAGACCCAAAATGGCTAAGCACAGGTTGTTGTCATGGCTACAAGCAGCCAACAGAAAAAGAAAGTAGCTTAAGAAAAAGGCAGCTGGGAAACACTTAAAAGAAAAATAGGCTGGACTGGAACAAATGCATACTTGAGTGAAATTTTTAGGCAAAGACTATATTCTTTATACAGACTCAAAGAATATAAACAAAGAAAATAAATTATATCAATAACAGACCAGGTTATATTTTAAGGATATCCCATTTTATGAGGGTTTCTATCTGGAGGAGAAAAAGAAAAAAAAAAAAAAAAAAAAAGCAAGAGGAAGATAAGGAGGAAGAGAAGTGATAGGGATAACAGTAGCTCTTGTCGCCAAAATTGTTTTCTTGGCCTTTCAGAAAAACAAAACCTTCATGCAACTATCAGTCCATGTACTACTCTAAATTCTTTATCAGGAAGCCAACCAAATGAGAAATTTTATTTTACCTTCAAATCAGTGTATTTTAATATAAATGGATGGTGGGAAAACATTGAATCTTTTAGATCAAATGATATAGAACTTTATAGTCTGGTGAAAACTTGTTAACTTTAGCAAAGATTGACCAAAAACAGATGATTAACTATTAAAGAGCAAAATTTTCTGTTAGAATAAGCTAACTCCCACCGTACTCAATGGCCATTGGTCATAATTTCCATGTTTAGGAGTGCAACACTCTATGGGCAACAGTGCACTGGAACTGTTAAAACCTGTTAAATTTTCAGGAATTTTGTGATCCAGTTACTAAACACAGTCATTGTTAAAAATTAATATATAAGAACTTATGATTTAGTAAATTATATTAAAATCATTGCTTTACCAACTTTTACTCTTGTCAATGTTCTCAAAGTTGTTCCATCTATTGTAAGTGTATGGTACAGATAGTATGTAATGCACCGTATGTGCATCACTTTTCAACTCCATGCTCTGTGATATCATGTTGGTAGCTTGAAGGACTCACACCATAGAAATTACCAAATACACAGGGCTTGATTTAGTGAGTTGTTGATTATCTAAACTTGAGAGTGATGGAGAAAATATTAATACAGAATAAACTTAAACTGTGTCATATCTGTAGCCATTACTTGCACATAGTAGAAGAAGATGATGAAATGCTCTTTCAACATTTGAAAACTACTACCTGATTAAACAAATAAGTGCTTACATTGTTGATGAATGAGTGAAGTTCTGAAATATGTCTTACTTCTCTTTTACTTCTGTTTTGCCTATTAACATAAATGAAAATATCAGAAGATTCATGTTAGAAGTATACTCATTTGTCATTTGCCAGTTAAATGAAAATATTCTGTAAGAATCATTTGGTTATATGAAATTTAGCATGAAATATGTTATTTGTAAATTGTGAGCTATTCATTCTTTATATCAGTAAAATATATAATAAACGTGTGTCTGTGTGAGTATGTCTGTGTGTACACATGCTAGGGAAGAAGTTATTGTTTACTATGGTACTGTATTCTAACTTTCTCTTCTAAATGGACATGTGAAAATGGTTTAGTATGTTTTATCTTAACTCTTCTGTGAAAAGCCAAGCCATCTGTTATAGGACAGTACTAGAACATTGGACAAATGTAATGAAAAATCAAAACAAAGTCATTTCAAATATAATTCATGAGATGACCAAGAAAAACTAATATGAATGTTTCCTTACTCTTCATTAAGTATTCAAAAATCTCTATTTCTATTGAGGGAAGCCCCTTTGTTTCATTTTTCTCTCCAGACCGCAGGAGCACATTCAAAAGTACATAATTATGATCTTGCCATTGGCATCAAAAATTAAAATATTCTCTTTGGAAAAAACTCACGTCAGAGCATGAAATTAATATTGATTTATTTAATTTCCACTTGTTGCATTCCACTAGGTGCTAAGTTAAAAGCAATCCCATTTTTGAAACAGTAGACTGAATATTACTAGGGGAAGGTGGGAAGGAGTGGTTACAAAGGCTTGAGGGAACTTTTGTTGATGTTTGAGATGTCCACTATTTTGATTGCGGTAATGGTTTCGCAGGTATACCCACATTTCAAAACTTACCAAGTTACTTTTTTTTTTTTTTTTTTTTGCAGTATGCGGGCCTCTCACTGTGGTGGCCTCCCCCGTTGCGGACCACAGGCTCCGGATGCGCAGGCTCAGCGGCCATGGCTCACGGGCCCAGCCGCTCCGCGGCATGTGGGATCTTCCCGGACAGGGGCATGAACCCGTGTCCCCTGCATCGGCAGGCGGACTCAACCACTGCACCACCAGGGAAGGCCCACAAGTTACATTTTAAACATGCGCATCTTATTCTCTGTCAGTCTTACCTCAATAAATCCATTTTGAATGTTTCTAAAAGATAGGTTAAAGAATATATATATGTGCTTTTACTACATATATTTATATATAATACTATAATATAATATAATGCTATAATATTATATAATACTATGTAACACTATAGTATTATACTATATAGCATTAGTGTTACCACTGTGTAGCTGATTTTGTGCCTATGTTTTATCTTTTGTGCTATGTTCTTTTAAAAAAGTAACAAATGACTGCGCATGTGTATCAGCTACAAGGTGCTGGGATTGAGGCTTTCAATTAACACTGCAGGCATCACACCTGTTGGTGTTCAGCTGTAGCGGCGTTCTAGTCATCCTACTAATAGAAGAGCCAAAGAGGAAGGTAATGCTGTGCCTCTTTGTCAAGACAAACCCTCCCGCAGCGTTATTAATCTTCAAGCAAGTTCCCTACCAGCTACTTTCCTGAAAATCCCGACAACAGAGCTGCCCTCGGGAATTGACCACAAGCCCAAGGAATACCTAGGACTCCTAGAATGTATGTATGCCAATCTCCAGCTTCAGACCCAGTTTGCCCAACCGCAGATGGCTATTTTGGAAAATTTAAAAGCATCCATGACACAACTGTCTCCTGGGAGAGAAAGCAAGAACTCTTCTCTCCCAGCCTTATCTTGTAATCTGTTGTTAAATCACCTCTCCAATTCAGTAAATGAATTGTGGAAAAATAAAAAAAAGTAACAAACATTTTATGATAAACAGTTATTATGTATTTTAAAGTAAGAAAAACACTATATACATAGAATGAATTCTTTTTTTTTTTTTTTACACAGCAATACCTATTTACTTACATATTATCTATAGTTGCCTTTGCACTAGAACAGAACTGAGTAGTTGAGACAGATTATTTCACCTGCAAAGCCTGAAATATTTACTATCTGGCTTTTTACAGAAAATGTTTGTCATCCTATGAGCTAGATCAAGAAATAGGATACTATCAGCATTAAAAAAGCTCCCTTGTCCCCTCTCCCAGTTATAACACCGTCCCTAACCACTTTCCTGACTTCTAACACCATAAGTTACCTTTGTCTTTTTTAAAATCTCTATAGAAATGGAATTGTACATTTTTTTTGTAACTGGCTTCTTTCATTCAATATCATATTTATAAGATTCTTCCATGTTGCCACAGGTAGAAGAACTTCATTTTCATTTCTGTAGATTATTCATAGAATGTGTACCTGAAGCAAAATAATGAAACAGGTGAATTTGTTCTTGGTACCCACTCCCATCTTTCCTTCAATTACATGTGTTCTTTTTTTGTTTTGTTTTCATTTCCACTCCCAGATAATTTCCATTTTTCTCCCCTCCCCCAACCAGTCCCTCAATCCTCTCCCAGTACTTCTGAGCACTGCTAAGGATTAATGTGCTAGCTGGTTGCATTTCAATAAGCAAAACGTATTCATTCTATACATAGAATGAATTCATTTTTAAAGTGAGAAACTTAGAGAAAAAAGATAAAGATGTTTAACTATTAAAGTTAGTTAACCTAAGACTTATGAGACTACAAATTTTAAACTTTCCTTTCTTGTACTTTCATTCTTAATGTTTTTCTTCTAAATATTTTAATAATACCTGTTACTTCTCTACATTGAAATATATGTCATTTTAATACCTATTTACAGTACACACACATTGACACCTTAGAATAAATGACACTTTAATTTTGATGGATTACTTATAAATTTAAATAAGGGCTAGACAAATTTTGACATCTTCGAAGAGTTTTATTCTTTCTTAACTTAAAGTTTGACTATTAGAGTTGAATTAATCAGAAAGATAATTCTGGCAAAATCATGTTGGCCTGAAATAAAATTACCTTCTAAAAATAGTTTATATGAATTCTGTAATTTTAAACAAGTCTGTTAATATATTTTTTATCAATTTCTTGATTTATTCAATAAATATTTTGACTGAAACACTGATTATGCAAAAATGAATGAAAAAGTGATCTGCTGTCATGGAACTCATAATATCAAGGCAAGACAGATGAAATTATAATTTTGATAAAATACTTTAAAAACTGTTGGAATTTTTTCTTATCAGGAAAGGAGAGCAGAAAGAGAGGAGAATATATCTTCCTCCAATTTGTCCTGAGATGAAATTTATATGTAAAAAGCTGTGCAAAGTTAGAATCATGAGAAAAATATAATGGCTTCTTAAAAACAATGTTAATACTGTCTTTTGTAAATTTTCACTCTTTCTAATTATGTAATTCTTGAAAATATCCTATGTAGACTCTTGTGGAGGCCTGTCCTCAACCATAAAGAATTATCTACCTTTTTCAATATCTGCTATCTTTCCACCCCTTCTAAAAAGTGCTTCAGTGATTAACCTTTTCATTCAAAAGCTAATATATCCCTACGTTCCCTACAAAGCAGCTTCCTTTACTGGCATAATTCCCCGCCCGTGTTTTAAGAGCCTTGACTACGTTGTTTTGTCTTTTAGTTTGCAATGTGCTTTTGAATGATCAATATGCATTATGGAACCATGCTTATTCATTGTTTTTTCCAACCAGGAAAACACATTGCAATTCTGGCGAGAACATTTAAACATAAATAATACTACTCACCTAGTGCAACCTCTCATTACTCTCCATTTTTCAACTCCCAAACTCAAAGATTTCAGTTTGGTTTTCTATAATTATTTTTTCATTCTTTCCAGGTAACTTTCTCAGTTTAATAAATAATATTTGGAATCCCTTTATCTTCCTGTCAAAATCATTGTAAAAATGAACAGAGGGGGCTTCCCTGGTGGCGCAGTGGTTGAGAGTCCGCCTGCCGATTCAGGGAACACGGGTTCGTGCCCTGGTCCGGAAAGATCCCACATGCCGCGGAGCGGCTGGTCCCGTGAGCCATGACCGCTGAGCCTGCGCGCCCGCAGCCTGTGCTCCGCAACGGAAGAGGCCACAACAGTGAGAGGCCCGCGTACCAAAAAAACAAAAAAAGAACAGAGGCCTTGGGACACTCACAACTTCACAATTTTTGAGCCAGCCACTTTTCTTGCTGGCTTAGTGAGCCCATTACAGAAAAAGACTGCATGTTGTCTTGCATGACTAGAAGAAGAAATGTCCCAGGTGTACCCTGCATTGGACCTATAGCTTTAGACCAAAAGCAAAAAAACATCTTCCATGAGCACAAATAAGCAAAGTGGAAGACAGTAAATTGTTCCCGTAATTCAGACTGCTTAGAAGAGCCTCTAAGACCCAGCACTCTTTCACAGAGTAGGTAATTTCAACTGAGATTGAGTATACTTCTGCCAGAATCCAGGTGCCTTCTGCCTGAAATACTCTTTATGAAAAGATTAGTTTGCTCTTCATACCTCCTTAGAGCCTGTACCCTGCAGGTTGAGGGTCTCTCCCTCCATATGTTAAAGTTTACCTCCACTCTTCTCCCATTGCTAATTAAGGGTGTTGTCTGACGACTTAGGAAGAAAAATTCCAATTTTTTTACAACACAATAAAAAGTAGCAGATATAAGAAAATCTAATACATCCACAACTCCTAAAGTAAGTTTATTTATTTAGTATTTAAACAAGTCACTCACAGTAATCTATTCAAACTACTAGTAACACTGATACAGGACACTTAGACTAACCAGCCCTAAAATTACATGTTATGTTTTCAAAGTTGACATTTTGAGAGTAAAATAAAGAAAAAGAATTACTGCTTCACACTGACTTTGTATTCAAAGCATAAATGAGTGAAAAAATCGAACCATTTATAAAGCTTTGAGAGAGCTGTAATGTTGCCTCTTTATTTATGTTTTTTTCAGCCATAACCTACTTTGAAAGCAGGTGTTAAGAAAAGAACCAATAATGAAAACGCAGTGTAATCTAAAGCTGGAAACATCCATATTTTTTGTAATGAGCAAACAGATAAAAAACAAATTATTTCAAAAAATTAAAATATATGTATATATAATGAAGTTAAAAATTATCCATATTTTCTGCAGCTTACAATAATAATTTCTTCCAGAACTTTTAACTCTTTTCTTACCTGTAAAATCCAATTCAAGTAACACATGTACCCTCCAAAATACCTTGTTATTCTATGTTTAAAATATAATTTAATAAGATATTGCATTTTTCATTGTTTGAGTATTTATAGATCCCTTTTCCATTATTTATGTCTGAAATATTTGCCTTGCTAGGGTACTTTATGGAGAATTAACAATATTTGTATTGTTTTTGATTTATTATTACAGAGTTAAGAGAAGCTACCTTTGGAAACTACTCTTTTCAAAGAGACAGAGCCCTTCTGGTCTTACTAAGACTTCATATGATTTTGTAGAAACTTGCCAATGAAAAACAGGAAAAAATAATTTCAAAACAAATGTTCACAAAAGTTTTAACAAGAGGAACAATTCTACAGAGAGCACAGGTGCACTTGTACTGGCAAGAATTTTGCAATTAGCCATTGGGCTTCCAGTGGAAGTTGTTAGAAAAGCCAGCAATCATAAACTGTAGATGTGAAGGCAATTGCTAAATGTTTTTTTAAAATTAAAACGTCAGCTTTAATAAGAAAAATTTAAGAAGTAAATATTTTCAATTTAGAGAAGTATAACATTGTTTGTATTTATGCAAAAATTCTGTTGATATTAAAAAAGAAAATGGTCTCCTTTGTCCTAAGGTTTATACCTAAAACCAGAATGTTATTACATGTTATTGACACAGTTTGAATGAGACTCATTATAAGACTATTTGGACAAATTTCTGTGCTATTTTTTAGTTTGAGTTAAAAATAAACTGTGAAAGTATGAGTACCATTAGCTATATTGTATAAAGGGCACAAAATTTAAGAAGATAGTTTTTAATACATATATGAGGATTGATGCTGTTCCAGGCAAATTGCTGAGTAACAATTTGAAGAGCTTGCCTCCTAAGTACAGCAATCTGTTTTGACGCAATGTTTTGAAGCAGTAAGAATCAGTTATTAGTTGTAGATCTATCAGAATGTTTTTTATAGTTTGCAAAATCTGAGTCCCTGAATTCTAGCATTGACTCATGTTTTTAGTCTGTTTGCTAAGTTTCCTTCTAAATTGTTAAAAAATAAAAATTACATAAGCCTGAGGAAACCCTTGGAATACAAGCTGGACACCCTACCCTGACTTTTGGTCCACATTTTTTTTTTTTTTTTTTTGCCATTCCTTCAACATAAATGTACAAGTAAGGAGGCTATAATAGTCACCTTCATACCAATGAGAATTAGAATTTCTCTCTTTCTTTCTGTTGTGATTCTTTATTATAAAATAGTACATCTATCTTTTTACTGGATTTTGAAGCAGGATAATGATATATTTTCCATGTTAGAGTTGTGGGTGACTGCAACGAAAAGTTAATGTTCATATATATGATAACACCAGGTAAGCAATGAAAAGGTAATAATGAAGGGGGATAAAAGGAGCTAACCCAATGTTCAGGAAGTGTTTCTTCAAAGATACATAGGGGCTGAGTTCATCTGTCACAGATGAGACACAAAGGACTGAAGGAAAAAAAATGGAACATTAATAGGAAAAATTGCTGTTATCCAATCTCTGAGAAGACAGATGTTGGAAGGGTGTGCTAATGAGGGTATGTTGATTTAAAGAATGTCTTTCTGCCTGGAACAAGGGTGTGAAGCCATGATAATCAGTGCTGTGACAGGTGTCTTATGATCTTTAAAGGAGGACAAGAGAATTTTGAAAATTCTACCCTTCACAAATGCTATATTCACATCACTAAGTCACTGGTTCCTGGAACTGCTTACCTCTCTGATATCTGTGATATGAAATTATTAAATGTCTTTATTGCTTAAGGAGTATTTGATTGAGTCTTCTTATACTGGAAATCATTCCCAGACAGTCTGTAAAGCAAGACATTCAGTATCTTTTGAATACTTAATGTGCATTTCAATTCAGTGTTGATAAAACAATAAATGAGACATCTATTTACTGAAGACAGCAAGGATTAGAAAGAAATTCAGACTCAAATTATTTTATAAGAAAATCACTGTTACAACTTACAAACTTGAAAAGGATGGTGTTTTATTTTAATTTTCATAAATAAAATGGACAGCAATATACTCATACATTTTATACTATTTGAACTGTGAATAATAGCATACATATATAATAATCTAATGCCAGTTCATTACATTTTCAATACACTCATCCTGCCTATGACATTCATACCAAAATCTTCATTATTGGTGAAGTGGGATTTTACTAATGATCTTCCAGCTTGTTTTGTTAAAGAAAAACAAAAACATAAACCAATGGACACTGTAAAATACATACTTGTGCTCTACCTGTGCCATCCTGGGCCCAGGAAACTACATGGTGGAACCAACTCTGAAAGAATAAATATAGTAAACATTTTTTTTTCTGAAAAATATACTGTGACATTGCTTAGGTCTAAAGTTTTCATGCTAGATTGTTCTTCCGTTTCTTAAAATTTTATCTGTTCAAAACAATTTAAACTATTCAAAGTATAATTTAATGCACGTAAGTTCAGAGATATCTCACTGCTGAACGTTTAGTCTACTTGTTTTACTATCTTAGTCAATCCTAGAATAATATTTCATTCCTACAGAAAAGAATTGCATGATTACATAATGAGTATAGTGATCTTGAAATATTGTGCTCTGTTTGTTGTGTGTACACGTATACACATATGCATATATGTATATTCATGTATCTGTACATGCATACCTTGTTATTACATAATGCTTAAAGAGAAGAAAATGCAGGTTTAATGATTATCAAATAATTGTTAATTTCTTCATGGCATTTTTGAAGTTCAAAGCTGAAACATTTGCTCAGTTGTTTCACAATTAGATTTCACACCAGAGGTATGCCACAGGATACAGTGGCAGGCAGGTATGTACAGTCCAAATTGTGCAAGTCACGTAGAGGGCATGTATCTCTTTCCAAAATGTCCTATCAAGGTTTATTCTTATATGGATGTGCTAGACATAACATTTACTTGTATATATATATACATTGTACATTAATAGATATAGTCCCCGCTTCAATTCTTCTATTGTATTTACTCAGAATTCCCATAATGGCTGAATTATGTTCATAGAGTTAATACACAGTTTCTAATTTCTTAAGCGAACACCTGCAGCTGTTCATTACAACATTATGCTTCTCTTAACTTTTGAACCTTTTAAAACTAAACTCAGAAATTGGACTTCAATAAAAACGAAGACTGCTTCAAATACATAAATATGTAAGATATAATTATATGATTTAAACTATATGTTAAAATTATATTATGAAAATTAAATTATATATTAATTTTTGATTTGTTAGGGAGAAAAATGGATGGTAATTATGAGAAGGCACCTAAGGTAAATTTGAACATGAATTAATTAACTTTGCTTGGAATCAAGAAATCTCCCCACCAAATTTGTCTTCACAACAATCTCAAAAAACTGAAGAGGAAAAAATATATCAGAGCAAACATATCACTACTTCCACAGCACTACTTACAGCCAGGTTACCAAGGATGAGAACTATTGTCCTATCTGTGCATAAAATAATACAAATATTTAGAAATTTAGCCATAATCCAACATTTGTTCTTGGTTGATTTTCTCATCTGCTTAAAATTATCTGACCACACTCTGATTTTAACCTTGAAAACTTATAGACATAAATCATTAAAACTGTTCCAAACAATAAAATGTTAAAATATAACAAAAAAGAACAACTCTTATATATTTTCAAAGCTCTGATAGATTTTCTCTTTTCAAAGTGATTAGTCATGCTGTTGTCGGAAATTGGAACAGCACAGGAGCATTTTAGGAGAGTCACTGTCTGTTCTAAATCTAAAAAGGAAAAACATAAAATGCCACATCTCATAATAAACAAAATGTGTTCAGACACAACTGTAAGGAGGAATATTTTGGAGGGGAATGCGTGTGCCTTTCACAAAAATGTTGTAGGCACTGTGAGATTGGTTTTGCCCCACTGTTTCATATTTTATCTGTATTTATAAGCTAAAGTACAATTCCCCAAATCAAGTTTCCAGCCATTCAAATCTCTATTCCTACATAAAGCTGTAAACCCACTAATCTCTCAGCCTTTTGATAAGTCAACGCTGTAATCAATAGCATGCTGCCTTTAGGTCTCAGGGGCATCCTTTGATTAATACAATCTTTCCAAGAGAAACATACGAAAATCATATCACTGCAACTGCATCAGACTGTCATGAAACTTTGGGAAACTGAGACATTCAAGGGAAATGTGAAAATGAACAGTAGTAGATAAATGTCAGTTTCAGAGGTTTGGACATTTTGTTATATTTAAATTAAAGGCGATGTTATTTTGGTTCCTTCCTGCTCTAAACATGTTGGTTTTCTCTTTTAGGAGATTCTGATAAAATATGTGATCATCCCTTGCCAACATTTTCAATTCCTCTTCTGTGCAGACAGCGGGGTTTATATGATAAAATTTTAATGACCATGGACCTGCATAGCAAGCTAGGCACTGGCACATTTTCAATAAGGCTATGCATTTGTAACACTGGCATTGGGTGGAATTCTCTAAGTGGAAGCCATCATGGCTTGAAAAGCAGGCTTAGTAGTCATAGAAGCTGCTCCAGAGAAAGCGTCATTATCATGCAGCAGTCATGGGATGAAATGGGGATTTATGAATCACTGCCAAGGAAACTAAATTACGGGCTGTAAATTAAAACTGGGGTTTAACATATACCTGACACTAGGCTGGAGGATCTAGTTTTCAGATTACCTCACAGACTTAGTTAAAAGCAGCTTTAGAGTACCCCTCAATCCCTGATACATTCCCTTCATCTTTCCACAAAATCCTACACTATTTTCTGGTTACAGTGTCATAAGGGGGAAAAGTCTAAATCAACTCAGGAGAGGTTTTGGATTTCTTTTTAACTTCTTTTCAACTCCAGGTTAAGTAGTGTTAGAACTGGGGGAAAAATGCTCACTTTATTAATGTTAAATCATGAAGTTACGGTACTTTCTTGGTTTGCACAGAAATGGTTTTGGGGCTTGGCTTCTTGATTCATATATGTATCCTCAACCCTGAGCCTGGGTATATTTACACTTTCTGTAGGTTTACTGTAGCTATTCTATGAACAGATAGAAAAATCCATTATACATTTTAAAAATGTTATTTAAAGATTTGTTGTTTTTCTTCATAACTATGGCCATCTTTATGAACTCTTATGATCCCAAGTATAAACACAAAATCTGAAGGCTTGATTCCAAATCTGTATGTACCATCTTACAGAAATGATCAGGTGTCTGTTGAGTACACAATGCTATTCTTGTTTTGTTGTATAAATCTGATACTAGGAGAGTTCTTTCTGTGAGAACTATATTGCAGCTTTCACATGACAGAAATATTTTGAAAGTTCTCCTCTGGCACCAAGCACACTCTCACAGAGCATAGAAATGAGAGATGGAAACTCTCAGATAGGTCATGGTTCAGGACTGTTCCATTTCATAAATGAAAATTTATTACTGCTATTCTTCAGTATCTTTGAAAGAAAATTAACTGCACCTTCTTCTAGTAAAAACGACCAGTTTGAGAATGTAGGGGCAGAGTTTATTTACCCCCATAAACCTTAAGTCTTGGCCAATGGAGAAATGTCTTTCTGAGAAATAAGAACATCAGAATATTGGCATACAGAATGATTTTTTGGTAATAAAAATAGTGAAAAGGTTACTGTAATGGAAATGAAAAGACTGTGGTGGTGAGAGGGCTGGAGGAAAGACTTTAAATATTAGAATATGGTTGTGAGATAGTACAGTAAGGAAAAGAATTCCCAGAAGCTTAACATTAAGGTATAAATAACAGTTCATATGGAAATGATGAAAACAGCTGTTAAACAGAAATCACAAATGCTTTAAAATAAGTTACAAAAATTCCACTTGAAATCAAGAACTCACTTAGAATCCAAGGAAATCACCTCTGATAATGGCTGCCAGTATAAGAAATTGTTTGGGGTTTTATATTATAAAATGAATTAAATTTTAATTTAAGATGAACGTTTTTGGAGCAAAAATACTATAACAGTGATTACATTATGAAAAGACACATACCTCAAACATTTTCCAGATATATTTTAAGATCACTGTAGATCTGAGAGAGTATGAATAAAATGATTGTAAACACAATTACTATAGATAAGTATAGTAATTTAAATGCACATGTATATGTTTAGGATTTTAGAAAACTGCAATCAGGTGTGATGTTTATAGTATTAATTTTTTAAGATAATTGATCATAAGGTAATAACATAGTAGATTGCCTTAACAAACATACACATGCCCCAAATCTAAGTTAATTAGATTTGAACCAAACTGTATCCAATTTCCTGATGAAATTACAAATCTAATACTTAAAAAAACCCTAGTCAAATAATCTACTCTTTCCCATGATAGTAAAGCACTTAAACAATAATAATCCATTAATAAGACTTTTTTTTTTTTTGGCTGTACGTGGGCCTCTCACTGCTGTGACCTCTCCCGTCGCGGAGCACAGGCTCCGGACGCGCAGGCTCAGCGGCCATGGCTCACGGGCCCAGCTGCTCCGCGGCATGCGGGATCCTCCCGGACCGGGGCACGAACCCGTGTCCCCTGCATCGGCAGGCGGACTCTCAACCACTGCGCCACCAGAGAAGTCCCATTAATATGAATTTTTATAAAAATAAACATTGAGATCATATTGAAAACCTGGAAATATGTTTTTCAATAACCAATGGCTTATGAAATTTTTAATCTAAGTAAAAACACAGTGGGAGCAGGGAAGAGTGTTGCCAGGAAGAAATACTTAATACATTTTGCTGCTAAAAGGTTAGTATTTTGGGGAAACAATATAGATTCATCTATACAAATAAAAAAGTTACAGTTTGAATAAATAATTAACTACCAAAGACATAAAAATACTTATTTTTATTTCAGAAGGAAAACTCTACTCCTCTAAGACTTAAAAAATTAAGTATCCTATATTCACTTTGAATATTTTTCTCCATTATAATTGTTAATTTTGAATGAGGTATGGAACATTGATAGATATATTTTAAATTAAAATGAGAATTCGTCAGTATACCTTATATATGCAAATGCACGGCTCCAAATGAACATGCTAATGTTTGGGGCATATCAGGCAGAGTAGGCATTTTGTTTGTTTGTTTTGCCTTCCCAGGATCACTTTCCCCTTCAAGGAATCCCCCTTCCCAACAGTCAGTCCAAGAATGTCAGATAGAGCTGACCACAAACACATCCCTTCCTGCTCAAAGTTTGGACAAATGACACAGGTCTGGCCATTCACAATATTTGATCTACTAATCACACTGACTAGTTAAGCCTGGAGCATTTGATTTGAGCCACGGTAATGAAATTCTCTTTCTGGACTCTTTCTAAAACAGCAAAGATAGAATAACTAACACTTAGGAAATGTTAAGTAAGTGTACGGCCTTCTAGACACTGCCTGTAATAGCTAATGTAATCCTCCTGATAACCTCACAATTTTTTTTTTTTTTTTAGGTGAAGAAGAAAAGAATAGCTTTATTGCTTTGCCAGGCAAAGGGGGCCACAGCAGGCTAATGCTCTCAAAATTATGTGTCCCACCTTGGAGGGAGTAGTGAGAAATTTTATAGTAATCATTCAAAGAGGGTGTGTTAGGCTTGTGAACATTCTTCTGATTGGTTGGTGGGAAGTGGGAGGTTGGTGGCATCATCAGCCTTCTGGTTCCAACCGGTCTGGGGTGATAACCTCACTTTTAATGAGCAGGTAGGGAGTAGAGATGGCCAAGGAACACTTAGTGAAAAGAGCCTTACTGGAAAGAAAGCCTCAATGGAGCAGAGTTGATCTAGAGATGGGAAATAAAAGGAGAGCCCAGGTACTGACAACATTATTCGAGAAACAGGACATAGCTAACACTCAAGTCAATGCAGCCAGTGCCTGAACTTTTCAATACTATCAGCCAGTATGTTCCCTTTTATGTTTAAAAACAGTTGGTACAGTTGGATACTGTTTCTTAGAGTGAAAAATATCTTGATGAAAAAAGTAGGATAATGTATTACTTTTGAATTTTTATTTCATTTAATTATTATATTTCCTTTAATGTTCTATATGCAGTTCAGTAGACATACAATGTCTAGATAGATGATAGATAGATATTATAGGTAGATAGATAGATAGATAGGAAGAAAGAGTGATTGAGAGAGGAGACTTAGAACTTTAATCTCAAATGAAGAGGAGTTTGCTTACTGGAAAGACAGAAATGAAAGGTCTTTGTTTTCTCTCCCTGCCTCTTCACTAAGTTTTCCAAGACTGGATTGTTATAAGAATCTATGAAACAGGTACCATAATAACGTGGCAGAAATAAACGCTCACAAACAATTGCATTTGCTCCCGTATGTGTTCAACCCCCGGCATTACACAAGGTCATGTGACTACTTCTGGCCACTGAACTGTGATCTAAGTGAAGTGTGTCACTTCTAGGTTTTGACTACAGAAAACACACACACACAATTCTCCATTCCCTTTCTATTTTGTTGCTCTGGCAAAGCCCCTAGGTTCCCAAAGGTGCATCTCCAGTATGGGCTCATATTGTCATCCTGGATCCCTGAATAACTGTGTGGAGTGGAGGTGTTCTGTTATGCATGGGGTTTGTAGAACAAAGGAGAAGAGAAGTTTCGTGATGTTGAATCTCTGAGATCTTGCAATTTGGGGAGAGCTGAATTGTTTCATTTTACTACAACATGACCTAACCTATCCTGATAATTGCAACACCTCTGTACTTTTGCTGGAAATAAGCTATAGAAGATAGTCTCCTGAGTTCACTCTATCTCTATAATCTCCTTTAAATCAAACAGAATATACATTCACTTAATATCAAGTAATTAATATACAATTTTGGTTAAAAATGTGTTTTCAATTGTGTTTTCCTGATTAGTGACTTAAATTCTTATTTAAGATAAAGCCACTTCATCTCCTGTTACTAAATACATTCCAGAGAAGAAAAACAACACAAAACCACAAAGAAAAATCAAGTATCTATGTGAAAAAGAAAATAAAATGACCAAAACAAATATAAAATCAGTCATGTGTTATCACTAGGATAACTGCAAACAAAAACAATTAACTCTCTGAAATTTTCCTTTTTAACAAGCTGGGCTGACGTCATATACAGATAACTTTCAGTCATTACATTAGCAATTCTCTTTCTCACTATTCATTCCAAAACAAACACTGCTTGTCTACTATGTGCCAGCCACAATGAGAGTATCAGAAATACAATGACAAATGGTGCTTAGCTCCAAGAGTTCAGGGTTTAGTAGAAAAACAGACAAGAAAATAAACTATTAGAATGTGCTGTGCTGCGCTCTAACAGAGGTATGGAATGAACTTGCAGGAGCCCTGTGGAGAAAAACCCACCGCTTCCTAAGGAGTGCTGGGCTAGAAATTACATTAAAGGTTCTCCCTGACAATCTTTGCAGATAAAAGAGAGTTTGCCATATACAAATATTAATTACAGTGAGTACATGAAAACAGATGAATTTAAAAGGCCATCAAGTTGTGAGAAAATAAGTCATATTTAGAGAATTTTAAGAAACTCCATGTAAGTGGGACATGGAATTCATATAACAATCAGCTATATCATAGTCAAAAGAAAAAGAAAAAAATATGT
Source organism: Monodon monoceros (assembly GCF_005190385.1). Classification (NCBI taxonomy): domain Eukaryota; kingdom Metazoa; phylum Chordata; class Mammalia; order Artiodactyla; family Monodontidae; genus Monodon; species Monodon monoceros. The sequence goes on from NW_021703785.1 coordinate 37,078,344, forward strand.
CAAATGTCATGCAAAAGATTTGGGACTTTACACTCAAGGGATAGGAAATTACTTACAAATTTTAGGCTGGAAGAGGACATGCCAAATTTTTGTTTAGAAAGCTCTTCTTGGAAGTAATTTAGAGATTGTAGCACTGGGGGAAGAGATGTAGGGCTGAGACAGAGGTTGACATCTATTGCAATAGTCCATGTAAAGAATGATTAGAGATTGAAGCAAGCCAGTTGAAATAGGCATAGGAGTGCTGTATGAATTTAAGTGATACATCAATAAGACTTAATGACCCAGCAATTCCACTCCTGGGTTTATATCTGAAAAAAACAAAAACACTAATTCCAAAAGATACACACACCAAACGTTCATAGTGGCATTATTCATAATTGCCAAGATATGGAAGCAACCTAAGTGTCCATCAACAGATGAATGGATAAGGAAGTTGTGGTATATGTGTATACACACACACACACACACACACACACACACACACACACACACACAGAGGAATATTACTCAGCCATGAAAAATAATGAAATTTTGTCATTTGCAGCAACATGGATGGACTTGGAGGGCATTATGCTAAGTGAAATAAGTCAGACAAAGACAAATACTATATGATATCACTTATATGTGGAATCTGAAAAATACAACAAACTAGTGAATATAACAAAAAAGAAGTAGATGCACAGATATGGAGAACAAACTAGTGATTACCAGTGGGGAGAGGGAAGTGGGGAGGGGCAATATAGGGGTAGGGTACTAAAAGATACAAACTATTATGTATAAAATAAATAAGCTACAGGGATACATTATACAACATGGGGAACAGAGCCAATATTTTATAATAACTATAAATGGATTATAACCTTTAAAATTGTGAATTACTATATTGTACACCCATAACTTATATAATATTGTACATCAGCTATACTTCAATTAGAAAAAAATAGACTTAGTGATCAGCCGGGTGGGAAGTGAGGGGGAAGAGGAAGGGAAAATCTAAGATTTCCTCTCTGTGACAAAATGGATGGTGGTGCTAAATACAGAAATAAAACATATAGAAAGTAGAACATTGAAAACAGTGTGATAAAATTACAGGGCCCATGGGACATAAAGGTAAAATATGCAATAGCTGGAATTATAGATTTAAATAATAGGAAAATGTTTGGGTTGGTTTAATAAGAGGGAAGAAATTTCTTAAAGTACATGGAAAAGTATTGGCCCACCTAACAAAGAATCCAAAATTAAAGCAAGTGTGAGGGTTAGTTGATCTAGTGGTTTAAAACTGCTGTTGATTACCAGTTCCTTTATCTTTATGTGTTCTGCAGTTGCTTCATAAATCCACTGTCTCTGATGGTCATGAGATGGCTCCCAGTACAATAGTCGTGACTATGTATATATAACCTAGTTCATGTCTTATAGGAGAGCTGTACTGGCCTTCTACCTTCCGTATAAATGCATGTAAACTTCAGGCAGGCCAAAGCAAACCTCTCATCAAATTAATTAGGCTAATCCATTTCTAATCTAGGGAAAAAGGAATGGTAATCACAAAACTAGCTCATTTAAACAAAGTTCTAGCCCTTGGGCAGGGGTCAGGATGAAGAAAGAAACCCAGACATAATCAGGGTGTTGTTGGGAATGAGGGGTAGAGTCACAGATACTAGGCAGACAACAAAAAACATCCACAAAGCTCAAGAAAGAAATTGGGATAATTTCTGAAACTCCTTTATCCTGAAGCTGTGCTAAAAGGGGGGAAAAAAATGGAAGACAGCAAGATCTTTTCGAAGTGAAAAGTTTAAAATACCCTTTGCTTCAGAAAATAGTAAGAAATATAATCTTATAACAACATTCTATTACTAGTGTGGCTAGAAGGAAGGGATCAAAATTCCCATCACATTGTATGGCTATCAGAATGAGAACCTAAATGCCAACTCCACAAGGAATTCTCAGGGCTTCTCAAAAGTATTCACTGTGTGTTTTCTACATATAAGAAAAGTTGTGTTTGTGCACAATTTATGCACACATGTACAAAGTACAACTCAGTCATTTCTGTAGTCCCAAGAGAACTATGCCCTAAGCTTTCTCCAGGCCATCCCTTTTAAAACAACTCTAATTCTTTCAATGGAGTGTGGTAAGTGGAACAGCAGATGTTAAAGTATATCCTGGGATCTTCCAAAGGTTGCTGACTTTACACTACAGTTCCAGAGATAGGCAAAGGTTGTGACTAAACCTTACTGAACATCAATAATTCAAGAAAATGACCAAATTCATGGAGGTGGTGGGGGAGTCCCTTAAGAACATGGATGTCAGTTTGTATCACAGCTTCAGTGAAGGAGAAGAAATGACTCTCAATGAAATGAGAGGGAAGGAGTGGAGAAGAAACTTAGGGGCATGACCTTTCAAATCTTTAGCAAAGTTACTAAAAGTATCAAATGTTTGTTGTGGATGTAATTTTTATGGAAAACTGATGGCACAAAATAAGATATTCTGCCAGTACAGTGTGATTATAGTAGAGATTGTGCACACAAAGAGGGCAGAAAGTGAGCAGATGATGGAAATGCAGCCCAAGGGAATTTACAAATTGTGGAAAAAGATTGAGACATTCTCAGGATATAAGGTATTAGGGAGACAGGACAAGTTTACTCAGATCTCCAAGAGACAGGGGGAACCTCAGCAGGGATCTGGGTAAAATAACATTTGGAAACAGAGCCCTTTCTCTACGTCCTTATCATTTCATTGTGGATGCCTGACATGGTCAATGTCAGGCATCCAAAATGAAATGTCAATGTCAGTGGATGCCTGACATGGTAAATGTTCCCAGTTGAGTTTGAGTTGTTCTACAACATGACTCAAATGTTCTTTCCCTATTTTATTTCTCACCATACCTTATACAAATGCTGTGTTCAGGCCAAGCTAGATAGTGTATTGTGTGATTTCCTCTCAAGCATTTCTCTTTCTTCCCCATAGTCTAAGATAATTTCAATACTTATCTCTTCTCATCTCAGTGCATCTGGCTGACTATACCTGGTCCTTCTTGGTCAGTCACAGACTTTGTCTCTCTCTCCACCTCCCACCTTTGCTTTACATCACTTGCTTTCTTGTTTGATAATGCAGTGGCACTGCCCAGAAAGAAAATTAATGAAAAGGCTATGCTGTGACTAAAAAACAACAATGTTTCAAGTAACCTCAAAGGCTAATAAACTCTGAATTTTTTGATATGCTATTTAGCCATGGAATTGAAAAACCCAATTGGAAACTTTAGCATCAAAAAGTAAATGTTTTTAATGTCCTTATTATCCCTACTACTAAAATTTATTTATTTATTTATTTTCTAAACTTAGAAACAGTTTTATTAAAAGATGGCTACAATAAATTGCCAAGGGAAAAAGGAAGTTGTATATGTGTGTATATATATTTGTGTGTATACATGTACACATACATATATATGTGTACAAGTATATGTATATATATGTGTGGATAGATAGAGATAGATGGATAGGTCTAATTGATAATGTTTAGGTTTGCATGTTGGTTTTTCCAGCTGTATAAGCTAGACCTACTACTAAAATTTAATTGAATATGATGGCATGCTTAAGTGTTCCTTTTCAAAAAGAATAAACACTTAGCCTCAATTTGGCTGTCCAGACCATTGAGGAAAGAAACTTTCTATCAAATTCTGGTAATTATTGTCCCTTGATTACTTCTGGTGTTTGTTTTGTTTTTATTTTCTTTTTCTTATTCTTTATTTCTTATTTTTTCTTTTTATTCCCTCTCCTCTTACTGAATGGTACTGGTGTGTTTTTGGCCAAAGAGAAAAAGGAAAAAGGAGAGTATTTATCTAAATGAAACTCATCTTATCCACCTCAGACTTAAACTCAAAACATTTCAAACATAGTTTATAATAGTAGGAGATCTTCATCTGAACAGATTATAATTCCATCCTTGGTCAGTGGCCCATGCTATTATTCACACTATTATAATATGTTAAGAACAAAATCCCCTGAGAATATGATTATTATAAGGTAATGTACTCTCTTAGCTATGTGGGCTTCACTAGCAGTTATAAAAATGTTGCCAAGATTACACTGTAGCAATTAGCCCTTAGTGTGGGCTGCTAATGTATTTTACACTCAGCTTTAAGTTAGAGACCCTAAGCTGTTTTAGAAAATAACTGTTAACCAGTTTTTTAGATTAACAGGTAGAGACAGACTAACAAATCTTGGTCAGTCAAACAAACCTTTTTCTGTTTGATAAAACTGATAAAGCTTAGTAAAATATTAATGACTGTATCACAACAGCAAATACAAGCACATGAAAAGGCATAGCTTTTTAAAAAGACTTAAGTTCAAATTGACAATGATCAGTGTGAGGATCTCTATTTTGGCAAACCCTGTAGCTTCACTCTGTTTTTAGTGTCTAATGAATTGAGAAACTATGATGTTTTCACTTATGTTATCACTAAGAACAATCTATTGAGGGGATGTTTCCCCATGTCGGAGTGAGTCATTCGAGCTACAAAAATAAAATTAAAATGGCAATTGTCTATGGTAACACAGGAAATGTATACCAAAAAAATACTCTACTGTAACATATTACATCAATAGGGAAAACACTAAGGAAGCCCTGCTTATCCTGATGAGGAGAAATACATTCTTATTTTTATCTGAAAGAATGAAAACCCAAAAAAAATGAGAAACAAGAAGAGTTAGACACAGAGAGTTAGACTAAGGAACAGATCATTTTAGTATAATCTAGTAAATGTTCTGATAGGACATTTCAAACAGAGCAATGCATATAAGGTGCTTATCATCATGCCTGCACAGTGAGCACATGCTATGTGTGGGCTATAATATGTATACAACATACAAAGTGCTAATGGGGAATGAAGCAGAGGCACTTAGACAAGGTTAGAGATGTCCTCTTGGTTTCATAACTAGTGGCAAAACCAGCTGGAATCCAGGTTTCTTAGCCCACTCTAATGGCTTTTCCAAAAGGCCACAGTGCTCACAGCCTCCACTGGAATGATATCTTTGAGTTGAATAGTAAGCAGCACCTGCTGAAGTGCATTTGCCTTTCTCTTCCCTTCTCCAACCCTACCCACGTAAAAACAAAACACTTTCAAAATATTCATTATGCATTTCTAATTATAGCTCTAACCAAAATGACATCTTCAGTAGAAAAGAGTGGCATTTTCCTTTTGATTTCATATATATAAATAAATCATACAAGACTTTAAAGGTTAAGTTATGTAAAATATATAGTTACATACAAAGGACTCTGCCTCCTTCTGTTCAGTGGAAATTGACATCCAGAAGGTCTTCTCAATAGTCTTCTATTTCCTTCCCACCCTTGCTGGTTACTAATTTGGATTCACAATTTCACCTTAAGTTCTTGATATAGCTTTACAAATGGATATAGGAATGTGCGAGTATAATGCCTTTAAGTAAAATTAAACATATTAGTGAAAATGTACAATGGTATTCCAAGTCAAACAGCATCTAACGGCATGCCACCAAGCTCTTATATTCTAATACATATCAACTTACACAGAAAGCCAGCTCTCCTGATTTAAAAATTTCGTGCATGGTGAGATGAGAATGCCAATGCCAAATTGGAAGATTGACTTAAGACATTACATGAATTTATTCATCCAAAAGCACTGTAGAACATATTACCGGTTTTCTACCAACAAAAGTACGGTACAATTTATGAACAGGATTTCTTTGATAAATCAACTCAGAGGGGTTAATTACTTGCAAAATTGCTGTTTCGGTTATCGCTTTTCTTTTCAGTAATAGAAAAATAACTTTCAGGCTACTTCTGTCATTTTATGTGTTGCCTATCCCTTACCCTTGACCACTGACCTCATAAGCTTATGATTCCAAAGATATAAATAGGAAAATTGGTCCATAAAAAAGATCTTGGCAAGTAATTTATTTCAAAAAGAATCCAAACACTTGCTCATCTTATAGTCTAACATAAGAGCTCCTCCTTCATAGACTGGTAACTGAAAACGGCATGGAAACCAGGGTTTAATGTCTTGACTGGGTGTGACTTTCCCCTTCCAGAAATCTATCCCTCTCCCAAGTGGTTCACAATTACTGCATTTTTTTTCAGGAAGGCACAGTAAATTTTATATATGTGCCATAGTGGCTCTGAAAACAAGCCCATGCCCATATGCTCAGGGCCCGAAGTGCCAGTGTCAGGAGCAAAGGGGGATGAGGCCATGCTTATAACAGCATAGCTCGCTGCCTGCTTTTTCCGTTTCTTTTCCTGTGCTCGTGCAGTGACTCGGGGCCTTTACTCCCACACAAATGTGTGTTCTCAGCCTCGGAGGGAGAAGGCCAAAATAAAGAAATCAGACTGCCTGGGAAAACAAAGATAATGGTAAATGGGTGGGTTCGGGATAGAACAAATGTGTGAACTAACGTTCCCTGGGCCTGCAAACTCCAAGGTTATTTGGCTTCAATTAAAAGTTCAGTAAAGGGCTTCCCTGGTGGCGCAGTGGTTGAGAGTCCGCCTGCCAATGCAGGGGACGTGGGTTCGTGCCCCGGTCTGGGAAGATCCCACATGCCGCTGAGCGTCCGGGCCCGTGAGCCATGGCCACGGAGCCTGTGCGTCCGGAGACTGTGCTCCCCAACGAGAGAGGCCACGGCAATGAAAGAACCGCGTACCGCAAAAAAAACAAAAGTTCAGTAAAATCTGAACTTCTCCTGGATCGTGGGCAGTTTAGAGGCAGGGCCTCTGTACCTCACAGGTGTGTCCTTGTCCTGAACTTCTCCTGGATCGTGGGCAGTTTAGAGGCAGGGCCTCTGTACCTCACAGGTGTGTCCTTGTCCTGCTCAGGGACTCCCACAGTTTTTGCACACAGTAGGTGTTCATATTATGTCTTTAGAATTGAATCTGCTGCTGGAATAGCTTTGTTACCCTGACAGGCAAACACAGGGACCCATTACAGTTTCAAAGACATAAAACTGAAATACCTGCAGGGTTTGCAATGGCAAGATGTGCTTAAAACCTTAGGAGAGGGACTTCCATGGTGGCGCAGTTGTTAAGAATCCACCTGCCAATGCAGGGGACACGGGTTCGAGCCTTGGTCCGGGAAGATCCCACATGCCACGGAGCAACTAACTAAGCCTGTGCGCCACAACTACTGAGCCTGCACTCTAGAGCCCACGAGCCACAACTACTGAGCCCTCGTGCCACAACTACTGAAGCCCATGTGCTTAGAGCCCGTGCTCCGCAACAAAAGAATCCATCACAATGAGAAACCCATGTACCGCAATGAAGAGTAGCCCCTGCTCGCTGCAACTAAAGAAAGCCCACACAGCAACGAAGACCCAATGCTGCCATAAATAAATAAATAAAGTTCCCTTTAAACAAAAAACCTTAGGAGACCTTCTAGTCCCCTTGAAAGGTAAATAATTTTTTAGATGTGAGTGCATTGTAATCAGATGTTTCTAATAGTCTAAAATTAAAAATGGGCTGCTCTCTCTAACTTTTAGCTTTCCTTAATTGGTACTCCTTGTTCTAATGGAAGGTGGCTTTCCTAACTACTATGCTTTCTGTGTTTAGTAAAATATGAGCATACATGTAAAAATAATAATATTTGAATGATATTGAAGTCATTATTTCATGGACCAAGCACATTGCTTTAAAAAGGATCTGAAGCATATCATATATATGGATTTTATGAGCTGTCTTACAGGCACATACTAAGGAATGATGTTGCTAACAGTAGGCATCTGTAAATTGGGGAAAATCATCTACTGTTCTATATTTCATACACGGACATCTATCACATTAGGGGTAAAACATATTCTAAACATTCTGGAAAAGCAATCCGATTCTTCTTCCCAGCAATGAACAGAGTTTTCTCAAGGGACAGATTATTGTAGTTACCTCCTCACTGCTGGTGGAGCAGAAGCCCAGGAGGCGTATGTATACACATCAAGAACTTCTTAACACCTTTTGTAGGAATCTTTGCCTGAGGATGACTATAAAGAAGCCATGTGCTTTTCAACAAGGCACCAAGCACTTACTGGTAGCTGGCTATCTCCATCTTTTCTTAAGGAGCTATTTCAAAGCAGACACTTACCTTGCCAGTCCATGAAATAACTGCCAATTTGGGAAACTCCTGTGCATTAGCAGTTTAAGAAATTTAATAGGTCTGTAGGAAAATATGTTCAAGGGAAACACAAAATGTATAAACATAAATACTATTTTCTACTATATTCTGAAGAACTGCATGCAGCCCCCAAATTCTGCAGATAGACAGCAAGACAAGATATCCAACAGTTAGTGTTTGTTTTGTTCCTTGCCTTCAGAAAACAATGAATTCAGAATGAGCAATAGTAAATTCAGAGGGAATCATAGAGAATGAAAATGTTGTCTAGTTGACCTTAAATGTTTGCCACAGGATTTCCTGCAGGTTCTTCTGAATCCCAGGCTGATACTGTGTGGGGTGCACAGTATGGAACAAAATAATGAAATACTTTGGTTTCAATAATGAAAACATAGCATTTTCTTCACTAGAGATTTGCTCTTTGCAGGTGGATTTACCATACTATTTTTTGTTGCAAGAGATACTTCTTGATCTGATAACATTTATTCTGGTGTCCCTTATATATGCTTAAGCAATTCACTGTTCTTTGGATCTAATCTGTTTGACCTCTCCACACACCCCTGAGCAAGGAGAGGAAAAAAAACACAACTTCACCATAATGACAATTAGTGATTCCAACTACTCAGTTCTTACTATACTGGTACTTTAGTTTATATTTGCAAATTTCTACTCTTCTAAGAATAAATCTCTTTCAATGTGATCTCTACTGGGTATTCATAAGAAGCACTAATAATTATGTTCTTGGCAAGCTAATGATAATTAAACCTAAGCAAGAAAAAGAGAGCAGAACCCAGTTTATAATGAAGTAATCATAAGCTTACTCAGCTATAAGGAGTATTCAGGTACGTATTGTTATTGTACAAAGCACTTCTAAAACATGCTGTCATTTGGCTCAAACTTAATGGAAGCTTAGGATTGGTACTTTAATAATTGGAACAGTGACTCTGACTAGTGAAAGATACGAAACTAATGAAACTGGCAAGTTGTCTTCTTTAAGCCAGCAAATTCTCTGTTCTAAAAATCATGTCTATCTGACAAGCAGGAGGGTATGTCTCACATGGGATCCTAGAGCATTTACATTCCTTCAGATTTCCATATTTCATATTGCTTCTTTTTCCCTAGATACAAAACAAGTATTGATTCAATATCACCCTGCTGTCTATTTTAATTGAAATCTTCAGCATATATAAACATGACAAGAGTTAGAAATAGAAAATACTACTAAAAGCTCCACAAGTAATAGATATAGGTCTTTGAGGGATTAGAAACCTATTCCTTCACTTGGTTTTTGAATTGTATTAATGGCCACAAATGAAGATGCAGCAGCAGTAGGAATCAGTCAGACTCTGCTTAGAGCACAGATCAAGTAGAGAATATTTCAAGATTCATAATTTAAGGAAGATTCTTTATTTAACCTGCTCCAAAATAATTACCCACCATACTGACCGTAGCAATTAAAATATCTACTCTTACAGCCTGTGGGTTAAGCCATTTTCTCTCCAGAAGTTGCTTGTGAAATGCAAACACATTAATAAAGGCAAAGAAAACATTAAGTTAGTTTGAAATTAGCATTGACCTGCCAACTATCCTTGTCTCTCATCTTTCTGGGAGATGGGTCTGAATAAGGACTAGTGGTTGTTTTTTTTTTTTTAATATTTATTTATTTATTTACTTACTTATTTATTTATTTTGGCTGCGCCGGGTCTTAGTTGCCCTGGCAGGGGAACTAGATCCAGCATGCATGCCGCAACTAAGAGTTCACATGTCGCAACTATTGGTCTCAATTAGGGGTAAAAAGCAGAAGGTACAATGAAAAGGTCAATCAACACAGGGGTCCATGAGCAAATAGTGACCGGTGGATAAGGAAAGACTGAAGGGAAGCTCAACATTTTTCACAACTGGCTGGCAGAAACCATCCTGCCTTTCAGTCTCTCTCTTTTTCCTAATACACCTTGAGCTATCATATTACTTATCAGGTCACGTATTTGGTAGGCAGGGTGATACAACTAACCTAATCGGAGGTTGAATAACTTGAGCTGAGAAATATCAGAATAATAGCTACCATGTTTTTAAGTGTTCCAGGGACTGTGTTAGATATCATTTGATATTATTAATACTTGCTACAGCTATGCAAGTCCATGTGTTATAGATGGGGGAAATAAAACTTGGAGAAATTAAGTGGCATACAAAAAGTTGCTATAAGTGATAAGGTTAGAATTTGGCTCTCATGTTTCTGACTCCCAGTTCAATTTCCCAAAGAATTATTTGATGCTATTATATGCAGAGAACTATCAGTGAGCAGCCAGCTTGATGAGGGGAAGCAAATTGGTGGACAACACATACGGCAAGGGGTGAGGGGGAAAGGGGCCAGGGGAACACCCTGAGAAATGACATCGAAGTGAGAGTAGAAATTAGTCCTTTAAGAAGGGGTTAGCGAAAAGATAGGGAAGATATCCAGCCAGGGAAATGCATGCCTGAGGCTAAGAAGGAAGAGAGGCTGATGGACTCCAGGAATTAAAAGAAGTGAGATGTAGAGGTCAGCACTCAGATCACTTTGTAAGCCCTGTTAAGGATTTGGGAGGTTATCTGAAGGCTAACTAACAATCCATGGAAAGTTTTACTTGTCAGTTTCATATATATATAATATATATCATAAAAGATCACTTTAGCTACAGCTTTAAAAACAAAACAAACAAAAATCCAAAATTTTGCATTAGGTTAAGAGTGGATACAAAAAGACCAAGCAAGTGAATGCACAACAGGACAAATTTATATAAATTATATTTAATTATAAATTTACTTATAATTTATATATTACAAATATATAACTTCATGGGATGTGGATGAGGTAGAAAGAACTGAGCCGTGTGATGTATTTGTGGAGGTGGAGGGTGGGAAAACAAGGGCCTTTTGAGGTTTCTGGTTGAGGAAGTGGCTCTGCCATCTACTCAAACAAGCTACACAGCAGAGAAGTCCATGGCCCCGTTTTAGACAGGAGGGGTTCCATATGCTACAGATTTCCATCTGGTGCTGCGCATATGGACATGACAGTTAAGCAGTTCTACCCGCGCTTGAAAGGGAGTGGTCTCATCTAGAGATGCAGCCCGTAGTCTAGGAGAAGGTGGAGAGGTCAAGGGTGCTGGAGTGCCCTGTTCTAGAGAAGCCAGTGGGAGCAGGTAAGGAGACCCCAGATAGAGGACATAAAGAACATCGTGAAAGAAAATGTGAATTTAATTTTCTTCTAGGTGATTCAACTGGTTTTATAAAAAATGAGGGGAAAACAGGAATTAGTGACAAAGCTTTGTCCAAAAATAAGTGCCATATGCACATCTAGAACTGCAGTTTTGCTCTATCCTCCAGGAACCTCAAAATGAAAGAGGAGAACAGAAGGGTAAAGAGGCCACAAATAGCACAGAGGAAACAAGACATAGGATGAGAAACGGCAAAGTTATAGAATGAGGGAAATAAAATGTGGTGCTCTGGGGTGGGAAATTTTGGTTAACAATGTGAAATAAGATAAAGGATATTGGAAAGGGGGCCGAGGCTAAAATGTACATAAATGACATTAGCTTGCTCTATTTTGTGTGTACTCTCCCTCCCTCTCTGTCTCTCTCTGTCTCTGTCTCTCTCTGTCTCTTTCTCTCTTACACACACACACACACACACACACACACACACACACATCTTTATTCTCCATACCATAAGCTATCTCAAAACAATGACTTTATGCTGAATTCATCTCCTCCATATTCGTGCCCCAAGAACAAACAAAATAATGCAAAACACCTTTGTGATTCACTGGTTAAATAATGTATATGATGTATGATTTGCCTATTAGGCCAAGTTGTCTTTTACATTAGGTGTGTTGATAATACAGATGACACATTTAAGTTTATAATTCCAGTATTTATCAGATTCATGTTTGAAACAAGTTCTGTGATAACCTGAACAACAACAACATCTAACAGTTAATAAGCACTTACTCTATGTCAAGTATTTTCTAAATAATTTATAACTATTAACTCATTGAATCCTCATAAAAAGCCAACAAACTAGAGATTATTATACTAGAGATTATATTCTAAGATGTTCTAAAACTATGGAACCTCTGACCCATCATCAATGGAAGATACAAGTGATTGATTCCCCCCACTCACGCACCCACTCACTTTGGGGAAAAAAAGAAAAAAAAAACTAGTTGTAACAGGTAGATTGGTAAAACAAAAGGAAATAAAAGGAAGAGGAGGGGCAAAACATTAAAGTTTTCATTTTATTCTTTGTGACCATGTATTGAGAATCACTTCCAAAATCTCTTCATAATATCAGTAATAGTTCATTTTAATTGAAGACACATAACTTTGTTAATAGAGTAATATATTAAGAAAACTCTGCTATTTTTAGATTTTATTATTTTTATTTTCATATATTTTAATTTGCAAATGAGAACATAAATGTATTCTGTTGTGTACACATCCACATTTGCTTATTTTTGGGGATATATGAGCTTTTGCATATAGTGGTCCAAAAGATGTTGGATTCATTTGTCATTTCTGCTGCAAGTCCTAATTTTGTCTAAAACTAATTCATCTAAGAGCCCTCAAAGACCTAACTAGGAGCTTTGGAGGTTAGATAAGTTAGTATAAGCAAAACTTCAGAGTTTTTCTAGGTATCATTTTCTAATGCACACTTAATGGATGTATGTTTTTGACAGTCATGTTAACATTCAGCACCTCAGAGGAGAAAAGAAAGCTTTGCCATGATTTAATGTTAAGAAACTTGTTATAATCAAGGCAGCTTAAAGGGTTAAAAGTAGAAATAAAAGGACTAATTTCACCCTGAAAAAAAAATCACAATTCTTAATGTTGGGAACATTTACATCCCACATCTGTCATATTATTCAGCACTGGGACATGTGTTCAGTAGAAATTTAAAAAACATACTTTGCATTGATAAATGAATAAATGTGTTTGCTTGAGCCACCATATATGATAAGCATATTATATTTGTTGAGACCATCAGAGAAATTGTACTATTCTAAAAGTAACTTGAGGTGCTGATTTCCTGCTTAAAGTTTTCACCATTGCATTGATCCTATTATTAAACTTAATTTCTCTTTAGTGGATTATATTTTATTATTTCTACTTAAAAGTCATTGAACTGTTTCGATCCTACCTGGGTTTTTTCCCTTTGAGGAAAACATTACACTTACTAAAATTTATTCCTTTTTTTTCTCTGAAGTGTTTTTTTTTTCTTAATAAATCTCTTTAATAACTTAACTTAGCACTTACATTTGTTTGGATGTGCCATCAATTCTGAGAGTGAAAACAATGATGATAACATGTATATTACATTTGTTGAAACATTAAATATGAGTAATAGTTGCTGTAGGAAGCATAGGTCAAAATGAACTCTGAGAAGTTCCAAACAGTTTATAACTGTCAAATGTTTTTTCTGAAAATTCTGGTACATTCATTGAGATTTTAAGATAAATATGTGTGTATCTGAACAGGCAGTGTGAGCAGAATAAACAGTCATCCAACCCCCATTCACTTAGTATCTTTAAATACACAGTACTCCTCCTCGGATTTTGGTTAGATTCAAAAGGAATTATGTATTTCTAGACCTCTGAAGGGGTGGTAGATATTATATTCTGAGAAAAATAATGTCTAAATAGAAACAGTGTAAGCAGTACAGAACAAATAAATAGAGTATTTTCAGAATAAAACATGCACAAAAAGAATCTTCAATAACTGGCGTACTGTTATTTCAAAAGGAGAAACCACAGGATACTAGAATATTTAAAGAAGTCTTATCAGTTCTCATAAGGTGGTTAATGTACTAAATGAGGCCAGGGCTGCAATTTACTTATTTAAGAGGAAAACACTTATTTGTTTAGAAGAATGGATGGCACTTAAAAAACATCAGTAAGGGTCTAATTAACAAAAATGTGATTGTGTCTGGATCTGATCACTACATCTATTCTAATCAGCTAGCTAACCAGATACTATCTATGTCTGTATCTCTATGTCTATTTTTGTATTGCTGGGTTTATTTGCTTTCCTGCTCCCAGTAAGATGCACAGTCAATATTTAATTACATTCACTAAAGGAGGGGATGGAGTTTCAATATTACAGATGATAAAGAAATTTTCTTGGTACAAGTGTGTCTCAGGAGACTCATTTAAAGAAGACCCCAAGCATCCCTTACAGTTCTTTGCTCTCAAGCAGACAGCAAAGTGTAAAATTAGGAGCCCATGTTCTGAAGTGAGAATCATAACTCTATTATACTGTGTAAACCTTGACTAATTAACCTCTCCAACCATCCATTTCCTCCTCTGTTAAGTGAGGGTGAAAATGGCACAGTGGTAATAAGAGTATTGTGAGGATTATATGGGAGCCTATATGTAAAGCATTTAACATAGAGCCTTGTACTCAATAAGTGTCAGTGGATGCCTTCCCATCATCACCACCACCACCATCATCAACATCCTCACTTACCACACTATCACAAAGGCAGGGAGGACAGATTCAGTCTAAGCTTTTAAGGCGGCACTGATGATGTTTGCACTATTTTATATATATTGTGCAAAGAATGTGGGCTACAAAGGTGAAGAAATTTTTATTCTGTAAATATATTACTACTCTATTTGTCATATATTCTCAGATTCATGACCATATAGATACTTAATTAGAAAGATACAACTCATCACCATGAAAAGGGTATTCTTGGCTTTTTAACATTTCTGGTTGAATATCGGCTTCTTTGAAAACCAGTGGTCCTCACAGCTACTTGATGTGCCTCCTTGAGTTTGAGAAAGGTACCCTGTGAATTCTGATATGTGTTCTCCAGACTGAAATCCATGATTCAATACATATTTTCCTTAGAATAGTAGCTGCTTCATTGCTGAAATGAGTCTGGGCAGCCTGAATCTGATTGACTGGAGCTTGGGAGAGAGGTGCTAAAGTTGACTCTATGTCCACAGAGAAGCAAGGCCTTTAGTCTTGGTGGCCATTGAACCCACTGACACGGCTACTTAGAAATAATCAAATGTGTGGGACGATGAGAAGTCATTGTCTCTGCTTTCCCAGAAATCAGTGTCATTCACATACCTTTGCCCTCAGAGGTATTGAGGCAGGAGATAGATGGGCCCCAGTCTGAACAGCTGGAGTTTCTCCCCCGTGGACAGATACTCTAAAATAGCAGGAGTAAGAGAGGAGATGAGCCCTGACCAGATAAGAGATAAAAGACCACATATTCCTCATTCTCGAAGTCAAGGAGAACTTCCGGACTACACATGTGCAGAAAGGCTCCTTGAAGGTCAAAAAAGGAGGGGTCATCACCTCATAGTAAGTGGTGTCAACCTACCAATAGGTCTCTTAGTTAGAATCCATCTTGGCTAAGAGATGTGTACACACACATGGGAGTACCCTGAGATAAATCAAATACGGACTCAGAACCAGGCAAAGCAAGATGATTGGCCAAAGGAAACCTGGAAGAAATGCCCCATAAAAGTGATTCAAACTACCACGAGGGTGTGGCTCCCTGTCTGAGCCCACCCATGTGTGTATTTACACATACCATTTTTCCTCCTAATAAACACTTTACTTGTTTCACTACTTCCCATCTCTATGTGGAAATTCATTTCTACACAGCTGGTGGGCCAGGGCCTTGTCACTGGCCACTGTTCCCTTGTGGTCTAGTGGCTAGGATTCAGTGCTCTCACTGCCATGGCCTGACCTTAATCTTTGGCCAGTAACTGAAATCCTGCTTCAAGCCACTGCAGGCCAAGGCCACCCAAGATCAGTATAGCAGACAGAACACAGGCTTTAAGCACAAAACAATAGCTATGATGTTATCTACCACTTATTGGAAACCAACTAGATGTCACACACTCTTCAAAGAACATAATATATATTATCTCAAATAAATGTCACAGAAGCCCTCTAAGTTTTTATTATTATGTTACCTGTATATATCAGAAAATTAAGGGGATCAGAAAGATTAAATATATTGCACAAGGTTTTATAAGAATATAATTTGAAACCACTAGAATTTAAAGTCAAGTATGTTGGATACAAGATTCCAGTTAGTTTGAACATGTATTTATTGGAGGATGCAACTTCATGTACCTTATTTAATTATGCTATCTTCTTCATTTATGAAATGGGTAATACTAACAACAACATTGATTTGGATCATTAAACGGTATTACCAACTCAAGATACTCATGATATAGTAGGTGCTCATAGATACCTTCTCTCCATCTTGGTTAGAGGCTTACTTTCAACTCATTAGATATCACCAATTGCTTCCTAATTAATATCTCTACCTTATCAAGAAAACAGTTATTAACCCACATTGGCTTCTAAGATGGACTCACTATGTAGTGGTGGAAAACATATTATCCAATATAATCTCTATAGATGGTGTATTTCAAAGTGTTGGGCTATAGGAGGAATGTATGTGTTCTGCACATAGTTAAACAAAAAAAAACTGTGCTGATATTTAAAAATGACTAATTACATATAAAAATCTGGAATTATTTTGTTCTCGTGAAAAATTCTACTTCAGGCAACACTGAGTTACATCACTACATGGCAACAATTGGTGAACATTGAGGAACAGCTATACTCTCTTACATGTGCCAGGTGCTTTTGGGTAACAGTAGATGGACCCCATGCACCTATTTCTCATTTTTTATATTACCTGTCTGCAAAACTGTGTTCCCAACCCTTGTAGAAGTCTTTAGGTTCCATAAGGATCAGGGCAAGGTTGGTGCAGTGTCTACTCAGGTCAGTATTCACTATGTGTTTACTGAATAGATGAGTAAGTGTGTGACAGAAATCTAAATGCAAGCACAGTAGTTTTTTAATTAACCTCTCTTTATTAGATTTAAACCAATTTTTTAATTCACTGGAAACAGGTCTAGGGAAATGGCTGGGAGGATAGGAAATTCTCAGCATGACAACACTTGGAAATAATCAAAATGTGCATCTTACAGATCATAGGTCATCAGCACCATAGTTGGCCATCAAAAGCAGAAATATATTTAATCCAGACTTATTAACCATGCATTTGCTGTGTTTGAAGGATTTTCATGCATTCCAGCCCTAAATCAGGCTTATTCTTGGTGCCCTTTCCTAAATGATGTGAAAAACAGACAAAACAAACAAACAAACAAAACAAGATAACATTGCTTTTATGGAAAGAGGGGAAAAAAAGAAAATTGGGTAAACCCAGAAATAATAAAGAGGGACTTTGAAATCAGAAAGATCTGAATCTAAACCCTGGTTCTACCAACAACTACCAATTTAACCATGGCCAAATTACTAAATGACTCAGAAATTTTGTTTCTTTTCTTCTAAGAATAAAGTTGATACTTAACTTTTATATTAGCTCTGAGCTCTTTTATATTAGCTCTTAGCTTTTATATTAGGTCTGAGCTCAGGGTGGTAATACTATTACCACCCCAAAAGATCAATCACTATACCTGGCAGATAATAAGCTCATGAATCAAATGTGTTCTTTTTTCCTTCCCCTTGTCTTACTCAAAATGTTATGGAGTTTTTTTCTGACTCAGTACTATTCTCTGAAACTCTGTAATTATGAATGTGTAAATAAAAATCACGTAATTGAATTATAGTTTCATAGTCCCAATTTTTATCTGATTTAAATAGTAGAATGCTTCATGATAGCTTTTAAAATCATGAAGAAACATCATTTCTAAATCCTTATATTTTACATTATATTATACAATACAGTATGTATTTTTTCTTTACATCAAAATATTGTAAAAGAATAACATATTATTGGAAAAGGGATTTTTTAATGACTTCACAATATTTTATCCCTCTCAGTATGTAAATTAAAATATACACATATATCTGTGTGTTTAAGTATGTATACAGACACACAGTCACATATGACCATATGATATCATCCAAGAGAAAGTTGGCATTTAAACAAGAGCCACAAAACCAGTATCTTAGCTTCCCTGAAGGGTATGATTGAACATTCTTTATCTTACTATAGTGACCCCATGTTCTCCGGTGCCAAGTGTGCAAGTCCCAGCAGTGACTTTAAACCCAATCTCATTTTAAGTTTCCATTGTACTCAGCATGATCCTCATTTTTCACTGCCTTGCACTTGTCAGGGCCACAGTCTATCTAGGACACTGCTACCAATAAACCAGGAGCTGTGATTGAACTTTTAACTACACATACTTTTCATCTCACAACAGAAGTATTACTATAAATGAGAGCAAACAGATTTTTATGCTTTGAAGTATGTGCATAATCTTAAATAGCAATAAAAGCATGCCTATGATCCATGTCAAATAGTAACACTGTGTAACTGGTTCACCTCTGATCCTCAAAGAGTAACAGATAATTGTATTAGCAGTTTTCTATACATTAGCACACTTTTGAAAGAGCTTCTAGCTTAGAGATGAAGGCTCACCTGCACACTGAAGCCCACATCCTGAAGCTAACTGGATACAGCTAACCTGAAAATATATGGCAGCTCTCTAGTAACTGTCAACACATGTTCTCTATTTGTTTTTAGGTTTAGTTTTTTAAAGGAGGCATCTTTCAACATGCATTGAGTGAAAAGTGTCTAAGGGGCATTTTAGTAGGTAACCACATTAGAAGTGAGAACATTCCATGTGCACCTGACTGCATGCTGTTCTCTTCTTCCTCTCTGTACACAACTGTTCTCCAGGAGGGGCTGAGCTCTCCCAGGGTCACTCCAGCACCCTGAACCAAAAGTTCAGACTCAACTCTGCCCTCTCCTTCCTGTTCTGTCCTCCTTCGTTATTCTGAAACAGCAAGCGTGTTTGCACTCTTGTCCACGTGTAACTGTCTGCTACCTAGAAAGTCTTCCATTCATATATCAATAGATATTTACTGCCTACTGTGTGCTAGCACACAGTTTCTCTGTGCAAAACAAAGTTCAGGACCTCATGAATCTTATATTCCAATGGGTAAATTAAAAAAAAAATTAAAAAGTAAAACTGTAACATACTGTCAAGTAATTATAAGTATAATAAAGAAAAATAGAGCGTGTGTGGAATGCAACATGTCATGGAGGGTGGTTGTAGACAAAGTAGTCAGTCAAGGAGGGCCTGTGACATCTGAGTGGGAGCTGAGTGACAAGAAAAAGTGTAGGCATGGGGCTCCCTTGGGAAGAGGATCCAGGCTCATGGGGACTGAAATGTGCTTTCAAGACAATAATAAACCTACTCAACATTTGCTTCATCAAACAGTAACACACAAACCTTAATAGCAGAAACCATTTTGAATGAAGAAATACATTTATTTCTAGTGTTGCACTGATTTTTCTAACTAACCTATTTTTCAACTTTATAAAAAATAACTTGGAAGCTATCAGCTTCTCAGAGGTCTTTAATGCTTCATGGATATCCATAACACCAACATTTTGGGTTTATCTGTGTATGTTCTTATGTATGTTCTTTTTTTATTCTGGGATGAGGGCCCACCACTTTTACCATATGTTCAAAAAGTGTAAAAAGTACTGTTTGCAAAGAGGAGAAATGCCATTTATTGAATGCCAGCTATGTAATAGGGGGTGTGGCTCTGAATTCAGAAACACCTGGATATTAATTCTAATTGTGCAACTCACTATCTATGTGACTTAGGCATGCTGTAGTCTGAATGTTTGTAACCCCTGAAAATCATGTTGAAATGTAAATCCCCAAAGGTGATGGTATTAGGAGATGGGGTCTTTGGGAGGTGATGAGGTCATGAGGGTGGAGCCCTCATAAATGAGATTAGTGATCTCGTAAAAGAGACCCATAAATGGCCCCAACCCTCTTCCCCCATGTGAAAATATGATGAGAAGTCTGTGACCTGGAAGAGGGCAGTCACCCAACCATGCTGCACTCTGTTCTTGGACTTCCAGGCTCTAGAGCTGTGAGCAATAAATGTCTTCTGTTTCTAAGCCACCCAGTCTGTGGTATTTTGTTACAGCTGCCTGAATGGACTCACACAGGGCAAGTTGCTCATGTCACTTGACCTCCACTATTCTAAATCATAATGAGAGGCAAACTTCCTCAACATTTTGCTGGAAGAATTTCCGGAGGTCAGGTGCACAAAGTGCCTGAGCTCTGTTTTGGCACTCCAGATGAGCAAAGGAGACCAGAGATGCTGGGGATTTCCCTTGCTTTATTCCATACAGTTTTTACAATTGCCCCATGTATCCAAGAAGAAAAGAAGTTCTGAAAAGTTAGGCAATTTCCCCAGGCTCTCAGAGTAGAAGTGAAGAGCTCAGTCACACCTAGGACCTTTACAATCATGAACACCTATTTTGTTTTTAGTTGCTGGTGGCTTTTTGTTTTTTTATTTTCCCTCCTGTTATGTTACTTCACAAATAATAAATGCTTTTGATTCTTTTTTCTCACCTGTTTGTCATATTTAATCACTCTTTAAGACTTGGGTTTTATTTTTGTTTTGTTTTGAAATGACTCTGTTAACAATCCCTTAATTTCCATTCTCACGGCCAGCACCACAATTCTGACAATTATCACCATATAATAGAAACATGATGACATTTAAATCAGCCTTTTTGTTTCCATTTCCTCCTTCCTCCCCAAATTAGTTTCTCTGAGTCACTTTGAGAGCAACATTCACTGACTTAAAATCAAGTAGAGCATCAAAATAATACAGACCAATTCCTTCCATCTTTGCATCATTCTCCAGACGGTGTAGACTGGATTTTCCTTCCACAATTCCTCATGATCAGAATATAGGAACCTTCTGTGATGTCTCCTCTGTAATTTCCTTTAAAATCATTTAAACTATGATGCTCTTGAATAAAATCTTTGGGGAGGAAGTAAGAGCACCTAGTTTGGCAAATAAGATCTGACTTGTCCTTATTTTAGCAATTAGTAGTAGTAGTAGTAGTAGTAATGTTCTTAACATTACAGAACAAAATGAAGCTATATCTTGCATAGCTGACAAATCAAATGACTTTTAGAAATTGAATTTTTTTTTGTACTCGTGAAGTTAGATTATGTCAAGTGAAATATGGAAAAGGATTTGATGTATTGTTCAGTAGTAATAAACACAGAAACAAAATGCTAAGCCTCCCCCTTCAAAGTGACATTTTCCCCTTACCTTTCCCGCTGCCTCCACTTCCCCAGGGTAAGGAATCCAGAGGTGCCTGATATCAGGCCCTGGACTTCCTTTTGTAGCAGCGGTTATCAACAAATAAAGTATTTTTTTGCTCATTTGATTGCCTCCAAAAAAACCTTGCAGGTCAGTTATGGAGACAGTCAAATGAATGGAAAAACTAATGCCTGTTGAACTGCAAATTCTGTGAGAGCAGGAAGGATGCATTAATCTTATCTCTGTATACACACCTAGCACAGGTATAAAATAATTGCTATGTTCGTATGCAAAGAAGCTGTGGTTTGAAAACTGGCAAGAAAAGTATTTGAAATGACATCATGACTGATGAAGGAAAGATTGGTTTAAAAATACATGCTACCATTTTTTTCAATTTACTTTTTTTGGTATTTCAGAATCCTTTGTCTTTTAGGAACTTTCTAATGAAACAATTTGAAAAGCAAATCAATTAACTTTCTCATTTCTCTTTAGGTCGCTTCCTTCTCCACAAACTCCGAAGAAAAAACACACTTTTTTTTTTTTTAAACTGCATTATAGACATGTTCTTAGTGGGTTTACAGATAAAGAGAAACAACCTGCTACTGCCTTACATTTTCTAACATTTTCAGGTAATTATCTGAAATGGACCTTGTAAGGGCAGAATTCACTTCCTTGAATCTGTCTTTTGGGCAGAATCCAAAAGCAAAGGAACCAAAATAAGATCAATTCCTGCCAACGTGTGCCTGAAAAGCTCCAGCTAAATAAACTGATGTAATCTCAGCGTGGGACTCGCAGGCGGTAGTGATGGGGGAATTCTCATTACTTCCAAATCTGGAGAAGGAGAAGGAAATGGAATGAAGCACTCCAGCAGTTCATCTGGTGGAAGTCTCAAAGATTACTGATAAGACAGAGGCCAAAGGAGCACTCCCTTGCTTTGGCTTAGGCAATGTGTCTCACACTGTCTCACCAGGTCCCAAGTGACAGGAATCCAAGGTACCACTATCAATCTTATTTGCCCCAAACAGACAGTGAAACACAGACAAGAAATGGGAGAGACTAGATAGATAGATTAAAAAACCGGAAAAACACAACACATTGAAGCTTGTGACCTACGCTCCAAATAACTCAAAGTATTGCAGGAAAAATTCCAGTGTTTATCAGAATGGGCACAAGCATGCTACACTCATCTGTCAAAAGAAAAGCCTTCCTTGCAGCTCCCAAGGATGGTAAGGGAGAAATCTGCAGAGAATGCAAAATTTCTTTTACAATGTTAACCATCTTAGGTGCTAGAAAAGGCAAGCACGTCTCCTGCCATTTCACTGTATGACTGCATACTGCACATTGGATATTGTTAACTCACATTACAGAGGCATATATATGTTGAAAAGGAAGAAAAAGATAATCATCAGGAACTATGAACAATTGTGTTTTCCTGTAACAACATCTGGAATGCCAGTCTTAAAAGAAAACTTGCATTTAAAAAATTTTTTTGAAATATTGTATATAGACATATTTCATACAACAATCTTAGGGAATTATAAAATTATTCTGAAACCAGAAGTATTGCAAGTAAATTGTGTCCTAAAACAATTGTGGAGAAATTCATTAAATTAATGATGTAGATTCAGTTTTTTTCTCCTAATGTGTTTAAGAACAATAAGATTTTCATTACTTTTAAAAGGGATGAGAAATAATCTAGAAAGTATGCATTAAAGATTCCTAATCAAGGTCAGATATGCTGTTAAGTGGTAAGTAGTTTCAAAGAACTGGAATAATGTTGGTATTAAATGCTATGACTAAGATGATAAAATCACGATGGGCTAGAATATGCTACAGTAAATAGCCCTCAAAGCTTAGTGGTTTAAAGGAAAAAAAGGTTTATTTCTCACTCATATTACAAGTCCACAGGTCAGCTAGCATCTCTATTCTGTCTGGGATCTTAGTCGATAGAGCAACTGCTGCTACCTGTTACCATTGCTGGTTGCCATGGTAGACAGAAAGGCAGAGTTCTGGACAATCTCCATTAGCAATTACATGTTCTGGCCCATCAGAGATAATAAATCTCACTTCCACCCACAATTCATTGTGCACTGTTCACAAGGGATACTCTAACCCCAAGGGGGTCAGGAAGCATAAATATCAGCAAAAGCAGCCACCATTTATTAAGGGCCAGCTCAAGGCTAAGTTTGGGGAGGGACTTTACCTACTTTGTATAATTGTAATGCATACAGTAATGCATTCAGGTAGATATATTATGAAGGTTCCATCTAGCTTACTAAATGAACCTGCGATTCATAGAATTTAAGATGCTTTCCAAAGCAAAAAAAACTCCTCCTGTCTTAAGATAGTCAACCTCCTTTCTTCTACGGCAGGGGTCCCCAACCGCCGGGCCGTGAACCGGTACTGGGCCGCAGCCTGTTAGGAACCAGGTCTTACAGCAGGAGGTGAGCGGTGGGCGAGCTTCCCATTACTCAGCTGCATTACTGCCTGAGCTCCATCTCCTGTCAGCATTATGGTGAGTTGTATAATTATTTCATTATATATTACAATGTAATAATAATAGAAATAAAGTGCACAATAAATGTAATGCTCTTGCATCATCCCGAAACCATTCCCCACCCTCCACGCCGGTCCGTGGAAAAATTGCCGCGAAACCAGTCCCTGGTGCCAAAAATTGGGGACCACTGTTCTACACCATACAGTAGATTAGCCCTTTAGGTCTCAAGTACTAGTTAATTCTTGACTTCAAAAGCAACAACAAAATTATTCTGCATGCACAGAGCCATTGTGATTTGACTTTGTAATTTTATATAACAAAATGTCTGTAAAGCAAATTAATAGTATAGAGCTAAAAGATGGTTTTAATCATTTATTTACAGTAAAGAGAATAGCAGCCTCAACATGAAAAAAATGTGGATACGCTTTGTATTCATTAAGACTCAAAAATTTACTACAAATAGTTTGCAGAGCTACAGGGAATATAATGAGTTGACATAGTATTCACACAGCATCAAGAGCCTATAGGAAAAATGGCGCCAGAGCAAGAACATTTTGGCATAAATTATTCAATAGAAAAAGAAATATGATACTCCACCCTCTGAATTTCCCCTTTTGTCTCTTTCCTTTGCTTGGATACTTCTCCTGGCCTCGGTGTTAACCTCAGAAAATAGTCCCATCTGGTTCCAACTGTTAAAGTGCTAGAGACCTCTGTTGAGCAGCATCTTCAAAATTGCCAAGAGTTCTAACTCCTTGATACTGAAAAAAACTTCTCCAGTAGACTGGAAAATTACAGGAGATCGATTCCCATAGACCCTCATTTACAACTGTAGCTGATAACTAGACAGCTCCAACTCATTCTATGGCAAGTGGTTTCCCTGAAAACCTCTAGATCAAAAAAGCAAAACAAAACTCCAAAACCAAAAAACCTGTGCAGCAAATTTTAAATTCTACTTATTTTTTTCTAAATTGCTGCATTTTACAGAGGCAGTCAGCCAGAGTACCAGTACAAGAGCCTAAAATATTTTCTAGATTTAGTATAATTATCATGAGCAGAGAAAATTACTTAAATGGTAATAGAATAACAAGGAATAACTATTAAAAAAAACCCTGATAATCAGATTGTGCTTTTATCTCATCAAATGTATTAAAATTCTTTAAACTGAAGTCTTTTCATCATAATGTACTAAATTAAATATCTGTTCCTTGTAGAATATGATTCTGCTAAACTAGATTAAAATCAAATCATGGGCAAAATCAATTTTACTTACAATAATCCCAGCCTACTGAGACTCTACTCTAGTAATCATGATAAACGTCTCTCCTCCTCATATTTTTTTTCCAGCTTTAGACTTTCCCAAAAGGTATAATTTGTCGACCTTACACACTTTTTAAATGTATTTCATTAGAGTACTGTGAAGGAAAACAAATGACACACATTTCAACAATCCATTAGGCTATTCAAAGGGAAAAAAATATATGTGTGTGTTTGTATGTCTGTGTATATGTATATAATCCTGTGTAAATAGATAGATATAGATAGATACATACATACATACATATATAGATAAATAGATGTATATATGTAGAAATGGAATCCAAATGAACCTCAGTGATTACTTGATTTAAGAGAAAATGATAAATATTTAAGATGTCTTGGGGGAATTATGCTGACACTGGATCTTGGGATTGCTTCTCACATAAAACTCAGAGGATGTGATATCTTGTCGGGAAACTGGAATGAAGCATGCTTACATGATGTTAATCATGCATTTAATCACTCTTTTATTGCAAGCCCACTAAATGGTGACAGATAAGATGAAAAGAAAAGCAAGCAAGTGTTCTCTCCACCCCATTCTCCACAACTAAGCGTTTTCAAAGGTTTAGTTCATTAAAAAAAAAAAAAAAGTTTTTTATTTATCTAATTTTGAAATAACACCTGAAAACATGTGGTTACCTTTCACTTAAAGATATAATTATTCTTTCACAAATTATATTCAGCTGTCTAAGATTATATTCTCATTTCAGATATTAACTGAACTGCAACTCCAATATAACAGAGTTCAATAGAATTGATTTGGGAAGCTGCTTCATGTTGCATCCATGCTAGGAATTTGTGAGAGCTAAAATTTCCACTAAATACCCCACCATAAATGGTATGGTTTAGATGATTCAACTTTAAAACACAATTTTAGTTGTGAACCTCAAAAAATGATATAAGACATGTTCTTAATTGTTGTGATGGTTAAGGATTGTTCCTCACAGCATATTTTAAATAGAAAGGAAAATATTTGTACATGTTTAGCCTTTCAATTCAGTGGAATACTTGGCAGTCATTAAAAACCGTCATTATAAATTTGGGTCGGTCCGTTTTAAGACACCAAGAGAAAGTATACTTCAACTTAAACCATACATGCAAAAGACTTCTTCTTTTTCTTCTTCTTCTTCTTCTTTTTTTTTTTTTAGTATGACTTAAATGACTGGAATAAATACTTAAAAGTCTTAAGTAAAGCGTTTCATACAGAACATTTTTTTGTTATATTATTTTGAATTTCTAGGGATTTTATCAGTATTTTCTTGCTGAAGGAATAACAGATATGGTTAACATGAAATAAAATAAGCCACTTCTTAATTTTCGACATTAGTACACACCTAGTAATTTTTTTCCATCTGTGACCAATTTCAGCATGCCCAATTTTGCTGCAATTTGTTTGAGGCCATACAGCATTTCCCTAATCAGATTATAAGGATATGCACTACAATGTCCTTTGGTGAGGTTTAGGATATGCTACTCCCAAAAGAAGGCACCTTGGGTATTGAATATTTAAGCTAAAGGCGGTTGAGAAAAGAGCTGAAGGAGGAATTGCACTCTGACCTTCCTCCACCCTTCTCCCCTGAAATAGGTCATAAGACCCTCCTGTGAGAGGTGCCCTCTCTATACCTGGAGGAAAGGAACATCCTTGTCTCTGAGCACAAAGGGACATTGAGAAGAATCAGACAAACAAGTGCTGCTAGATTTTCCCCAGTTTACTACACTTACCTCATTCTCCTGACCTACTACACTTACCTCATAATCCTGACCTATCACATTTCTCTACAACTGCCCACTGGTCATCAAACCTCGCATAAAAATACTCAGGTCTGTTTCTTTGGGTCTTCCTTTCCTTACCAATTCTCCTGTGTCACACAGACTTACATTAAATAATTTTGTGTGCTTTTCTCCTGTTAATCTGTCTTTTTCTGTTAATTTTCAGATCCATCCAGAGACCCTAAGAGGATGGAGAAAACTTTTTCCTCCCCTACACTATTCACTATTATATTCAGAGCAGATACAACATATCCATATTAAATGCATGAATCTATATCCTCAGTAGCATTGTCACCCATTAGTGCTGTTGAACTCTGTTCCTGAGAGTGATAAATGGCTAAGGCTTGGAAACCACCTAGGGCCATCATGCCTGCTGGGATTATTTGTTCTTTTTCTTCTTCCTTTTCCTTTTTTTTAGCCAAAGTTTCCAGACAAAATCTTTTCATTCATATTTCTAGCAATCCTACTTTATACTGTCCTTCAATTTAATAGTGGGGGGACAGTGCCTTTGTTAATGAGCAGAGAAACACAACTGGCAAGTTGACATCTATACCAGGACTCTCCAATAGAAGTACGGAAGCCACATATGTAAGTTTAAATATTTTACTAGACATATTTTAAAAGTAAAGAGAAGTGAAATTAATTTTAATAATGTACTTTATTTTAACCAATTTATCCAAAAATATCATCACTTCTACATGCAATCAATATAAAATATTATTAAGAATATTTTTACAATGTGTGTGTGTGTGTACTGTTTTCAGAATTACTGTGTATTTTACACTTCAAGCACATCTCAATCTGAACTAGACACATTTCAAGTGCTCAGTTGCTACATGTGGCTCATAGCTATCCAGTAGGGAAGCACAGCCTTTACTAATGTAAAAGATCATCTCATTTCCCAAAGTACCCACTCTGTAGCCATGTGATTTTTTTTAACCTTTTTTCTTTTTTTTTGGAAAATAATTTCAAAGAATAAAACAAAGATCACTAGAGCTAAAAAGCAAAACAACATTAAAAACAAAAGTCTGAGTGTATTAACTTCCAGGCAAGGGAATGCCTGGCAGTGGAGACATATGCTCTGTAGTTCACTGACTGATTCAGGGAAAGAAACCCAGGGTTTGAGGTGCTGGACCCACACAGGGGTGTGGAGAGTGGGGAGAGATTTGGCAGGGGCGGGTGGCAGTTTCATGCAAGTTGCTAACTAAAGATAGAGAGCTAGCTTCCTGGATTGGTTTGCATGTGTTAAGTCTTTGCACAATTTAAATGCAATAATCCTCTGGCCAGAAAAGTCTTCAGTTAGTTCCCATAAAGGTCTGGCATCCTTAGATCACTCAAAGTCATAGTTCTTTACTAGTTTCATTTGGTTAGAACCAGTTCTGGTAACAGAGCATTGGTTTTAATAGTTACTAGGCAAATACCTTTATAAGCAGCACACATTTATTTTACAGTAGAATAACCCAAGAAAGCAGTGTAAACTAGCAAAGTACCAAACAAGGCTACTTATTTTCTTATTATATACAACACTGTCACAAAAAAATAGTATTAATAAAATCAATATATCTTTAATAAATATTACTTCATTTAAATTTTCTTTTAAAAAAATCCCTCAGGTGTTAGGTAAGAGATATGCTAAAATGCGATTTTTATATAAAGCTTATTCATTAAAAGTTTATTTTTCCAAAAAGCAGTTTTCAGCAGAATTTAGTTTTGTATGCCACAGGGAAGGTGCATTATGCCAACAGTTGGATATAGAAAGGTGCCTGAAATGAGGTCTTTACCAAGGTATAGGAGGAAAGAGAACTAATATTTATTGTGTTTAGAAAATTAGGAGTTACATATTTCTTTCATTTAACCAAAATACCTTTAAAAGTTGGATTTTATTATCTCCATTTTACACAGAGGGAAACTGAAATTCAGAAAAATTAAATAGCCTGTCCCTGTTTCTACAAGTTTAAGTGGCAAAGTCAGCATTAGAACATGTGTGTTTGATCCCAAACCTCAAACTCATTTCTGAACAGCATGCTGCTTACAGTTCAGAATCATCTAGCAAAAAATTGAAAGCAGGGGAAATAATGGAAAAATAACCTTCTTTCAAATATTTACTGAAGTGGCACATTTAATTCATCAACAACTATAGATGTAAAAACACGAAACGCAACTATTTTAAATTATCCCAACATATGAAGATATGAAGTAAGGACTAATCCTATCAGAATATGTGAATATGTTCATGTCTTTACTTTCCTGTCATCTCCAAATAACTGAACTAATAATAATAAATCTTTGAGTTTAAAACTTTTATCCTATTTAATCAGAACGGTCACTAAACAAAGTTTAGTTGCACACTGTTAAAAACAAGACAACAGACCCAAAATGGAGTCACTTATGCTAAGCCCCACAGCACCAAACCAAGACTTAATTACAGTGTCAGCTCTCCCAGAAATGGAATCTTAAACCGATCAATCGGGAATCGCCCAATTAGATCAGCACTAGTGAGGCAATATGCCTGATAGACTCCTGCCATCCCCTAAAGGAAAATGACCTTGTGATAACCAACCCCTTCTTTTATCTACTACAACTTCCTTGTTCCTGACATAGATGTCTGCGAAGCCCTTTGAGCTCCCTGCTTTCTTGCTGCCTCTGGAGGTCCCTCTGCATCCTGGCTCTGCAGCTTTTGCTTTTTGAGCTTTCACACTTTGAGCATTTCTTTTTTCAGACAGGCTCCGACTTAGAAATTGGTCTGCGTCTGGGATCAGAAGAAATTGGTCTGCGTCTGGGATCAGACTGGGTCTGGCTGAAACTGGACAGGGTCCAGTGTGGGGCTTCAGGTGAGTAAAATTTTGTTTTAAGGCTGAACAATCAGGTTAATTTTACCAACGATAGTCTTGAATTACAGTGGCCTCACTGGAGAAATTTTAACCCAGATAAATTTATCCCTTTGTTAGGTGCCCTAGAGAAAAGGGGATCTCAGCCAAACACTCACCATAAAGGGTAGAGGGAAAATTATTTTTCCTCTTCTGCAGTGTCTGGTGACCAGGATGATACCTGCTGGGACACCCCACTCACTTCAGAGCCTACAGACAGGGGATCCTAGGAAAAGTGGCAGAAGCCACCAAAGGAGAGAATTCTTACCAGTCAGCTCTCCCAGATCTCTACTATGGTGCCTGGTCGAGAGACAAAGGTACAATTTCATGCTGTCCCTTCCTTTCCAAATTCAGATTGGCAGGCAAAAAAAATTGTAAGAATTCAATCTTTGAGTTGTGATTTGTGAATTTGCTTTCAGGTACCCATTGGTTGTAGATCTTTTCCAACCCAGGGACAGCTAGTGTCTTTTTGTTTGTCTTGTTTTTGTGTCCTGAGAACTTGGGTTGGTTGGGGGCCCCCCATATATTGCTGCACAGAAATGTGGGTTGCACTCCATTTGCAGGTGGGGTCCTATTGACTGTTGCCAGCTCTCAGGAAACTGTTTTGTTTATCTTTGGGAGTGACTCTGGAACTTGGGAGCAGATTATCCTTTGCATCCTTTCTGGGGACTCCTCTTGGCTTCCAAGGGGTTTTTCAGTACTGCCAGGAATATTTATTTGTCCCAACTAAAACTTGACAAGATATTTTGAAGGACTTTTTTTTCTTTTTAAATTAGCTCTATGGTCAGAAGGTGACAAAATTGGCAGCTGATATTCAGAGCCTGATGGACTTTCTCTCCTAAGCCAAAATGAAACCATATACAGTACCCAGTTTATCTTTTAACAACACAAAGCTTTCTCGCTTAAATTTGTCAAGTTTCTTAACATTTTAAAGTTGAGGATGTTTTGACAGTAATGTGTCTGTAAAAATAAAAGCTAAATAAAACCACTTGATTCACATTTAATGCACACTTTTTTAAGGCATATAATAAAATGTATTTAATTTACATTTTCATGAAACTTTTTTATTACTAATCATTTTTTAATAAATTTCTTGAATAACTGTAAATATCCTTTCTCTCAAAAAAGATATGACTTGAAGAGAGCGTCATATATGATACTAGTATCTTTCTCCATCTCCCCAATTTCTCCAAAACCTCAAATAAAATGAAGTGAGTTGAATGTAGGGTCAACCCTTATATTCTGCATTGCTGTTCAGTGGTGGAGAAAATAACAAGAGAATATAAATTTGAAATACTATCCAGTTTGCAATTGTTTCTAAAATTATATTCAAATATTTTATAATTAATTATCTGTTAAGCAAAAAACAAACAAAAAAACAATTTCAATTAAAATCATGGGGTAATAGGATTAATAGGATCCTGAGAAGGGTCAGGCCAGTTTCAAGTTTGTTTTAGGCTCCCTTACTTCCCAGTCTGTGCAGAGAATAAGCTGCCTGATCGTGTGCTACAGCTTTTCACACCCTGTAATACACCATCTCCTTTCATTCTGAATTTGCTTTCTGCAGACCACAGACGTTCTTTATGGTAAAGAAATCATTACATGTGTTTACTGTGAGGAAATTTCTTCTAATTAAATTGTTGCCTTTTTACCCTTATGGAGGCTAAGAATAAACAGTACTAATGGGAGCAGATTTAAGCAGATTAAAATTGATAAAGAATCTGTGGTGCTAATTGCTCTGCTTCTCTGAAAGATCCCGGGACCGTCAAGAGCAGGGTATATTCAGAAGAACATGTTGAGCACGTGAATATGATCCATCGTTCATGTTACATGAAGTAAAAGACTAAGAACCTCTTTTGTCAGAGATCATTAAGCTTCCCTCCATCTCTTGACCGTCTGTGATCCAGAGTCTTCAAGTGTTCTGAGTAACCAGCGGGTCCTTGATTTTTATCAGCGCTGCCACCTACTACTTGAAGATTAAAGAAGATAGAATACCTTATAAATACAAAAATATGTATTGTAAATAAAACACAATTGTTTTCCAAGTAGAGGCTTTTAATGGCCACGTATTAGTACTTTGTCTTATTACGGATTAAGTTATGAAGTATTTACCCCTTGATTCTGTGTATCTACAAAGAAAAGTTTAGAGGCACCAATCACAAGACTTAACCTCCACCTAATGTTAAGTATTGCCAAGCATAACTGCTGTGACGAACAAAGAGGCTCATTTTACCTTCAGAGTTTCAAAAAAAGAAAAGAAAAAGAAAGAAGTTCATTTAAATCTGTCAACAGGTATTATGAGTTTTCTAAAATCAGTAACACTGAATGTAAACAGACATGAGACATGGACAGTCATTCACTGTTAAGTGTGAGAAGTAACACCTTAGGTTTTCATGAAAGTTGCCTTTACTATTTTTAAACTTTTCCTCTTCAGACTCACAAGTGTTTCAGGAATCTACCTGCAGTGCTTGAAGTGATTACATAGAACAAGCAAAACAACTGCTTTTTTTTTAAAGAAGATGTTGGGGGTAGGAGTTAATTAATTAATTAATTAATTAATTTTTTTGCTGTGTTGGGTCTTCGTTTCTGTGCAAGGGCTTTCTCTAGTTGTGGCAAGCAGGCGCCACTCTTCATCGCGGTGCGCAGGCCTCTCACTATTGCGGCCTCTCTTGTTGAGGAGCACAGGCTCCAGATGCGCAGGCTCAGTAGTTGTGGCTCACGGGCCTAGTTGCTCCGTGGCACATGGGATCTTCCCAGACCAGGGCTCGAACC
Source organism: Monodon monoceros (assembly GCF_005190385.1). NCBI lineage: Eukaryota > Metazoa > Chordata > Mammalia > Artiodactyla > Monodontidae > Monodon > Monodon monoceros. The sequence goes on from NW_021703785.1 coordinate 37,110,810, forward strand.
CGTGTCCCCTGCATTAGCAGGCAGATTCTCAACCACTGCACCACCAGGGAAGCCCAAAAGAACTGTTTTATGTTCAGCCTTTCCTATTTTATCTAAGCAGGGCAATTGCTGCTGGTTAAATTTTGCAGCGGACATTGAGAAGCATTATATTCGGTCTTAATGTATATTTCCTCTTTAAATTATGCATCTTAATAGTTCTCCATTTCACAAAAAAAAAATTGTGGTCTGTAGTATTTCTAATTATTTGTTCAATCTAGCCCTTGAATGTAAAAATCAAATAATTAAATATAAATTGGTTCATTTTTCCCCCCAAGTACTTGTATTCAAATTATAGTTTTCATATGGCAATGTTAAAATATAGATTCCATGCCCCAACTTTCCAGAGATTCTAGTTCAGTAGGTCTGGAGCAGTCGTCTGCACATTTCTCAAGCTTAAACTGTAGGTCGTCTGGCATATATTTTGACAAAATGTCCTTCTAGCAAATTGAGGCAATAATCTGAACAGTCAGATTTACATATTCATCCCTGCTCACTTCTCCAACAAAAGGCAATTTCTCTTCAGTGAGTCTTCTCTTTAAGGAAAAGCAACTCTCCATGCCCAGCCCCCTAATCCTGGGCATAATGGAGAAAACAGGAAGAGCAAAATAATAACAATAGAAGGATCACATTTAGTATTAATAGATTAGTAATCCCATTTCCCTGTTTCCTGGCTAATCACTGGCAGTGATTTTTTGAACAATGAATGACTACTACCCTCCAAATAACAAAAGAAATATAAAAGGCTAGACTCACTAATATTATAAAAAGTCAGTGGATATCACTGTGTCATGTAATGTTTAACTCTTAGATTGGCAAAATTAAAAAAAATTAAAGCTGGTCATTTCTAGTTTTGGTAAAACCTAGGTAAGAATTTAAATTCATACAATGGCGAAAGAGAAATTTGGCAGTATCTATCAGATTTACAGTCATCATAATCTTTTATCTAGCAACCTTTTTTAAATTTTTTTTATTGAAATGTAGTTGATTTACAATGTTGCATTTGTTTCTGATGTACAGTAAAATGATTCAGTTTTATAATATATATATATATATATTCTTTTTTATATGATTTTTCATTATGGTTTATTAACCTCATTGTTTATCCATTCTTTTTTTTTTAATATGTCAATCTGAGACTCCCAATCTATCCCTTCCCCCCACCCTTCCCTCTTGGTAACCATAAGTTTGTTCTCTAAGTCTGTAAATCTGTTTCTGTTTTGTAAATAAGCAAACTTTTAATAAATTTTCCTACAGAAATAAAACACAAATTTATTAAAATTATATCAAGAAAAAATTAAGACAAACTATTCAATAGTATGAGAATGCTTAAAAAACATATGGTTCTATACCCTGTTACCCCATAAATCTTAGTATGATTACCAGTTACAATATGATTAATGCAATTGGGTTCCTAGTAAAAGCTATAGAATTCTGCATAAGGCTTGTTTCAGACCATTGAGAGGTATCCCTCATCTCTCATCAGGAGTGACTGCTGACCTATTGTATGTATCCATGTATCCATATTAAGGTTATCAATCCTGTGTTGTTGACAGAGGAGGGCAAGGTTCTACATGCTGGAACCCAAGGGGCAGGGAGAGAATTTCTCATGTAACATATTTCCAGAAAATAGTGGTGGTACTATGGTAACTATTCCAAAATCTATACAAAAAAGAAAGTGTTCTGTTATGCAATAAAAATTAATGTATACTAAAATTTAAAATAAATCTTAGGATTTTTATTACATTAGAAATATCTGTTAAGTGCTGGAAGTATACAAGATGATTCTCAGGGACCAATAATTTTAGTTCAATTTTTTTCTTCCAACAGAAGAAAATTGTTGACCACATGCAAAAATGAATTGTAAGTTTTTTTGGAGAAAATGATTTGGTCCTACACAAGCACATTTAAAGATGCTCAGCTGTGTCTCTGAAATTCAGGCCATAGAGCAGTCATTTTCAGGCTTTAGGCACCCAATAATCACACAAGGGGCTTGTAAAAATTTCAGATTCATGGATACACATGCCCAAAAGATCTGGGTTGGGGCCTAAGGATGTCAATTTTTGTAAAGTATCCAGTGTCATTCTTATGCAAGTGCTCTGGAAATCACAATTTGAGAAAGGCTCTCCCAGAGTAAAATTGAGGTGAATGTGTCTGGAAGATTGTCCTAGGAGGTGTTCCTGCTGGCATCCTCCACTATAGTAAATTTTCAATAATATTATGATGAAACTTCATATATCAAGTAGTATAAGGTTCCAAAATCCAATGTAAAGTGATGGTCATAGAGCATACTCAAATGTTCTGTATGTTAGATTGTTTAAAATTGGCCAATTGAATTTTGCCAAATATCTGTCAAAAATAATTTTATTTTTTCATCAGAGGAATGTTGAGCCATATGACCTGACAGTAAATATCAAGACATATATCAATAAAAGCTACTTTTGGTCCATGTTGTCAATAACCTAATATTTGCTATTACAGAAACACAGGAATCCAATTAATTTAACTGCAGGAAATTGCAAAGAAGAACTAAAACACTGTCTTATTTTATTCCACTAGAGATTATGATATGTTTGATGAAAATATTCCTCTTGACCTCCAAGGGGTTTGCAGATTAGGAAGAAAAACAAGACATGTTGCAGAGAAGCATGACACTGCATGTTATAAGCAACAAGAAAAAAAACATGAAAACTATTGGACACAATTAGAAACTTATTTGATGGCAAGTGGAATAATATGCAAGTAAAGCTATCAAATGAAGCAGGAACATAAGAATTCCAGGAGGTCTTTAAGAGACAAAACTTTTTGGCAAAAAGAAAGAAAGAAAGAAAATCAGCCAATTGTTGCTCACATTCTAAACATTTATAATTTAATAGCTTTATCTATTATATAACTACTACAATAATATAACAATTATATAACCACTATATCTCATGCAAAACTATTCCATGCGTAATAAAATATCTTTTCTAAATGTGCATAGTTTTGAGATTCAAAATGTGATACATAGTTTTCTTGTATGCTAACTAGAACTCTATCAATTCCATTGGTTTTCAGCATAAGAATATTTTTTCATTTCCACCAAAATGAAGTACTTCTAATGAAATTCATTTCTTGAGTTGCTTTATGTGCTTTTAATTTCTGGTGGGAAATTTGAGGCTTTAACTTTTTGGGTTTCAGTTTTGCAATATAGCCTTCCTGATGCAAGACTTACTCCATATTCTTTATTTTATTTTACTGAAATGAAATTATATATTTATCTATCTATCTATCTATCTATCTACCTACCTACCTATCTACCCATCTACCTATCACCCTATAATAGCAAATGCTATGGAGTAAAATTCGATACAAGATAGTTTTATCTTGAAATCCAGCCAAGAGGATATTGATCTCCTGAAGTATCTGCAGGTAGTTTCATTTATAAGGTTATCCAGGAGAAGAAAACTCAAGACCAGTACTATAGACTAGTTCTACTCAACTTGCTTGACTCAAGTTGAGTAGCGTATTTTGCTTGACTCAAAATATAAAAGTCAAGCAAAAATGAGAAAAAATTTTGAAGGTTGTACTGTAGTCTAATGTTTCTTTAATGTGTAATTTATAATCTCTGAGTAAAAAGGGAGTAAGCAAGAGTATAGCATTATTAGTATTAATATGTAAAAGGTTGTTTTAGACTCAAAACAAGAAAAGAAAAGGAAATGCTTTTATGGGGACTGTGGTTCTCAACGTACTGTAGTTTTATTCTTACACTTGAGAACAGGAGAATTCCCTGGTACCTGATCAGACACTACAAACCTGAGCTAGAGCCAGGATTTGCTTGTCCTCAGGGTAGACATTTTTTAGGTGCCGTGCGTTTTCCCAACAGGGAATGGATCAGTTGTCAGGTGCACATCCATTTGCAATCCCTCAGTGTATTAGTGTGATAGAGACAAGAAAAAACAATGTAACTTCTTGTTTCAAATAAAACGCTTAGAAGCAGAAAGCCAAATGATGAAAGTATTTCAGGACACCAAGGGGTATAATCTACCCACATGTACCATTTTCTACTTTTAGCTCTCTTTTTTGAAGTAGTTCTTTTAGCTCAAGACTTTTCAGTCAGTTTGGTACATTTGTTTCTCTTTGGGGAACACAATTATAGTTTTCTTGTGGATTCATAAAGAGGAAGGTTATTGAAGTCAGTTATGAAAGAGGGAAATAAAGAAGAGGAAAGGAACTGGGAATATTTTGATTTTACATTAACATGAAGTAAAACAAACAAACAACAACAAAAAATCAACAGATGTAGCTTTTATTCATGCTCAAAATGGGTAGGGTACAAGAAGATTCTAGGTCATTCCCTTCTATACTCTTCCTATTTTTAAATTTTCTTATATAGTATGACATTTGAGTTAATTCAATTAATTGTTTTAAAGGAAAACTGGATTTTTAAAACCTGGATCTCATAAGGGAAGGGAGTGGAGGGCCTCCGAAGCTTTATCATACCTGCTTTGCCACCTCCAGCTCTAACTTCTCAGCTGTAACAATGGGTTCTTCCTGGAGGAGTAAGGAATCATTAATGCTTTCTTTCTTAATTATGGCAGTGTTTTACACAAAGTTTCATAAACTCCATCTATTTTCACATCTAGTTAAAATTCTATCACACCTTCTTACTGTACTCCAACTTATCATCTCTATATATTTATTTCTGTGATCTTTCTTCTATGTTTTTACACATAGCCTGATACATTCTCTGCTTTAGGCTTAAAAATCTTTTCAACAATATCCATTTTTCCCTTCTTAGCAAGAATAAAACACTGCATCTGAACACTCAAGTTATAATTGTTCAAATGTGCTTTTTATTTATTAAAAAAATAACAAGTGAATAACAATAATACTAACAATAAGTAAAAATACTTATATATCATAATATGTCAAAACTGTAAGAAAACCCTACTCTACCTGGTAGAGTACCATTAGGCAATTCTATAAATTTAGAGATTGAAAGAATTGGGAAAGGACTGACAAAAATTTTGGCAAGGCAGTAATATGAGTGTATTATTAATATAATTTTCACAATCAAAAGCTTTAATCAATAAGTTAAAATAAAAATTTAAAGAAAAAAGAACCATTCAAAGAAGTAAGTATGTTGATTATCTAAAGCACTCCACTTAAAACATCTATTCTTCCAATCACTCCAAAAAGAAATGCTGAGTATGAGAACAGTCATTATAATACAGGAGTGGGTGGGGGTGTTGAGCACTCTCTATGCACAAGACATAGCTCTAAATACCTTACCTGCATTATTTCAGTTACAGATCTTTTATGGACAGAGATAAATGCAAACCTCTCATTTGGGAGAGAGTTCATATGATATTTAGCATAGCAGGGCATTTGAGTTTGTGGAAATGATGATGCTCAGTAAATTTGTCAGAGGCTATGCCTTTTCAATATGTGAATAACGAGAAACATGCATCATTATTTGGTATATCAAATAGCTGTATAATAAAGTAGCAGGAGAAATCTCATTCAATGGAAATAGCTATTGGCTAAGGGGAAGACAGAAGTTTAAATCAGCAAGCACTACAAAGCATAGGTGCCATAACAGGCAAAATAGAGAGGGCTACGGGAACACGGAGTGGAAATATAGGATCCTGTGACATAGGCTGTCAGTCAGGAAAGACTTCTCAGCTGAGGTGGTATTTAAACTGAGAGCTAAATTATGAGGAAGGGAAACCATGTTTTTGACAGATGAATCAGCATCTGCAAAGTCTTCTTTAGTTTCTATGACAACTATTAATAGAAGTGATCCTACAATTTTGTGAAACAAAGCTGTTTTTCTGGAGACTACTGGAAGAGAAATGATAGTACATCTTATTCAAGACAGATTGCCAGCTACACTCAATGTAGGCACGACGTAGAGTTGAGTTTTCCATTCAAAGTGACATAAGTACATATGTTTATTACCATTGTTTCAAACTTCGAGAAGTAAACATGCATAATCATGGCAGGGTAGCAGTGTTTAATGTCTGATTATGTCTGATTAATAAATCCAGAATCTGAATTCTTCCTACCACATTCATTACTAACTTCTCCTGCCTGTTATTGGAAAAGCCTCACATGAAGATGACCTGTTTCTGAATTTGCTCTCCAACAGTCTATTCTCAAAAGAGTGAGCATAGTGAAGATCAAAGTGAAATCAGGTCACTTCTCTGTTCAAAATATCAATGACCTTTAATTTTATGTAATGTCAAAAAAGATACCTGCTCCCACCCCCTAGTCATCATCACATTAATCTCTGGTAGTATTTCCCACTACTCTCCCGTCACTCTTTTCTCCAATCTCCTTGGTCCCTTGCTATTTAGTGAATGTGTCAGGAATGCTCTTACTTCAGGCCTTGACTTTCCCTTGTTGCTTTTCCTCTGTCCATCACTCTCCCTCCGGTCCCCACTTGCCTGCTTCCTCAGCTATTTCTGCATACTTATTTTTCCCAATTGTCATTTCAATGAGTTGTCCCGATCACATTCTTTAAAAGAACAGCTAATCTCCCCACCTCCCTGGTTCCCCTCATTCTTCTGCACTCTCTGCTTAATTTTTCTCATAACACTTATCACTGCTTGATAAAAATCTTACTATTTTTTTTCAGTCTCATCCACTCAAATGTAAGCTCCATTTTAAAAAGGAATTTTTGTTTTTTTTTGTTCTCGGATGTATTTCTGATCTCTAAAATAGTGTTTGGCACATACTAGATGCTCAGTAAATATTTTTGAGTGAATAAATGAATGGATGACATGGAATTTCTTTGAGAAATCTAGATTTAAATTTAGAATCACTTCTCTTCCCTCCCATTTTTACTTGCATCCTACTTGTTCTCTCTTCCCAAGTCTTTGATTCTTTTGTCAGTGTGTTTCCTTAACATCGTCCTTCAGTCATAGCTATTAACTTTTAATGGTAACATTGAGGGCACAATTTTTTCAGTTGAATTAGTACAATAGAGAGTGAGTGCATTTGTCTAGCCAACCTGCCCCCTTTTAAAAATCTATCATATGTGTATTTTTTAGATATAGTTCCAAATGTCAACTTTTTAAAATGGTACTTCTATATTAAAGTCCAAAACTTTTCAGAGTCTTTCTGTTAGATAAAGTACACATTCCAAAGCATGACATTTCAGGCAACTCATGATGTAGTCTCAGTTCCTTCCCTGCCTTATAGTCAATATGTTCTAGCCAATGAAACTGCTTGGATTTACTGCAGATGGTTGTGATATCAATGGGCACTGTCCACTCACATGTCCTTCAAACATTTTGCAGGAGCCATAGTTGGGCACAGCTTCCAGTGGCCATGCATCAATCCTGAAGCCACATTCCCCAGGTTACTTTCTACCAAAGGCTAAGAGTACCAGGGGGACTGGAGTGCCTTAGCTCCCACCTGCACCATCAGCCTGGCGAGGTTTTTCCTCAGACCTGCACTGTCCCTTGAGTCTCTCCTTTCCAGTCCTCCCTTACTTACCTCTTCTTTTACAAGTGTGAGACCTGCATTGGTCTGCAGGCTCACCCTGCCTTTTCCAGCTCCCTCCCTTTTACCCTTCAATAAATATATTATAGATCTTTTCCCACCTTCTTGTCTGCTTCTCTTGGAGGATTTGAAGCAACACACTGGCCTCAAAAAAGTTTTATGTTTTTCAACTCTGTCCTTGCTCTTCCTACAATGTTCTCCTTCTCTTTCTACCTGTCTAAATCTTGCTTGGCCATAAAGTGGCAAACTCCAAGTTCAAATGTGCCTCATATATATCCCTTCTGTAATCTTTCCAACTTGTGAATTTTATCTTTTACTATAGCTCTTCCTATACAATACCTCATCCTCCCATTGGACTTCAAGCCTCTTGATGGCAGGAACCATGTCTTATTTATCTTCATAAAGTGTAAACATAGCACTTTGGAAGTTCTAGAAATCCAATACATATTTGATGAATTAGATTGCTGAAGGTGCCTTATTAGAAGAGAGTGAGGCTGGGATATCAAAATAAAGTACTATGTATCATCTAAAGCCCCTCTTCACATTTATATCTAAATCTTTGATAACATTCCAATAAATCAGAAAGCAATTCTCTATTACTGTTCTTCAGTGGCCAGTCTGGATTTGGTCCACAAATAAGAAACTAAGAAAACGTCACTTTACAATAGTGGGCAAACCCCAAAGCTCATGGGTGGTTAATGAAATCCATAGGTCAGTAGTATGATTACCATGACCCTAAAATATATTAGATAAGCACTAAAGAGCAGTGTAAGGGGGTTGGAATTTAGGATTTCTGAAGAGAGCAAAAAACAAGGCATTTAGGATACATTTATCACATAAGAAAGAAAAGGCATTCTAATAAATTATAATATTCAGAAATTTATTCCTATTTATCACTTAAAAATTTGAAATGTATGGAACATAAAATAAAATAATTTCTAAATGTGTTTTCTTAAATGAAAGAAAAGCATTGTCTTGGTATATTAATAAAATATATGGTAATTTAAAACATGATTTTATCATTTCCTAACTCATTGTTGAAGCTCTCAAAGTTTTAAGCAATTACCCAACAAACTGTGTTAAATATTTTATTCCTTTTCATATATTTCATATAGACGTCAGAACACCAACTTTGGCATTTTAGTGGCAAATGTGTAAAAAGCCTATTTGAGTAAAAACTTTCAACAATTCCAACTCCAATGGACACATGCTACTTTAGCAACATATTTGCCTAGTAGTCAGTGTCCAAAGGTCCCTCTTTATGTACCACTCTGATTAGCCATTTATTAAGCTATATTTCTATGAGGTGTTAGTTTTCAGTCTAATGCTATTATAATGTAATTATGACCACTTTCTGCATTAAGGGGGATTAGCAAATCAAAATCAATAAAACAATTTGGGATTTCAGAAGGAATTAGAATATAGAAGCAAATTATTAATGTTTAGGCAAATTCTCTTAGAATCAGTTGCCCAATGTTAACAGCCTATTATAAGGACTGCAGTCAACAAATCCAGTTTATGTTCTAAGGGGATAACAGAAAGATCAGCAGAAGGACAGCTTAACCTCCTTGTGAAGAATATTTAGTTACATTAGTTACGACCCATGTATTGGTGCCTAATAAACAGACCCATGAAATTATTTGTGTGATCTTGTTATGAAATCTAATGAAATGACTTTCATTATTTTGCAAAAAGTATAGTAATTTTTTATTAACAAACCACTAAACCTCTGCCAATAAATCTAACAATATGAGGTGTTCCTATAAGGCAGTAGTGATGGTAAAATAACTTTCTGATTTAATTTTGAAAAGAAAAAGAAATACCCATACCTAATTGTCCTATAGTTTAAACATTTTTCAATGTATTTTGTTGGGAATAGGGAGATCTACTCAAAGGTAAGAAAAGCCAGGGATATAGAGAACAATTGTAATTTCAAGAATGAATCACATGTAATAAATGGTTACTTGTGATGATAATACTTCAAGCAATGTTGTGATTTGTTTGTTTTGCTTTGTTATGCATTTAACCAAGTATCATCTATGACACTCTCATAGAGGCTGTTTTATATGGTTATTTTTGGGGTATTTTGGAAACCTACAAACCTAATCTGTATTCACTGCTTTGTACTGCAAATCTTCTGTTTTTAAAACAGTAAAATCCTGTCCCATATTTAGTATTAAATGTATTATTAATACCTGAAATATAACGTTTCTACTCTACTTTTAATGGTTTCCTGGCGACTGACTGGCAAGAACCAGGACTTCAACTATTTTCCTTATGCAGATTTTTTTAACTTTTCGTTTAATCAGGGATCCTGTTTGGCCTCTGACAAGACATAATTTAAGTCTTTTACATTCACACACTTTGCTTAATATTCCTCTGAGTCACAGTTTATTTATTATTTTTTTTTTTAGGGGTACGCGGGCCTCTCACTGTTGTGGCCTCTCCCGTTGCGGAGCACAGGCTCCGGACACGCAGGCTCAGAGGCCATGACTCACGGGCCCAGAGACTCTGTGGCATGTGGGATCTTCCCGGACCAGGGTACGAACCCGTGTCCCCTGCATCAGCAGGTGGACTCTCAACCACTGCGCCACCAGGGAAGCCCCATAGCTTAATTTTTAAATCTAATCTTTGCCCCTTTTTTTACCTCTTTATGTTCTACTATCACTTATTCTAGATTTCCAATTGTTTTTTTCTCAGAAATCATTTGGAGAAAAACATATCTAATTAAAACCCATATTTACAAGTGGTACTTCTTATCATCCCCATGTCTTCATAACCCAGCAATTCCACTACCGGGTATGTATCCCCCAAAAAAACAAAAACATTAATTCAAAAAGAAACATGCAACCCAATGTTAACAGCAGCATTATTTACAACTGCCAAGATATGGAAGCAACCTAAGTGTCTATCAACAGGTGAATGGATAAAGAAGATGTGGTGTATATATATATATATATATACACACACATATATATGTATATATATATATAAAGAATATTATTCACCCATTAAATAAATGAAAATTTGCCATTTGCAGCAACATGGACAGACTTGTAGGGCATTATGCTAAATGAAATGTCAGACAGAGAAAGACAAATACTGTATGATATCACTTATACATGGAATCTAAAAATTATAACAAACAAGTGAATATAACAGAAAAGAAGCAGACTCACAGATAAAGTGAAAAAACTATGGTTAACAGTGGGGGTGGTAACTAGGGGTGAGGAAGTGGTATAAGACAGGCTATAAGAATGTATTGTGCAACATGGGGAATACAGCCAGTATTTTGTAATAACACTAAATGGAGTATAATCTTTAAAAATTGTATAAAGAATAAAAAATTAAATACAAAATATCACAAATACCTGTTCTCATAGCTCTATAAAATTCCTAAATAAACAGGCCAAATAATTTTACAGTGCTTTTAAATAAAAATTATCAGCAAACTTCTAAAACTTTATCTTTTCAGACATTCATTTCTACTTGTTCTTTTGTTAAATAAAAATCCAAGTCCAAAAAATACTAGAATATCTCTGGAACTTTCCAATGTGCCAAATATTTATTCAAATTAGATTATGAAGCTAAAATAAAATTAATGAAAAAGATCTTGAAACCTGGTAAACCCTGAAAAAGATTTTTTTCTTTTTTTAGTTGGATAAGATTAAAGAAAATAACTGTATACAAAGTACAATTAATCTCTATGAATTGAAAATGTATACTGCATCTCATTTAACCAAATATACAGATTAATAACTTATGTATTATTAATATGCATTTATTACCTCTGTTGAATTCCATTTTATAGAGTTTTGCATAATTAATGTGGTATTTTAATCATTTTACAATAACAAAAGTCAGTCTAGAAACATAACTGGGTTAGGCACATTTACTGATGTCTTGTGGGAGGCATTCTTATATCAGCCTTAAATAAATAATTAGAGAGAGCAACAAAAAATGTGTGTCACTAGCATTATTAGGAGAAGAGGATCTACATATTAATCTTAAAAATTAGCCTACAACTGAGAAAAGGAAATTCCGACCATTTAAAATAATGTACATGCAGAGAATTACAGGAAAATAATCAGTTCTGTGGCTTTCCATTACTAAGTAGCCTTATGAGACCTCATGAACCCAATATGTTTTTCTGGTTTGGGTTTTGGTTTTTTTATGTCAAGAGTGTTGATCATCCAGTAATAATAATAATAAAAAAACATTGACAAGGAGATGGTCAGCAGAAAAATGAACACAGAGCGAAAAGGACTCCTTAAATGGAACATGGCGTTAGTAAAATGTACTCTGAGAGCTGCATCCATGTAGCACCAGAGAGGGCTGTTTTGTAATCAACTCTATGAGATTCCAAATATAAACATGATATAGTATAGTTTATTAGCATGATGTGGGAATACTCATTTTGAAACAGAGTGACAATTTAGTTTAAAAGAGATTTTTAGTCTGTTTTAATTTTCCAACCTATACAAATTTCATTTAAATGTAGGACTTGCATTAAAAGTTTATACCCAACTAGTTCCTGGTGCATTTTGTCATTTAATCTTATAATTGGGAGTGCATTTACTAATAGGAAGCTACACGTTTTATTAACACATATCCTCACTATTGGGGGTCAAATATAAAAAAAAAATTCACTCTCTGTGTTTTTCTTTAAGGGGAAAAATTCATCCCATGAAGATTTACACCTAACAATTTAAATGGCTTCCTGATGGAAATATTCCCAGTACAAAATTAATCAAGGTAGTGATCTGCGAATATTGCCCTGAGAAACTTAAGGAGCTTTCTAATCTCTACAAGGAGCAATACTGTATGTTCTTAAAGAGAGATTATCAGGAACAACAGTACAAATAACTAATGAGAGGAAAAGGAAAGACAGAGAAACATTTAATATGCACCTACTATGTGATGGCCATTTTCAAGTATATGCAGAATATTGCTATATGAACTGTAAAGTTCAAGTATTTATAAGGGACAAGTTAAAAAATAGATTTTGGTCACTAATAAGCATCATTGACAAACATTGGAAACAAAATTTGTCAATATTAATTTCACCCTAATGAGATAATAAAGTACTGATTCTAAGAATTAGCACCTATGATCTAAAGAGAAATATTTCTCAAATAGGGAGAGACAAATTACTGACTGTGCTTATTTAACTGAAAAAAAATACTTTGTTTTATTTTTGTGGAAAATAAGCAATATTCCAAGAAATGAGTTCAGCCCTTGACTGAATGAGCTTGTCCAAAGATTCTGCCAAATGCCAATGACTAGTTGTGGTAGATAGAGCTCCCAGTATAAATTAGCGTTTCCTTGTTAGCCTAGCGAACAAGAATGAATGCCTCAGAGAACCTCGTCACTTCTACAGGTGATTTGTTAATGTGAAGTTCCACAGTATGTAAGGTTTAAAAAAAAACACTTTGACCCGAAAGGACCCCACTAGCCAATCCTGGGAGACCAAGCTTGATTCAGCTGATAGTTTTTTCTCTAATCATCTTCACAGTGAAGGGCAAATTCTATATAGGCATAACTGTGTGTGAAAACAAACCATATATCCCCTGTAGACTGTTTAATATTTTTCTTTTTGATAAAGAACCTAAAAGAACTTACTATTTAGGCATAAAGCATCTTAAATTATATAACTTATTAACCAGTTATCTATACAGGCAGGCTCATTTGCACATTTTCTTTATGTATGAATTGTAATTACCATGACTTAGTAAAATAACACCAGTCTCCCAACAACATGGTTCAAATTTTAGTTACCATAGTGTATTAACAGTGGGTGATATACTGTTTGCAGGGCTCCACAGTACAAACTTTGCTGCTAGCTGTTCAGTTCACACATTACTATGTATTCATCAGTGAGCAATCTTGGCACTTCTTTCAGAATGCATAGACAGTAAAGCATATACATTTGGCCCTCTGTATATTTGGGTTCTACATCTTTGGATTCAACCAAATGCAGATCAAAAGCATTTCGAATAAAAAAAATTCCAGAAAGTTCCAAAAAGCAAAATTTGAATTTGCCGCATGCCAGCAACTATTTACATAACATTTACATTATATATACCAATATTTACACAGCACTTATATTGTATTAAGTATTATAAGTAATATAGAGATGATTATATTGTATGGAAAGATGTGGGTAGTATGCCTTTTTTTTTTTTTTTTTTTTTTTGTGGTACACAGGCCTCTCACTGTTGTGGCCTCTCCCGTTGCGGAGCACAGCCTCTGGACGCGCAGGCTCGGCGGCCATGGCTCACGGGCCCAGCCGCTCCGCGGCATGTGGGATCTTCCCGGACCGGGGCACGAACCTGTGTCCCCTGCATCGGCAGGCGGACTCTCAACCACTGTGCCACCAGGGAAGTATGCCATTTTATATAAGGGACTTGAACATCCCAAGATTTTGGTTTGGGAAGAAAGGGTCCTGGAACCAATCCCTAGAGGGTACCTAGCTCTGTTGCCTTCCATCTCCCAGTGATAAACCCATAAAACATTTTACAAAAATGGATAATCAAAAGAGGTAATTGGTCAATAAAGATCAAAGTGCAGCAAAGAAACCAAAAAGGGACACCACTGTAGGTAAAATTAGGATAGAATAAAAGTGAGTTATAGAAGAGATAACTAGGTGTGGGAATGTTGATCCTGCTTCTATTCAAGAGACTCTAGAACTGCAGCCAGGGAAATTTAGTGGAGGCAAAGTTACTAAAATAAATGAGTAAAGTATCTGTGACGAAAAGGGAGACAACATCCCAGAAGGGACTCTGGCAAAAACGTCACAATAATGGAACTCTCAGAAATGCTTCAGAATATTGAAAGCATAAAATGTTGCTAGCTGATCCAACTTAGAAAGGAGTGTGAGGATTTACCAAGGCATAAAAAAGATACTCCTTCTGTACTGTAAATTAGATGATGAGAAGATAAGGGCAAGCACTATTTAAACTACTCTTGATAAGTTTCTTTACAAAGAAATAAAACACTTTAATCCTCAATATTTCTCAGGTTTTAAACCACAGTGTACTAAATAAATATTAGTTTTACTATTTGCTCATTTCCTTATATATGTATAATTATCAGGAAGAGAGTTTTCAATGTTTTGGGAAAAAAATTTAAAGGTGACAGAATAACTGTAGTTCTCCCCATCAGTTTTTAACATCTCTTTGCATGATTTCAGCTAGTACAACCATTTTTAAGGTTCTAGTATACAACACCAGGACTACCTGTATCTCAAGGAAGAGGCCTTACTGGTGCCTATGCTAAAATCTTCCACTAGGCTTCTGAGTTTTAAGCCTTAAAAAAGCATTTGATATGCTTTGTGAGAGCAAAGATTAAAGGATACAAGCATAAATATTCTTAGTAGCAATTTTACAGATATGTCAAAAAACCCATTTTATTCTAATCTACAGAAAGAAAGGTTTATACTTTCTAATCTTCCTTAAGAAACACATTTTAATATAGTAAGTAATTTGACAATTACTAGAACATAAATGGTGAATGCAAATTCTGGATGTTAAAATATTTTAAATGCTCATCTCTTAGTCTCCGTGAACTGCAGCGTGCTTGGGAGCTGTGACACATTCCTCATCCAAGCTTTGTTCTTCTCAACTGGCAAACATTGACTGTCCAGGTCCCATCCTCCTGTTACACACACTTTCCTTACACAACATGAGCCAGCTCGGTTTTTCTTGAGATGTCTTTTGGACCATCATAAACATCACAGACATTTTCATCAGTGATGCCAAGAGAACTGGGAATATGTTAGTTTACTTTTGCTTCCTCTGTTGCCTAATTGGCTGCTTCTGCAGCAACAGAACAAAAAGAGGATGGTGCATGAAATACAGCTATTATTTGTGAGAGAATGGCTGGTTTTAAAACAAGATAGATGTTTAGTATTCTGTGGATATTCCCCCACCAGATTGTAACAGTTCTGAAGGAGGTTAAATTGTGAGCCAAGACTGTCCAAATTTTCTCTTGATAAAGCACGAAAATAGCCTGATCAGCCCAAAAGCTGCTGAGCCTCACTATTAGGAATTGCAGCTACTCTGTAACGTGAAAGATAGGGGATTTTATCTATTTCATCATTTTATTCCCCTCCCAGAGTTACTGCCTAAAGAACAAGAATTTCTGCTTGAATGGCTTGATGTGACATTTATCTCTAGTTTGTGGATGAGGTCATAGTGTTGTTTAATGCACTACATTAACCCATGTCTCTTGGTTCTCAAATCATTTTAGACTGCAGTTCAGTTTTACCCAGCTTCTAGGAGTCAGTATGCAAACAAGTTCAGATGATTCTAAACTGTGATTAGTCCATAAGGCATCTATCCATTCACCAAATTTTATCAAGCATCTACTACATGTCAGCAGTACATGCATGGATAATTCAAAAGTGGCAGAATGGTTTTCTTCCCCCTGACATCTTTTGCTAGATTTTTTCCTTATAAGGTTGATGTAAAATAACTTATAATTTTGGTAAACGTCATTAAGAAAATGCTGATAAGCAAAGTATCTCAACTAACGATGTTTAAACTTTTGACAAACTGGCCAACTTGTTCTTCCCTAAAGAGGGAAAGTTATCACTTTTCCTTAGGAGGTCTTAAGAAGAATTAAGTGAATAGTATAATTGCCACTTCATCTAGCAGAAAAGACGTGTTTAATAACTTGAAGCATATACAACATCAGGGTTCAGAGTGCTTGAGTTGAAGACTAGGAGTTTTAAACTCTGTGAGATCTGATGCATTATCAAATATATGTTTAAAAATATTATTGAGCAGGGCTTCCCTGGTGGCGCAGTGGATGGGAGTCCACCTGCCGATGCAGGGGACACTGGTTCGTTCCCCAGTCCAGGAAGATCCCACGTGCCATGGAGCGGCTGGGCCTGTGAGCCATGGCCGCTGAGCCTGCGCGTCTGGAACCTGTGCTCCACAACGGGAGAGCCCACAACAGTAAGAGGCCCGCGTACAGCAAAAAAAAAAAAAAATATATATATATATATATATATATATTTTACTGAGCAGTTTAGGAGTTTTCAAGATGGCTAAGGAGTAGGAGGACATGGTGGAGTACATCTCTCTCCACAGATGCATCAAGAATACATGTATGGATGGAACAGTTTTTGCAGAACACCAGCTGAACGCTAGCAGAAGATCTTGAACACTGGAAAGGACAATGAAGATTCCTGCATAACCGGGTAGGATGAAAGAAAGAAGGGAGAAAGAAGAGGAGAGGAAGCAGCATGGGACCTGTGCCCCTGGGGGAGAGCTGAAGTAGAGCAGTTTCTCACATCTGGGGAAATCCCCTCACCAATGGGGAAATCAGTTGGGACAGAGGGGAAGCATCTGAGGCTGTCAGAGGAGGGTGAAGCAGCCGGTCTGTGGCAGACAGGAAAGAGTGAGAACTACACAGATGGTCTGTGACATGGACATGCATGCCCCAGATTGGGATGTGTGTCCAACAGTGTGCATTGGGGCTGGGAGCTGGAGCGTGGGGATAGGAGAGCAAAATTCGGGGGAGGAGTGCTGTTGGCTGTGAGGAGACAACCTGAGGGGGAGGGAGGAAGAAAATCCACAACTGGGAATGCCTGTGGAGGAAATCTGGAGTGCCATGAAAGCAAGGTGCCACTGTTGAGTGAAGCACAGAGGGTGGAGAGGATATTGCATTCTCTCTCTCCTCACATGCTGGCCCCTGCCCCCCTGGATGCTAGGAAAGGGCCCCGCCAGGGCTGGCCCTTGCGTGCACTAGAAGAGTCTCCCCCTAGGGCCAGATCGCTCACTCCAGTAGCCACTGGCTTCCCCACGCACCTGTTGCTGCCAGGGCTCCTACAATCCAGGCAGCTGTGCCTCGTCTGAGCCCTGTCCTCACCAGGGAAGACCTGAGTGCTCCAGGGCAGCCTTGGGAGCAGACTTCTGTTGAGGGCCCACATGCAGAGGTGGGGCTAAAACCACAGCTGAGCCACAGGGATGAGACAACTGAAGAAGAGGAATGAAAATCTTTCCATCAGCTGCACAAGCCACAGATTAAATCCCTATGAGCGGCTTGGTAGATCCTGCATCTATGGAATATCTGAATGGACAAGTCCCATAAATGAAACCAGTCCAGCTCTGGCAGCTGTGGACATTGGGGGCAAGCACACAGAGGAGTTGGGCGAGATCCAAGTCTGAGCTGTCCCCACAGTGCCCACAGTGGGTCCAGAGACCTACCTAGAGGCATTGGAGGGCCTCCTGGTGAGGTGAAGGTGGCCTATGGTGGGGGCAAGGACACTGACAGCTGAGACCCCAGGAAAATATTATTATTACTATTATTTTTATTAGGTTTTGACTTGTTCTGTTGTTTTTTAAGTTTTTAAATTTTTTATTTAGTTTTTGGAGGTGTTTTTGGTTTTTTCTTTTTTCTGCTTTTTAAATATGTATTTCATATTTCTATTTTTACTTTGATTTTTCATTGTTTTCTGTTTTTTCCTATTTTTTTTCCTTTTCTTTGTTCTGTTGGTTTTTATATATTTTTTAAAAATCGTTTTTATGTGTTTCTTTTGTTTTCTGTGCTTTATTCTTCAGTTTGCATTCTGCTTTGATTTTGCTTTCTGTTTTGTGTTTTTGTTGCTTTTGTTTTTAATTGTTTGATTTTTATTTTAGGTTCTATTGTTTGGTTCTTCTCTTGCTTTTTGCTTTCTTTGATTTTGTATTTGTTCCTTTGTGGTGTTTGTGTTTCTTTGTTTTTGTTTTTGTTTGGTTTTGCTTTTACCATTTGCGTGGGGTTTGTCTATTATTTTTTATTGCTATTGTTGCTATTTGTTTCTGTCTTTGCTATTTGTCTTTGCTATTTATCTTGGGTTTTGTTTCTCTGTTTGTTTTTATTTGTCCACACCCCCCTTTTCTTCTTCCCCTTTATTGTTGAGATGTGCAGCTTGTGAAGTCTTGGTTCCCTGGCTGGAGTTTGGGCCTGAGCCTCAGGGCTGAGAGTGATGAGTCCAAGATGCTGGGCCACCAGAGAATTCCTGGCTCCAGGGAATATTAATCAGCAAGAGCTCGCTCAGAGGTCTCCATCTCAAATCTAAGGCCCAACTCCACCCAACTGCTTGCAGGCTCCAGTGCTAGATGGCTCACACCAAACAACAAGCAAGACAGAAACACAAACTCTCCCATCAGCAGACAGGCTGCCTAAATTCACACTAAGCTCCCACACAACACAAAGCACACCACCTGATACAGCCCTGCCCATCAGAAGAACAAGATCCAACTCCACCCATCAGAATGCAGGCACCAGTCCCTCCCCCCAGGAAGCCTACACAAGCCACTGGACCAATCTTACCCACCGGGGGCAGACACCAGAAGCAAGAAAAACTATGACCCTGCAGCCTGCAGAAAGGAGACCTCAAGCACAGTAAGTTAGACAAAATGAGAAGACAGAGAAATATGATGCAGACAAAGGAGCAAGGTAAAAACCCACAAGACCAAACGAAAAGGAAATAGACAATTTACCAGAATAAAGAATTCAGAGTAAGATAGTAAAGATGATCTAAAATCTCGAAAATGAAATGGAGGCACAGATCAAGAAAATACAAGAAATGTTTAACAAGGACCTAGAAGAACTAAAGAACAAACAAACAGTGATGAACAGCAAAATTAATGCAATTAATAATACACTAGAAGGAATCAATAGCAGAATAACTGAGGCAGAAGAACAGATAAGTGACCTGGCAGATAGAATGGTGGAAATAAGTGTCACAGAGCAGAATAAAGAAAAAAGAATGAAAAGAAATGAGGAGGGTCACAGAGCTCTCTGGGACAATATTAAATGCACCATCATTTGAATCATAGGTGTTGCAGAAGAGGAAGAGAAAAAGTTCTGAGAACATACTTAAAGAGATTATAGTCAAAAACTCCCCTAACATGGGAAAGGAAATAGTCAATCAAGTCCAGAAGTGCAGAGAGTCCCATACAAGATAGACCCAAGGAGAAACATTCTGAGATACCTATTAATCAAACTAACAAAAATTAAACACAAAGAAAAATATTACAAGCAACAAGGGAAAAGCAACAAATAACATACAAGGGAATCCCCATAAGGTTATCAAATGATTTTTCAGCAGAAACTCTGCAGGCCAGAAGGGAGTGGCAGGACATATTTAAAGTAATGAAAGGGAAAACATACAACCAAGATTACTCTACACAGCAAGGATCTCATTCAGATTTAATGGAGAAATTAAAGGCTTTACAGACAAGCAAAAGTTAAGAGAATTCAGCACCACCAAACCAGCTTTAAACAACTGCTAAAGGAAATTCTGTAGGAAGGAAACAAAAGAGAAGAAAAAGACCTACAAAAAGAAACCCCAAACAATTAAGAAAATGGTAATAGGAACAAACATATGTATAATTACCTTGAATGTAAATGGATTAAGCACTCCAACCAAAAGACATAGACTGGCTGAATGGATATAAAAACAAGACCCATATATACACTATCTACAAGAGACCCACTTCAGACCTAGGGAGACACACAGACTGAAAGTGAGGTGATGGAAAAAGATATTCTATGCAAATGGAAATGAAAACAAAGCTGGAGTAGCAATACTCATATCAGACAAAATAGGCTTTAAAACAAAGACTATTATGAAAGACAAAGAAGAACACTACATAACAATCAGTGGAATCCAAGAAGATATAACAATTGTAAATATTTATGCATGCAAAATAGGAGCACCTCAATATGTAAGCCAAATGCTAACAGCCATAAAATGGGAAACTGACAGTAACACAGCAATAGTGTGGGATATTAACTCCCCACTTACACCAATGGACAGATCATCTAGACAGAAAATTAATAAGGAAAACAAGTGTTAAAAGACTCATTAGACAACATAGACTTAATTGATATTTATAAAACATTCCATCCAAAAGCAGCAGAATACATTTTCTTCTCAAGTGCATGTGGAACATTCTCTAGAATAGATCACATCTTGGGTCACAAGCCAAGCCTTGGTAAATTTAAGAAAATTGAAATCATATCAAACATCTTTTATGACCACAATGCTAGGAGACTAGGTATCAATTACAGGAAAGAAACTGTAAAGAACACACACACACGGAAGCTAAACAATATGCTACAGAATAAGCAAGAGATCACTGAAGACATCAAGGAGGAAGTCAAAAAATACCTAGAAACAAATGACAACAGAAACATGACAATCCAAAACCTATGGGATGCAGCAAAAGCAGTTCTAAGAGGGAAGTCTATGGTGATGCAATTCTACCTCCAGAAACAAGAAAAATCTCCAATAAACAAATAACTTTTCACATAATGCAACTAGAGAAAGAGGAAGAACAATAACAAAAACAGTTAGTAGAAGGAAAGAAATCATAAAGATCTGAGCAGAATAAATGAAATAGAAATGAAGAAAACAATAGCAAAATTCAACAAAACTAAAAGCTGGTTCTTTGAGAAGATAAACAAAACGGATAAACCTTTAGGCAGACTCATTAAGAAAAAGAGGGAGAACGCTCAAATCAATAAAATTAGAAATGAAAAAGGAGAAGTTATGACAGACACCGCAGAAATACAAAGGATCATAAGAGACTACTACAAGCAACTATATGCCAATGAAATGGACAACCTGGAAGAAATCAAAAATTCTTAGAATGGTACAATCTTCCAGGACTGAACCAGGAATAAATAGAAAATGTGAACAGACAAATGACAAGGAATGAAGTAGAAACTGTGATTCAAAATATTCCAACAAACAAAAGTCCAAGACCAGATGGCTTCACAGGCGAATTCTATCAAACATTTAAAGAGCTGACACCTATACTTCTCCAACTCTTCCAAAAAATTGCAGAGGGAAGAACAATCCCAAACTCATTCTACAAGTCACCGTCATGCTGATACCAAAACCAGACAAAGATGTCACAGAGAAAGAAAATTACAGGCAATATCACTGATGAACATAAATGTAAAAATCCTCAACAAAATACTAGCAAACCAAATCCAACAGCACGTTAAAAGGATCATGCACCATGGTCAAGTGGGATTTATCTCAGGGATGCAAGGATTCTTCAGTATATGAAAATCAGTCAATGTGATACACCATATTAACAAACTGAAGAATAAAAACCACATGGTCATCTGAAGAGATGCAGAGAAATCTTTTGACAAATTTCAACACCCATTTATGATAAACACTCTCCAGAAAGTGAGCATAGAGGGAACCTACCTCAACATAATAAAGACCATTTATGACAAACCCACAGCAAATGTTATTCTCAATGGTGAAAAACTGAGAGCACTTCCTCTAAGATCATGAACAAGACAAGGTTGTCCATTCTCATCACTGTTATTCAATGTAGTCTTGGATGTCCCAGCCACAGCAATCAGAGAAGAAAAAGAAATAAATGGAATCCAAATTGGAAAAGAAGAAGTAAAACTGTCACTATTTGCAGATGACATGATACTATACATAGAAAATCCAAAAGATGCCACCAGAAAACTACTAGAGCTAGTCAATGAGTTTAGTAAGGTTGCAGGATACAAAATTAATGTACAGAAATCTCTTGCATTCCTATACACTAACAATGAAAGATCAGAAAGAGAAATTAAGGAAACGAGGAAACAATGCTCATTCATCATGGCAAGAAAAATAATAAAATACCTAGGAATAAACCTACTTAAGGAGGCAAAAGACCTGTATGCAGAAAACTATAAGACCCTGATGAAAGAAATCAAAGCTGACACAAACAGATGGAAAGATATATGATATTCTTGGATTGGAAGAATAAAAATTGTGAAAATGACTATACTACCCAAAGCAATCTACAGATTCAGTGCAATCCCTATCAAATTACCAATGGCATTTTTCACAGAACTAGACAAAAAATTGTACAATTTATATGGAAACACAAAAGACAATGGATAGTAAAAGCAAGTTTGAGAAAAAACAACAGAGCTGGAGGAATCAGACTCTGTGGTTTCAGACTATACTACAGGGCTACAGTAATCAAGATAGTATGGTACTGGCACAAAAACAGAAATATATATCAATGGAACAGGATAGAAAACATAGAGAAAAACCCATGCACCTATGGTCACCTAATCTATGACAGAGGAGACAAGGATATACAATGGAGAAATAACATCCTCTTCATTAAGTGGTGCTGGGAAAAATGGACAGCTACATGTAAATGAATGAAATTAGAACACTCCCTAACACCATACACAAAAATAAACTCAAAATGGATTAAAGACCTAAATGTAAGGCCAGACACTATAAAACTATTGGAGGAAAACATAGGCAGAAAACTCTTTCACATAAATAGAAGCAAAATCTTTTCTGACCCACCTCTTAGAGTAATGAGAAAAAAAATAAAATAAAATAAACAAATGGGACCTAATTAAAAGCTTTTGTGCAACAAAGGAAACCATAAAACAGATGAAAAGACAGACCTCAGAATGGGAGGGAATATTTGCAAATGAAGCAACTGGCAAAGGATTAATCTCCAAAATATACAAATAGCTCATGCAGTTCAATATCAAAAAACAAACAACCCAATCCAAAATTGGGCAGAAGACATAAATAGACATGTCTCCAAAGAAGACACACAGATGGCCAAGAGACACATGAAAAGATGCTCAACATCACTAATTATTAGAGAAATTCAAATCAAAATTACAATGAGGTATCACCTCACGCCAGTCAGTATGGCTATTATCAAAAAATCTAGAAACAATAAATGCTGGAAAGCGTGTGGTGGAACAGGAACCCTCCTGCACTGTTGGTGGGAATGTAAATTGATATAACCACTATGGAGAACACCATGGAGGTTCCTTAAAAAACTAAAAATTGAGCTACCATATGATCCAGCATTCCCACTCTTGGGCATATATCTGGAGAAAACCATAATTCAAAAAGATACATACACTCCAATGTTCATTGCAGCACTATTTACAATAGCCACGACATTGAAGCAACCTAAATGTCCATCAACAGAGAAATGGATAAAGAAGATGTGGTACATATATACAATGGAATATTACTCAGCCATAAAAAGGATTGAAATTGGGTCATTTGTTGAGATGTGGATGCACCTAGAGTCTGTCATATAGAGTGAAGTAAGTCAGAAAGAGAAAAACAAATACCATATAGTAACACATATATGTGGAATCTAGAAAAATGGTATAGATGATCTTATTGGCAGAGAAGAAATAGAGACACAGATGTAGAGAACAAACATATGGACACCAAGTGTGGAAAGGGGAGGGGTGAGATGAATTGGGAGATGGGGATTAACATATATACACTCTTGATACTATGTATAAAATAGATAACTAATGAGAACCTATTGTGTAGCACAGGGAACTCTACTCAATGCTCTGTGATGACCTAAATGGGAAGGAAATCCAAAAAGAGGCGATATATGTGTACATATAGCTGATTCACTTTGCTATACAGTAGAAACTAACACAACATTGTAAAGCAGCTCTACTCCAATAAAAATTAAAATACAATCATTGAGCAGTTTAAAAACACAATCCTAGTTTTATTTTAATCAAAAAAAACATTGTAAGGAAGTCATTGATTATTGCTCAAGTCTCTGACTCTTGAATTAATATCTCAAGCATTTCCAGTATTATTAATAGAATCATATTTAATTAGTGGCATGGAAAAGACTTAGAATTGTAGCTCTAAAATTTAAAAATATAACTAAAAGAGATGACAGAATTTACTTCATATAATAGTGTATAAACATACTTTATTTTCTTTTCTATTTCTCTTGTGTATTCATTGACTTTATTCAAAAGCTCTTTACTAATGAAGTTTTAAGACTGTTTCAGACTCATATGTCAAAAGCAGAAAGAGTAAATATCATTAATAATGTGTGCATCATTTTCTAATAACCAATTCTACACTCAGAGGCAGAGTATTATAACAAAAAAAGAAATAGTATGTGTGGAGGATGTATAATTAGAGATTTAAATATCACTTTTTTTCACTTTATTTATATACAAGTACAGAAATATAATTGCCTGTTTATATAAGATTGTATTTTTATTTGACGTCTTCTAATTTTGCTATTTATTTACAAATCCCAAGTTATATAACCTCAATTGTACTTCCCTCAATGACAAGAAAGTAGTGATTCATCTGAAGAAGTTTATGTCTTTCCTGAATAAGTCCAAAGGCTTCAGTCAAGATCTATTCAATGCAATTATACTGAATCATTGTTTTTCAACATATACCTTACCCATGTATTATGTAAGGACATGAAGATATGAAGGATAAACAACTTTGTATTTTGCCTTCAACCAATATAGTGTTTTGTGAAAATTTTATCATTTCTTTTTATAAAAAGTTACCATACTGTGACAAATAACCAGCTCCTGAAATATAATTATTTAGTCACAAGTTATAAATAAAATTATTCTAAATATACAAAGGAAGTCATTTTCATAAAGCATCTCTTTGGTCAAATGGTGAATCCTCTAGAACATGAATATTTTTCCTTACATTTACCTGCATTTCAACATTATTTTTCTTTATCCCTTTTCAGATGTTCACAGAGCTATTCCTGGGCAAAAAGTAAAGAGTTCATATTTAGTGTCACTTCCTTACTCTACTTGTTCCTGGTGCTTTTAGTGTACCTGTATTGGGTTGGCCAAAATGTTCATTTGGGTTTTTCCGTAGCATCTTATGGAATGTATTGGGCTAACCCAATTCAATGGGTCACACTTTCCATGAACCAAATACATAGAATTGTCCTTTCTTATTTTTCTTAATTGCTTCTGTGACCTCTCATGTAACCCAAGCCAAGATGCTAACTTGTCTGCCAAGATCTTAGCACGGTCATTCCAAATTGACATTTACCTCTTTACAATTGACCATAACCACAAACCATTATCATGGAAGAATTTCAAGAAACCAAAATAGGCACTTACTAAATTATCTGTTGAATTAGTGGATTAAATGGTTACTAATGAAGACTACAATTAGAGGAAATGTTTTAAAGCAGTCCTCAAATTTTAATATGTACTATACTTGCAGTTCAAACCCATGTTGTCCAAGGGTCAATTGTTATATGAAACATCTGGAGAAACTTGTGAAAATGCAGATTCTGATTCATTATTTCTGGGGTGAGACCTAATTGTCTGCATTTCTAACAAGCTTCCAGGTGATTCTAATGCTTCTGGTCCCCAGACAACACTTTTAATAGGAAGAATTTAGGGTATACTGTAAAATTTCTTTCATGAATACATGTTTTTTTGGCTATAAACATTTAAAGAGCTACTAAAAGGCATGATACCGCATTGAACTGAAAAATAATGATAATATTTGTTTCTTCACTTAATGCTTACTATGTGCTTACCACATGGCAGGTACTTTTATAAGTTAGGAATTTATAAATTCACTGGAGAGTGAATAAAGAATGTTGTACAACATGAAGAGGAAAAAAAATATCAGTGAGAGAATTAACCATTACCAGCTATAAAAGCAAGGGTTGTGTAAAATCACAATGAAGTTCTGAAATGCTGAAGAATAAAAATGAAGAAAATTATTAAGCTTGTTAGAAAATATAAGAAAAAGAAGGTATGCTATTTCATTGAGAATATATTTCAAAAGGCTCGAGCCAATCACATTTTAGATGCTCACATTTATTAGCTCTCAGGAATACTCTGAAATAGGTACTATTTTACAGGCAAAGAAACAGATCTCAGGAAGGCTAAATCACTTGATCTACGTCATGTGGCTAGGAACTGGTAGAACCAGGTAGAACCAGTCTAATTCTAGAATCTTCACTGAACTTATTCTTGTTTAACATTAGAGAGACTGTAGAACTAAAAGCTTGCTATCATTTTGAGAGCTTCATTGTACTTTTCCTGAACCTTGTTGTCATATATGGTAGTGGTTATGAAATGACTCAGTTTCATCTTCTTTCTCCTTTGAATGCTTCCTAAAATGTTTCACTTTGTTATCCCTCAATGAATTTGTTAATTCATAACATGTTTGAACTCAAGTATTAATTTAAATAAATTCTACATCCCTTTGGTGCAAAGGAATTTAAAATCACATATGTTCTTTATTTAAATGACTTAAATATTGTAATGTACATAAAACTGAAATTAAAAATAAAATCTATGTTTTATCTACACGAAAACCTTCATGAAAAATGCAAGAGATGAAACTAATACAGGGTAGATTTTGCAAACTGAAATCTACACTGTTGAAAGTTAAAAAAAACTAAAGCTTATAAAACTCCAACTACAAATATTATAACGTTTTGTTGATTATGTGGATTGCCATGACTTGTAGGACTTGCTGCCAATGCTGTTCTCTTCCTGTTATCTACAGGTTTTAGCTTACATGCCCAAGAATCTGTGACAGGAGCCACGACCTTTGAATTTGTTCATATTCACTTTGATTTTCATATTTTAATCTTCCAACATAATCAGAATAGTAGGAACAAACATCCTACATTTCAATCATCTTAAGAAATAATTTGAGAAATAGAATGACTACAGACTCAAATTTAGACAACAGTATTAGATTGATTTTTAACACTGCTTCTTGATGTTTGCTTCCCTAGGATAATTAATAGATAAAATAACTATCAAAAATCAATATCTATATCTGCTTTGTAGTTGAAAAAACACATGCATCAACTTATATGACTATCATATATCAACCAGAAGATGATATTAACATTAGTTTCTCTTTACAGATGAGAAAACTGAGGCTTACTAGCCTGAAGGGAAATACAATGAACTCGGGGGTTGTGAATCAAAATCCACTGCTGTTTATTACACTATGGTTTTCCTTTCTGCTTATTGGAAGTCCTACTTATATCAGATACAAAGAGGTACTCAAACATGTTTTTTCCACTTTTATAAGCAATACAATTGTGACTTCAGATTCTCCTGCAAGGACACACTATATTGTTGCTGTGAGATCCTTGCCTTTGAAATGTCACACAGCCAATCCTCTTCTACCTTTTATAAGTTGCCTCATTTGCAAAATGAAGATGCTGATACTCATATCAAGTTTTACAAAGTGTATGTAAAAGTCAATAAAGTATGTAACACTATGGCATAATTCAAGCTGTGGTAGGAATTTACTGTTAATATTGCCTCAGGTATGTCTTAGACACCTTATCATTTTTCTCCTGATATCACTTATACTGTCAATTCACAAGTAACTCAAGAGAAATAAATATAATCATGTGCTTTCATTCCCAATAAAATGGCTTTTATTTAAGTATTATTTATTATTTGCCTATGTTCATGCTTTTTCAAGTTTTTTGTTTGTTTGTTTTTCTGGGGCATAATACAATCCTTTAAAGAGAATATGTTTTACTTATATCTAAAATACAGAACAAGATTTAAGATTTTGGACATATATCAAGAATAGTCCTATAATTTCTACACTGATTTGACTTGCTGGTCTATACTGAAATTATCAGAGTTTTAGATAAACTTATTTTCATTGTGTTCTTACCTTTAATGTAACAAAGAGCCCTTTGTCCATTTACTTGGATTATTCTTATTTTATAGAATTTAAAATTTCTTAATATCTACATCAAAGATCTATTATATATCTGACTTATGATACATGCATGGAAAGTGATCCCAGTCTTTCACCACCAGCAGATTTTAATTTTCATAATTTGATTTTAACACTATGAATTTGTAGCAAAGTCAAATTCAACATAATAGTTTGTTATTTATTTCCTCTTTAAACCTGTACCAAGTTGTAAAGAAACTGACCTAATAACAATGTACCTGGATGTATGTACAGCTATTAGAATCTAAGCAAAAACTTAAGAGAAAAAAAGCAAAAATCTCATTTTTAAGGGCCCATGGAGATTTGAACTACTGCCACTGTCATAATTCTTTCCCTGTGGTTTATGCCCCTGACTGAGGAGACAGTTTCAATGTCTAATGCCACTCGGTCTTCTTTGATGGTAGCATATCTTGTTTGCTAAAGTTGTCATCTCAACAGCACTAAACCACGTGATTTCTCCCCTATGTTATTTCATTTTATTTCCCATAAAAAAGCACAATGAGAAATATCCTAGGAGCCAGAGCTTTTACTCTCCAACTGTAATGTTCAGTTTTATAACATTGTTAGGTTTTTTACAGAAAAATAATCATGTGGGCAATGTGGATCCGTTTTTCATATTGGCTTCAACATTTCTGAGGCCCAACCAGCCATCAGATTCTCTTACTGACTGGAATTTCAGCTAGTAAGTGATGTAGACTACCAGGCCACTGGGTAAAGGAAAAAAAAATCTGTAGTAACTTCAAAACTAAGTAATTACACAATATCAGTATTACGCTAGTAAGGTCTGAGCTAAGAATACTTTGGTCCCCCAAAGGAAGTTGCTATAAGGGAAGTTTAATTTTATTAGTTGACTAAAAATAAAAGATTCATTTAAGTTGTCTTTACAAGAGCAAAATTGTAAACTATAATCTCAGGGTTCTGAACTAAACAAAAACACCTGGGAATATCAGACATGCTAATAATGTCTCTGAAAATTAGCATATCCTGCTTCTTTTTCTCATTAGGAGATCAATACACCTATTTTATTTTATTTTTTTATTTTTTAAACTTTTTTATTTTATTTTATTTTATTACTATTATTATTATTTTATTTTTGGCTGTGTTGGGCCTTCGTCGCTGCTCACAGGCTTTCTTAGTTTCGGTGAGTGGGGGCTACTCTTTGTTGCGGTGCATGGGTTTCTCATTGCGATGGCTTCTCTTGTGGTGGAGCATGGGCTCTAGGCGTGCAGGCTTCAGTAGTTGCAGCACGCAGGCTCAGTAGTTGTGGCACATGGGCTTAGTTGCTCCATGGCATGCGGGATCTTCCCGGACCAGGGCTTGAACCCGTGTTCCCTGCATTGGCAGGTGGATTCTTAACCACTGCGCCACCAGGGAAGCCCCAATACACTTATTTTAGAAGAGCAGATTTTCAGGGATTCCAGCCCCTGCAGTCAATACCTGCCTGTAAGGTGACTACACACTTTCAGACAAGGGTACCTGATGAATGGGGCTGTTGGTCATTAGATGACATTACTATCTAGTTCCAATATTATTTATACAACTTATCTTAGTAAATTTACTTTCTGCTTTTAGGGAGTTTAAAGATGAGATGTTAGAAAAAATACCACATATGGAATGGGTATGTTTAGTGAGAAATAGAAAGTGGAAAAAATAATTTTCTTCTCTTCCACTCCATGGATTCCTATTGATTACAAAAATATATTTGCTTATACAATTGAAAATATTTATACTCCACTAATCTACACCTGCAATATTAAGTCAGGAAATCCACTGCCAAGCAAGCACTCAGGACTGTTCCTGGGTATTCAAGTGCATAATAGGACATTCCTAAGTAATATCTGTAACAATCATGGGCTTGAATTCAAATGATGGACTAGTGAGAATACTTGGTGAAAAGTATTTTAGTCATTCTACTATTTACTTCTCATATTTCAATTTCACATTCCTATAACCTAAAAATTTTACCGCAAAACCCTTCTTGTTGGTGTTATCATTTCTACTTGTCGGATGGAAGTAGCTTTAATACGATCTAAATACCTCTGTTAAAAAAGCTATTGCCATGGTTTAATACTGGGAGGAAAGAACGAAACTGACATTTATAGAAGGCATTCGATGTGCTCTATGCTATAGATATTTTGTAGTATTTAACTCTGATTCCTATTCTAAAAAAACCTGTTTCTTTATACACGATGTAAACAAGATTAAGTAACTATCCTAAGGTGACAGAGGTGACATAAGAATTCCAAGATACAAACCAATGTCCAGCATTGCTGTGTTGCTCTACCAAAAAAGACCTCAGACATTTTTACCTTGTTTTTCTTTTTGTTTCTTGTTTTGCCTGCATAGACACACTTAATAAAACAGGCGTGAATTTCTTTCTCTCTCTCTTTCTTGCTCTCTCTCTCTAATATGTAATGTCAAGCCAGTACTTTGCACCATGAATCTCTTCTAATTTCCATATCTTATGAATGTTCTGAATTCCATTCTTGGGGAAATCTAACTCTTCAGCTGTCTTATCAATTTTTCTTCCCAGCCCAGAATCTGGCCAAAATCGCAAAACTAAAATCAGGAAACAATATTTTAAGAACTGAAAGGCAACCCTTAGTTGAAAATCAAGTTGTGTCCCTCAGCTGATGGGAAAACGGTGAAAAATTTGGCCCTCCTTATGACATATATGTTTTGATTTAAAGGTTTGAGGGTTTTTTCCAAAAGACAAATATTCTTTCAAATTGTTTTGTTCATTTTCACCACCTTCACTGAAGCATGAATAGCACAGAAGTAGGCATTAGTCTTTGGCTTGTGTGTGATTCAATCAAGTGTTACTTGCATTCCAATTACTCAGACAACATGGAATACAGCTGTGTGCAAGAAGTGTTTCAGAGTTTCTTAAAAAACTATATACAGTGGTATAAAATTCACTCTGATGTGCGTGAACTATTCCAGTTTGGATTTGAACTTGAAGTATTTCTTGGTTATTATTTCAAAGTCATGAATTATTTAAAATTATTACCAAATTCAGAAAAGATTTACAGTGTTATATTTTAAAAGGTAATGTATTTAAAATCCTCAGGATCAGTTCATATGTACATGTGGGTAAGTGAGACAGAAGAGAAACAATGTCAGGTAACACACCCATGATGGCAACCTCTCTTCTTAATACAGAACAGAGGATGCATATTTGACCAAGATACAGCACTATCAAATTAATCATCCAGGCAATACATTTCACTGAATTCTGCCTCTGCCATGCATAGTTGTGTGACTTCAGAAGCATGATTAGCTTTCTGCTCTTCAGTTCACTTTAATGGGCTCCTTTTGAATATTAAATGAGATAATGTACATAAAGTAGCTATCATTGGTACTTGTCACCTACTAAATCTTTGTCACCAAAGAAATGATTAGCTCTTTTCCCAGGCTAAATGAATCTAAAACAAGGTCTCTCAGATAATACCTTATTTATCATGAACTGTTGGGTTTGTTATATAAAAACACCTGGTCCAAATAACTGCAGTTTGAATCTTTATACTTGCAGAAAAAGCCACAATTAAATAGAAGTTAAGTATCTTTCACTAAAAGGCAACTCTGATTCTGCCATGCTGAAGCAGAAGCTGTATTTACTCAAGATCAGTAAGGAACAGAATGCTAACTTTTATAATTATGCACAGTATATTTGTAAAGATAAACACATAATAGTCAATGTTTTCTTTTTGCCAAAACATAGCTAATACATTATAAAAAATAAAATTTTCTTAAGTACCATAACAGATTTTAACCTATCGTGGGGAAAAAATAAACTTAACATCTGTATAGGGTAGCAATTAATAAAGAAGCAATGCAAGATAAAGTGTGTGTGTGTGTGTGTGTGGGTGTGTGTGTGTTGGGGGGAGTGTTTTCTATATTGCATTTTCCTTAGCAGTTCATAGTATTGCTGTCACTATTTTAACTAGATTATTATATAGAAACACAACAAAGCCACAAAACATAAAACTCTACCAAATCATTTGAAAAACATTCTATTTCCTAGACATAGAAGAATTTCAGAATTTATTTTAAAATATTCATTTTATTTAAATCCTGTCTCCCTAGAATATATTCTCATTGCTCCAACTAAGGGATGGAAAAGCTGAATTTATTTTTCTCTGTATAATTTCCCCCTAGATGGATATTGTTCTCAGCAATACCACACAAATCTTCAGCAACTCAAGGGATAGAATCCTGATTAATTACAATATGTTGGCTAAAAGGCAACTTTTAGATGCTGTTCACATCTCTTTAACTGCTCTTACCAGAGGTACTCTTACATCACTGGTTAAGGATCACAATAGTATGTAATAGAGCAATCGTATTTCAGATAGTAGTGCTGTAGATTTTGTGTTACTGCATTGTTTATCCATCTCTGTTTTTCTTTCTCTTTTAATAGTAAATGAAAAAGTATGTAAAGCTCTGATGTGGGATGGTGATGGGAGACTGCGCTTATAAGTGAGTATATGGGAACTCTGTATTTTCTGCTCAGTTTTGCTGTGAACCTGAAACTGTTCTAAAAACTAAAGTCTATTTTTAAAAACTATGTAAAGTTAAGATGAGAAGATAATTTTTCAGTACTTTACTTTCATTATCAAATGCATGACTGGCATCATTTTTAAAATGTTCTAAGAATTTTTTTGATTGGAATATTTTCAGTATATAAATGCAGGTTTAACTAAAAGTTATCCTGTTAATTTCTCTTTTTATTTCATTTTATTTAGTTTAAGAAATTTATCTGCATTATAAACTATTGAATAAATGATCAATACTCTTAGGGACCAATCTGAAAATCAACCATCAACTGTAAGGCACATAGAATATCTTTAAATGAAAAAATACTTTTTTTCTAAGCTGTGTACTATCAGAAAAAAGGGACTCATTATGGTAACAATAGTAATTAAGCCTTTAGGACAGGGGCTATGCAAAATGTTTTTACAATCTACCATCAAGTGAACTTTCTGCTCTCATAACCATTTGGTCTATAGTTATTCTTTTCAATAAAGGAAAAAAGTAATTTAATTTTAATTGTAACATCCTGGAACATACACAAAGCAACTTTGTAGGGTAAAAAGCATATATAAATTCTTGATATAAAGAAAAACTACACACCTGCAACTGATAGAAACAAGGAACACAAGCAATGAGGAGCTAAACAGTTTACTGTTGCAGGGAAACCTTATCAGGTAAGGACTTCAGAGTACTATAAATATATGCTAAGTGCTTTTCAATTACCTAACCCCAAACAACATCCTTGTGAAGTTGGTAAGTGTATTCCATATTTATGAATAAAAATATTTTAAAATTATTGCAGAAGGTAAAGTAGTTCTTCCTTCAGAAGCCAATCTCGAAGATTTGGTTACACACGCAGACGCACACACACACACACAAATCACACAATTTCTGATCATGAAGCATATCAGTGAAACACTAAAAATAGTATCATTGTCAAGATTAAAAACAAACAAAACAAGTACAGAAAAAACAACCACAAAAGACACAGGAGGAACAGATGACTCTAAAAACTCAAATTAAATAGAGCTGTAGAATAGTATGCAATACATAAATATTAACTTGCAGAATGTCAGAATACTTATATCATCTTTGAATCATGACATTCTGTGAGCATTCATATCTGTTAAGTAATGGAACTAAGTGATCTTTGAAGCGTTGCCCAGTTCTGTAATTCAATACATCTAGGATTAAATAATATAATGTTAAAAAAAATGTTTAAATGCTTAGGGAAAATGCCTCTTAAAATTAAGTAATATTTTTTAAAAATCAGAGTTTTATTTTATTTAAGATAGTCTTTTTCAAAGTTTCCTAAATGTAGTATCATTATTTTATTTCTTCTGATTACAGGTAATGTAATTTATTGTTCACAATTACTTTCAAATTATTTATCTAAGTTCTGTTTCCAGTCAAATTTATTTAAACTAAATTTTCTTTAAGCTTTATAGTTTGCATGACTACCTTATTGCAAAAGTGTTAGAATAAAAGAATTTAAAGAGAATAATACAAAGAAAGAGTTTGAGATAGAAAAATTTGTATTTCCACAACCTGCTTTTACTTGATGAAGTAGATTTGTTATCATTGGGTGCTGGGAAGGATGGTTAAAATATCTTTGTTAGGAAATGCAAATAAAGAGGCCTGCATGTTGTATCCAAAGAACATAAACCAATATAAGTGAGAAAGTAAAAAGCCAAATATAAGCAAGAGAACTGATTTCTGACTAGAAGGTGGGTGGTGGTGTGTAAACTAGCTGTTCCAGTTATTTCTAGAAGGTAGACAGGTATTTAATAAATCCCAAAGTATTTGCACTAAATAAATGTCATGTCAGGCAAGACTGATCTCAGGCTGGACCCTCTGAATCTAGAATTTTACACCAAACCCTGTGGATTCATATTGTCATATCTCTCACTCCAATCATTCTAGTCAACTAAACAACAACAAAGTCACCACAGGATAGAATCAATTTACATAAGCCAGGGAATGCTGTCAGTACTGTGGTGTCCATTAGTCAGACTTTTTAGAACTTTAGCTTAATGTTCCAGCTTTCCTGTTTTGGGTCATGGGAAAGATTAATGGAGAACTTGCCAAATACGTTTGGCTTGACAGATCTAAGTGACCATGCTCTCTCTACACCCTTTCATATATACTACATGTCAAGTAACTAAAGTGACCCACATGGAACCATCAGTTGAAGTCAAAAGTCAATGGGGTTTTGAAAATCTGTCATTAAATTTGCAAAACTTCAAATAAATGAGGTAGATATCAATGACTTCCAATATTCACTTTTTTATCTAATCATAAATATCTAATTTAAGGGAGTGTACTATGGTCAGTAAATTTGACATTTGATCCAGAACATTCTAACTGAAATAATGTAAAGAAATAAATTTTTCTAAATATTCAGAAATGAGTTTATTATGTTTTCAAACACAATTCATCTGACTAGACTGCACAGTGGGGAGAGCGTACTCATCTACAATGCATTAGATGAAGCAGAGGCTCTCAGGTGAAGGGCCCCGTGGAGAACACAACAGGACTAAGTAGAACTTGATATGAGGGACTGACACTACAGGCCGGATAACAGTCACGCTCATAGCTGCACAGGGACGGTGAGTGGGGTGTCTCTAAGGATAATAACTTAGAAATACCTTTCAACCCTTCATCTAACTTCTTCCTCTAGCACAGGTTAAAAGTAAGCTTGACACCTTGTTCTGTTGCCTGCACTTACCCTCAGGTAATAAAAGAGACAATGAAATATAATAATGGGTCCCTGTGCTCCATGGCACTGTATAAGATCTAGTCCACATCTCTAGGAGTTCAAACACACTCTTCCTAGTGATTTTAAATCATTGAACTATATTTAAAAGAAAAGAAAAGAAAACATTAGAGTAGACGTGTCACTAAGTCTCTGGCTTTTGCTCCTGCCTCTGAAGCGGCTGACATCTTCATTAGTGCCTTGTGTCACAGTCCCTACGGAACCTGACAGGGCTTCATCCATTATTGCATTTTAGGTCAGCTGACTCGTGACATATTAATTAATTAAATTATAACTCCATTGGCCTCTTTCAATCCTCATTATACTATTGATTAAGAACTAATTGTACACATGGTATTAATAAAAATATAATGAGCTAATTTACTGAGTGCTCAGTATGTACCAGGGACAGTTTTATATTGATTATTTAGATTTTACTTGAAGTGCAAATACACTTGAAGAACACAAAACAACATATATATATATATATATATGTATGTGTGTGTGTATGTGTGTGTGTGTATATATATATATATAAAGCACAGCTTACTGACACATAGGAAATGTTTATATCTTGAATCATACAAATTTGATTAAAGTAAAGCCTGATGAAATGAAAGAAATATTTCTATTTTCAGCTACATGTGTATAATTAAGGGATACTATTAATTTAAGATAAGAATTAGTACTAAGAAACTGCAAAACTGCAGAAATAAGTGCCCAAAAGTAATCACAGCTGTTTGTATCTTACCTCAGCTCTACCAAAAATTCTTCCAGAAAGACCCGTTTAACTGTTCCGTTCTTCCTCAGAGATATTTCTTTGCAGTCTGATTTTTCTCTCACTCTTCTGCTTATCATCTTCTAATATCAGAACATACTTTGAGAGTTTATCTTTCCTTGGTGATTTAAAAATTGCTCTAAACTATTCATTCCTTCTCATCTTCTTTAGTTGAGGTTAAACATCTGTACTTTGGGCTGCTCACAGGACATCTATGGAAAAAGGCCTCTAAAGAAGTAGCACAATGCGAAGTACCGAAAGAGAGCTAAGAGAGAAAGCTGCTGGGAAAGAAATGTAATCACTCAAAAACTGGGTACTTTTCTCTAGAGTGCATAGAGCCTCAGGAATGGAATCTGTGATTTTCCCCTGAAGGGAGTCAGCGGATGCCTAACCATGTCCATCAGACTGGAAAAGCACTGCTGCCAGCAGAAGCCGAGAACTATTGATACCCTGTCCACTCAGCTCCCCAGAGCAAGGCTCTTCCTCGCACTTATGCCCTGTGGCTGTCACCCAGCCCTGGAGATTCTTCATGTAAACAAAATAGCGAACACCAACTCCTACCTTTCATTCATGCTTTCAGAAAGAAAAGACTTTAGATGCCATCTGATTAGAAGTAAGAACATGTTATCCAAAAGCTGTAATTGTGACATGTACTGCCACATAGTCATCATCATTCCCTGAATCAGTTACTGTACAGCTGGGGAGAAAGAAGTTAAGGGAGTATATTTTACGTGAAAATATCAAATAATCTGGGATCTTATATTTCATCTTTCCTTCTCAGATACAATGTAATAGCAGTTTCTTAAAAAAATAGGATTTCTTAAACAATTTGAAAAGCAGGTTGCCCATGAAGTAAGAAATTTGTGAAATTTGCCTCACCCATTCAGCATCCTCTAAATGTATATACATTTACATACACACACTCATATATATTTGTGTGTATATATATGTATATGTGTGTATATTATTTATAAACATATTTTAAGCCCAGAGTAAATAATCTATTGATTTTTAACTCTAGGCTTATGTTATAATATCTTCAGTTATGACACAGTTTTCTCTCAGGGTAAACATCAATGAGTAACACTGGAGGAAAAAAGAAAAGAGTAACTAAAAGAATAAAAATAAACAGTGGATAACCAATACTGTTAAAAAGAATACCAATGCTGTTATAGAACGGAATGGAATGTCTCAATGCAATAGCAATGCTGTTAAATAATTGAAAATTTCGAAATCTCCACAATGTCTCAGTCCCAATACTGAGTCTTTGTAAGAATGTTTCTTCCTATGGTAGTCATGTTATTTATGACACTTTCTGTAAGCCTTCTCTGTCATAAAAAGGGAGATAGGTCCTTTTTCAAAAGTCATTCTCCTATGTTAAAAGGTCAAAAAATTGCCAGTCTTCCAGAACTTCAGTTAAAATGCATCAAACATGAAGGCAAAGTAAGGGACTTTGCACAGTGCAATAGTGAAAGTGCTAGATTACACCTCAGAGCCCTTGAGTCTTAGCAGCTGCAAACCCAAAGTGGTTATAGGCATTGTACATAGGTGGGCAAGGGCTCCTTCCTTACTTTCTTTGGGTTTTGCAATCTTGAGTTCTTTCTGAGCCTCAGTGATCTCATCTCTAAAGTAGGCAAACTACACTCATAACTCAGCATATTCTGAACATGGAATGATGCATAAATATAAAACACTAATGTTTGGGACTTCCCTGGTGGCACAGTGGTTAAGAATCTGCCTGCCAATGCAGGGGACACGAGTTCAATCCCTGGACTGGGAAGATCCCACATGCTGCAGAGCAACTAAGCCCATGTGCCACAACTACTGAGCCTGTGCTCTAGAGCCCGCGAGCCACAGCTACTGAAGCCCACATGCCACAACTACTGAAGCCTGTGCGCCTAGAGCCTGTGCTCCACAACAAGAGAAGCCACCGCAGTGAGAAGCCTGCGCACTGCAATGAAGAGTAACCCCCGCTCACCGCAACTAGAGAAAGCCCACGCAGCAACGAAAACCCAACACAGCCATAAATAAATAAATAAATAAATAAATTTATTAAAAAAACAAACAAAAAAACCCACTAATGTTCAAAAATATTAGTGTTGTTGACAATGTGCTCTAGCATCTGTGTTTTAAAAAATGCATCTGTGTTTTTAAAATAACAAAATCAAAAGTTCTAAAAGATGAAGGTAGTCACTTTCAAATAGAAAAGAAACATGCTGACTGCCCAAATTATCATCTGTATGCTTCATATCTCTCAAAGTAAACAAAAAACACATCCAAGCTTTTTTTTTCCTCCCTGGCAGAGTGTGCAGAGAGTGTGCAGGGATATGACAACGAGAGTCTAAATTTAATTTAAGATGTTAAACAGTGAAGAATGACAGATATTCTGGGGAAAAGAGATAGTGATTAGACAGGTCTAATTATTATTATTGGATATAAAACATATTATAAATCCACTATACTACAGAAAGAATAAATGACAGATGAAAGTGATAAAACAAAAATAATAGAAACAGAGATTTGTATATACATGAATTTAGTTTATAATTAAACTGACAATAAAAATCATTAGTTTATTAAATAGTACCTGGGCAATTGATAAATTCGCTTGAAAGACAATAATGTTATATTCCTATCTCTCATCATGTGCAAAAACAATGTGCCCTACTCTATAGAGTAAGGCAATAATAGTTATTAAAATATAAAGTAAAAAGTATAGGTAAATATTTGCCTAAAATATTTTCTAAGCATTATGGTAAAGAAAACACCCATAAAAGAAAAAGAGATGGTTCCACTATGCAAATATTTTTAAATGTTTAAAAAAACGTAGCAAAATTTAAGTAAAAAAATGGGGAAATGTCACAATATATGACAAAGTGTTATGCATATAACATGTTGGGATCTTTAAAAATCAATAAAATACAATAATAGTACTGGGAAAAATAAAATCCATGAAAAAATATTCATAAATTTAAAATGTCAAATACCACCACATGTGTGAGGAGAGTTGGGGAAATGGACACCTCACACTTGCCTTTTGGGAGGCTAAATCAGTGTAACTGCTCTGCAGGTGATGTTGTTGGTAAAAAATTGAAAAGCTTTAAAGTTTTTATATTATAATTCAATTCCACTTTCAAGGATTTATTTACAAGTAATTATTAGAGATGCCCACAAAAGGTGTATATTATATAATATATTAATAATATTGTATAATATCACAAATATCACCAATTTAAATATGCAGCCTTCAGACTGTAAGCTTCTAAATTCAATATAATTTCAAACGTGCTCACTATATTAGCAATTAATATTGATTTTCTTCAAGTGGCAGAAGAACAAGTGTTTTTTTTTTTTCTTTTCTTTTTCCTTTTCTATATTTTCCTAATCTTCTACAATGATTTCAACAATGTATTAGTTATACAGTCAGGAAAAGTATTATAAATTATGTTGAAACAGAAGTGATGGATGATGGACAAGAAGCAGGATCATTTAGTTTGCATTCAGAGAAGTATGTAAGTGAGCTGTGCAGAGGGACTTGAATGCCTGACTAAGGAATTCCTGTCATTGAATAGGCAGTGGGGAGCCACTGAAGTTCTTTGAGCAGGGAATTCACACAGTCAGTTTGTTGGTTATGTACAGGGGTAAGTGAACTACTTTGAATCTAGTGGCAAAGAGGCCAATTGTGATAAAATTACAGTAGTTATAGTGTTGCTAGAGCTTAGAGGTCTTAATGCAACATCAGAAATTTCAAGAAAATCAAATACACTTCACTAATACATAGTTTTCATATGAGATGCTCAAAGTAAGTCCTTGCTGTCAACTGCCATAAGATGCAGCAACATTGTAAGCTTTGTGTTCCCTTAAAGGTTATTTCTTGTAAACAATGGCATCAAGTTCATGTGATTCTTATGAAGAACCTATCATAAGAACTTCATCTAAAATCTGTGTCCTGGAGTTTTAAACATAACATATTGAGTTTAA
This sequence comes from Monodon monoceros, assembly GCF_005190385.1. NCBI lineage: Eukaryota > Metazoa > Chordata > Mammalia > Artiodactyla > Monodontidae > Monodon > Monodon monoceros. The sequence continues at coordinate 37,150,941 of NW_021703785.1, forward strand.
GCTAGATTTCACTTTGAGGATAAAAGAAATGTGTAACTCTGTTACTTCTAACTAGGTTGTCCATGCATTGAACTTCTGGAAACTCAAATACTTCAGAATTCTATAGCAAAAATAATAAATTCACATGGCATCTTAAAAGGGCCCTTGGACACTTAGAGCATTGTCAAACTAGCTATTTCAATGATAGGGGCTGTTATGCCATTCCCCCTGTGTCTCCTCCTTTGGAGCCATCTTCCTTCCCAATTACACTACAGGATTTAAATTGACTGCAAATTTGCTTAGCATGACACTGCACAAATTATCCCTTTGGATTACTAAACATATAAATTATATCTGGTTATACAATGAAATGGTTTTAACTTTTAGGGTCCCGGTCTTTCTATAAGAGAATCCTTAATTTCATTTTTCAATCAATTCAACTTCACTGAACTAAAATCTCCTCTTCCCTAGACTGCTCTTTTGAAAGTTCCTTCACAAGATCATCTTACTCTTAAACTCAAATCCTCTCTCATCACTCACACTGCTATGTCTACAGTCACATATTTTGCCACTAACACTCTTTCAAAATTGAAACCTCCTGGCCTTGGAGTTCTTGTTTCATTCATTCAGTATCTTCTGTCTCTTTTCTAATAGTTGGATTACAAACTGATGTAGAAAGACCACATGAAATTGCCTACAGTTTTTGGCAAAAGTCCAAAAATATAGAGGCTTGTACTATTTTTGTCTAAGAAAAAAATTCAAGTAAAATGGAAAGTCTTCTTTTATCTGCTAGTAATTTAGTAAATTAAAATAATATTATTGGGCAAAGGAACTCTAAACTTTGGAAATAAAAACACAAGAAGCAGAACACTTTATTTTAGAAAATAAAAGACTGTATTTTTTGGTTATAGGTTTTGAGAATTGCATTCTAGATTACTGGAAAAGAATGGGTCATTGACAGGCAAGTCCTGAAATAAATAATTCTAACTGCAAATTCTCTGTGTACTCAGAGATAAAGTGAGCACACAAATTAACTATTATAACTATTTGTAAAATAATTTTTTGTAAAATAAACTGCCTATTTGTAAAATAAATTTTTATTAAAATTTGAGAGAAAGATATTAAAATTTGATTTTAAAATTTGCAAGAAAGACACTGTGATCATTCAGAAATGATCTAATTTTCCAGATGAAAATCTGCCCCTTAGAAGATGAGTGGGAAGAGGAAAGATACAGCATCTTTTACACCTAAGGGATGAAATACATTTTTTGTCTTTTTTAAAATGGTTTTCTTTCTGTTTTTTTTTTGTGTGTGTGTGTGTGCGGTACGCGGGCCTCTCACTGTTGTGGCCTCTCCCGTTGCGGAGCACGGGCTCCAGACGCGCAGGCTCAGCGGCCATGGCTCACGGGCCCAGCCGCTCCGCGGCATGTGGGATCTTCCCGGACAGGGGCATGAACTCGTGTCCCCTGCATCGGCAGGTGGACTCTCAACCACTGTGCCACCAGGGAAACCCTGTTTTCTTTCTTTTTTAAACAAGCAGCTTTCTATTTTCTTCTCAGTCATTAAATTTAGCATATCTGAAGAATAATATTTATTAAGTTCTAAAGCTCATATCTTCACGTTTGCTTGAATGTACAATATACTGATAGCCCAATCAGATATATAATATTGACTCATATGCATCATTAAAGTTAACAATCTCATATATAAATAGTAGTATAGGGCAAGAAATTATGACAGACTTCTGAGTCAGCCAGAACTGTCATCCATACTCACTTGACCACTAAGATAATGATGTCATTGACCAAGTCACCTAACTTTTGAAATCTCTATTTTTCCATTGCTAAAATGAAGAATATGCTGTTAGAATTAAGGAAAATTAAGTATATAAAGTTCCTCACATGTGGAAGCCAGACAATAATAGTACCTTTGCTTGTTGCAGAGTTATTGTGAGTATAAAACTGGATAATTTATGGAAACTCCTGAGGCCTTGCTTTATATGTGATTACTGTATACACATCTCTTCATTCATCCAACATACACATGTTAAGTGCACAGGTGACTCTTGAACAACACGAGTTTGAATTGCGTGGGTCCACTTGTACGTGGATTTTTTTCAATAAATATAGTACCTGTAGTTTAAATTAACTAAGTGTGGGGGAAATCTTGTGCATGATTTGAGATCACAATATGTGGAATCAAAAGAACTAGGGTTTGAGTCCTGATTCTATCCAAACTATTTCAGTTTCCTGTCCTTCGGTGAGACATTTATCAATTCTTTTGTTTTCGAGGCAGACTTAGCAAGTCTGCATATTTCCCACTGCACAGGGGTCGGCAGCCCTAACCCCGTGTTGTTCAAGGGTCAGCTTACCTATTTTGTGCTAGATATTTTAAGTGTTCTATGTTAAGAGTGAGTGTTTTATATAAAATACAAGATAAATGGAAAATCATCAAGGTTATCTCAAACATTAACTGTATTTCTGGACTTACTCTGTTTTTTAATGTAACAGAGGATTATAGCATCTTTAAATGAAAATAAGCAGGTTAATCATAGCTGTGATTAGTTAATATTTTATGATGAAAGTTAATACTAATTTTAAAATGGTATATTAAGGATAATGCAGTTCTGCTTCAGGATATTATCTTTTAAAATAATTAAATGATATGCACAGATCACTTACTAGTAAGCTGATAATAATTATATGGAACTGAAGATTCTTCATAATAAGCAACACATAACATTTTAAATTAAGACAATTAATGGGAATGAGGCAGATGTGCTCAAAAGGCACCCATGCCAAAGCCATAAACAATTTGTTTTGCCAATTTCAAGATAGAAAAATCCCACTTCGGGACAATGATAAAATCCATTTTTAGAGGAAAAGCTAATCTCCATTTGTACCGTTTCTACTATATAGCATATAGCCTGATATAACATTTGTTACAGGAATAAAGAATAATCCACAAGGATGTAGCAGGACTGATTAAATTCACACATATAAACATGAAAATCACCATTTCTTTAACAAATAAATCTATAATTTTAATTAAATTGGGTATTATATTAAATAAATGGGTGGGGACAAGGTGAATATTTTAATAAATTTGAATAAATATATATCAATTTTACTCCTGTGAATGCATGTTTAAGAAAATATGCATTGTTTTCCATTTTAATAATGTTATAAAGAATAACACTGCAGTATGGACTATCAATTAGGCCACTAAAGTATTTTAGCATAATTTTAGCAGTTTGGCTCAATCCCACTGCCATGTCACATTCAGTCACTTTTAGTCAAAATCATGTGGCTTATTTGAAATACGTGGTCTCAGTCCTATGTCTGGAAAACATCTGGGCAAATTAAAAATATATTTACAGGGCTTCCCTGGTGGTGCAGTGGTTGAGAATACACCTGCTAATGCAGGGGACACGGGTTCGATCCCTGGTCTGGGAAGATCCCACATGCCACAGAGTAACTAAGCCCGTGCGCCACAACTACTGAGCCTGTGCTCCAGAGCCCGTGAGCTGCAACTACTGAGCCCGGGTGCTGCAACTACTGAAACCCGTGCACCTAGAGCCCATGCTCTGCAACAAGAGAAGCCAGCACAATAAACCTGCGCACCACGACGAAGAGTAGCCCCTGCTTGCCACAACTAGAGAAAGCCCATGTGCAGCAACAGAGCCCCAACAGAGCCAAAAATAAATAAATAAAATTTAAAAAGTATATATATACGTTCTGTAAATATTTTTTCAATAATAACTAATCCACTGCAAAGTCTCACACATCTACAATTTTAAAGAGGTAATTAAGATTAATCACGTCTCAAGAGAAAAGCAAAAAGTGATTTTTAGCTAATTAAAAGAGGAATCTCTGATTTTGCCACTTTTTCTCCTTCCTCTATACTTTCTCACCCTTTCCCTACTTCAGGTCCATAACCTAACAGTATTTTACCAGCTATGGTTTATTTTGAAGTTCTATTTTCCCAAGGGAATTTAGGTAATTGTGTGTTATGAGAATGATCAAATTCATTTTCCTAAGTAAGCCAATAATGTAGCCTAATCATGTAGTTTGGCATATTTCATTTTTAAAATGCATCTGTCTTCTATTGGTATGCTTATACAATCAACCCAAGTCTGGACATCTTCCCTATTCACAAGCACATGTAAATATTCATTACTAATTTTTAAAAAAATTTTCTCTAAAATTTGCGTCTAATACTTTCTAACCCTCCATCATATTTATACTATACATTTGAATATCTCTATAAAATCCTAGTATTTAGTATCATAATGACATAAGAATTGTTTCAAAATTCATCTCCAGCAAGGCTAAATTAATTTTCATGCTATTTTAGAAATAGTGAAATTATTTTAGATCAAAATAATTTTTGGGCTAATTAAAAAAGCTGGTTCAAATATTTATTACATTTCTCTATTTGGTTTTAGGAAAGGCTATTTTGCATCTTGAAGCTTTGATTTCTTATTTATAACATGAAAAATCAAAGCTTTTGTGATGAATCACTAGTGAAATGAGAATACATCTCTTGAAGTGGATTATATAACATAATTATATTTAATTGTAACAAGTAACCCTCACCATGTACACAACACTTACCTTGTGTACCACATTCCCATAATAGCATTAAAGAAATAAAGGAGTCCTTGATCTCAAGGGCTTGACAACTCGAGGAGGCTTTACACACACACATAAGAATTTAATAAGAACTGGACTGACAAAACAACATCTAAGCAAATGTGCATTGTAAGAGCCCTTGTAATCTAGGTGTAAGCTCCTCAAATGGAAAACTGCTATGCGAAAATGTTCATTTATAGAAAATTAATGCAGGGAAATGATTCTTTTAAGCCACACAGCATGTTGTTGTCAGATGATGAGCCAGGTGGCCCCTGAAATGCAAGCTGGTAGTGGTGTATTTGAACCAGGTTCACTGAGATAAATAATTCCCCAAAATACCCAATGAGCATATGCCCACCTTCCCTTCTCCCTTTTAGAGGAGCAAACACTCGTGACCAAAGAATAATTGCTTTATTTACAGTGAGAATTAAAAGTTCAGTACAAACACCTGACTGTGTGTTTAGCTTATGAGACCTTTGCAAAAGCAATTCTAAGAGAAAGAGACATTATAGACAAAGACACAGCCATGTGAAGAATCTTTGTGGCTTTTACTGTATGGTTCTTAAGTGATAATTATTGAAGGCCTACTATGCAACATATATTATACATATAACATTTGTAATCTCAGGACAATTCTGCAAGGTTGGTGTGATCCTTCTTTTACGGATAAGGAAACGGAGGTTCACTGAGCCTAAGTAACATATGCATTCAGAAAATGGAGCCTTGACTGATATATATGTCTGTTTACCTCTCTGACTCTAAGCCTATGCTTGTTTTTATATTTTCCCCCAGTTAGAGCACTCCACCCAGTCCATTTTTATCCTATGACCCTGCTTCATTTTCTTTATAGTAGTGACCACGATCTGAAATTATACAATGTATTTGTTCACAGATGTATAGTCTTATCCACTAGAATGCAAATTCCAGGAGGTTAATACCTTCTGTATAACTAGAATTTAGAACATAGTGACTACTCAATGCATATTGGTTAACTGACTGTCTAAATAAACAACTTGAACTAATTGAATTTCATGCCTCTTTCATTATATGGCTTGCAATTCTTTCAGATGGCTTCTTGGAATAACATTTATTTATGTATTTAATCAAAGTGAGTTAAGATTCTAATTCTGTCTCCCCTCCGTATATAAATATATCATATTTTCAAGTACCTTTTTGTAAAGCATGCGTAACAAGTAAATTACATACACCTGAGATGGCAAGTTAGTGAAGAAATAAGTCTAGTAACACATGGAATTTAGATACAGTTATTATCATTCTGAGATATTAGCACACCACAATATTTTCATGATATTCTTTTAAGCAAATGATCTCATAGGCTTTGTAAAGTTTTATGTAAACAAATAAACAAACAATTGTTTTCAGGATAGGTAAGCACTAGGTCAAAAGAGCAACTCTTAGTCTGTACTATGTATGTATGGCCTATTATAAGGGCCAAATTACAAGCACCAGCCAAACAGTGATATGTCATGAAAATGGTAAATTCCTGTTACCACTACCCAATTTTTTAAGGAATATAGGAGAAATATAAGATTCATTGTCATTTTACTTATCTTTAATTACCTAGCGTAAAATTAACAGAGTCTTTTTGCTGCTCACTATTCTAAAGGCAGATTTTCTTAGTTATTTAAATGGAAGTGAGATCAGTCACTGGAAATTAGTATGTCAAGTCTTATTTTTGAGTGACTTTGATAAGAGCAATCTAAATATATACAGAAGTCTAAATACAATAGCTACAAAAAAATGTAGGACAATATGTAATTTTCACCTTTTATGCTAATCAAGCCTCCCACACCACTATTGTCACTTATCTATTTGTAATAAAAATAATTAATTTTATAAAACTAATGGTATTATTCTCTTACCCTGAAACTACATTTTAGAAGTTCACAAATAATTTCAGATGCATCTAGTCTATCCAATCATTAGATGTGTCACGCTACCATCCCTCTCGCCATATCAGCAAACATATTAGTTTTGTACACATTTTTTTACAGTGCAATTTGACATCAGTGTGAGTACTCCTTACAATGCCGTGTATGTAATTATTATTAATATAATTCCCATCCTGATCATTTACTTCATATCTAATATTAAACATACTCTGAACACTTATTCTGAACTAGGCAGCGTATTTGACACATTACATTCAGAGTAGCTTTATAACACAATTATTATGGTTATCATTCAATACGTGAGGCAACACATCTGTCCAAGGACATAGATAATGTGTGGAAGATCCATATTTAAATCATGTGTTGCTGCATTCAGCAGCAGAACCCTTATCCAAAGCAGATCCATCTTATTATAACTCTCTGTGAACACTGCTCTTTCACCCTCAGCATTACAATTCTTCCAGGGAAGGAATTTTCATTTATCTTGATCTCCTGTGCCTAATATAGCATATTAACTAATTAAGTATCTATCAAAGAATAAGTAAAGCTACAAAATCTCCAAAAACTCTTTACAAAAATAGATACTAGTTCTTATTGTTTTACTAAAATGCAAAAATGCGTAAGGCCTCTGCAAGGTAATATCTTGTATCTATTTGGGTCTCCTTTGTGTTGTGACTTTAGCCCAATCTCACTAGAGTATTTAATTTCACAGTTAAAATCATATTACTGATCTTGGTGTGATCTTTTTTCCTACTCTTAGAATCAAATCGTCCTGAAATCTTAATTAGATAAATATAACTTTATCCAAACAAAAAACACACAAAACATTTCTGATTATATTTCTTCTGCCATTGTCCCTAGAAAACGGCAAAGGAAAATCTTGTTTACATTCCTAAGGCAGGTGACTTCCCATGTCTTAAAACTTCAACCAAAACACTGTTGGCTTTGAGGAATATTCCTCAACAAACTGCAAGTGATAAAATCTCTCTCCCTTCCATCATTAATAATTACTTTTGTTCCATACGGTAGCAGGAAGAACACATTTCATGAGTTAATACATTGCCAAATCATGTTTCTTTCTGATACAGTAACTGCCAAAACTTTGACCATCAAACACCTGGATCATACTGAGAAATGCAATCACTGAAGTAGGCAATAAAATGTACTTGTTTTGCTGGATAGAGCTAATTAAAAGTCAAGGTGTTCAATCTGTAACATCACAGAGAGTAATGCTTTATACAGTGTAACTCGAGTTTTATTTATTTTCTTTTTTGAATCAAATTAGAGAACATAACATAGCATAATTATAACTTAGCAGAAAAGTCTAAGTTTAATCTGCTTAAAATTAAAACAATTGTTCAATTCAGTGTAAAAAAAAGTGGACAAAATTATCTATTGACTACATTGAAGTTTGCTCTTCCATGAACCATATACATTTTAATTTAATTTTAGTGAGGTATTTGTCAGTTTATATAGTTTAAACTGCTTTCCCAGTTTTTTACAGAAAAAAATAAATGAAAGGAATAAGAGAAATGAAGAAAAGCAGAGAAACATTTCTTGTAACCAACTTTAAAGCAATATTCCACAAAACCAAGATATTGCTGAATGTAAGATTTCAACTATATTTTAAAATAAAGAGTTTTAAATTAACTCAGAAACTATGCAACTGGAGGTCCTTTCTTGTGCATTCTAATTTTGCAAACTATAGTGGTGGTGGAGGGAGGGAGAAAAATAAAGAGAAACTCAGTTATGAATATATCTATGTATCAGAAACTTTGATTATAAGTAGAAACACAAAGAAGATTGATTGGAATTTTTACTTTAGTTAGACTGGTGTTATGTAGAAATTGTCTTACTTTTGATTACACTGTATATGAAAATATTGTGAAATTGTGAAAATTGTTTAGTGTCCTAACTCTCAACCATCTGTATTATCTCCACTTAGTTGTTGTCTCATTGTTTATTTATTTATTTTTTACTGTTCTGTACAGATAGTATTTAAACTGTAGAAAAATAATGATGCACAGCATGGGTTAATTTCAGCTGTTTTGGATTGACCACACACAGATTCCCATGGTCACTGATCTAATGCTATAGAATTTATTAACTAAAGAGAAATGATATCTTATAATCATGAGTGTATATGAGTTTTGGAGTAGGATGTATCAAGCTGTGTCACTGTTAAATAATAAAATTGGATTTATGATTTGCATCTAGTTTTGGTGAAGCCTGTGGTGGGGCTTCAAAGGTTAATGCTGGTCATACAGCTAGGATGTGCCTACGGGAACAGCCTCCCACCATGAGCAGACTGTGGGCTTCCTGGTATTGAGGTACTTTGTATATACCCCAGTGGTGGTACTAGAGACAATGCCTGTCCTGTGCAACCCACCCAGGAACGGGAGAGAAAAAAAGCCTGTGCAAATACTTTTCAATGCAAATACTTCTGTCCCTGCTGTTCTGTATATTTTGCCTGTAACGAAGGTGTTCTATGAGAACAAAGTGATTCTTGTGAGTCCTTTAAGCAACAGGACACTTAAAATGTGATTAATGTGTAATTAAAACAGATAGTAATAAAAAAATAATTCCAGTTCATAAAAATGCAGATTGTGTTCAATAGAGTACAATTGATTCTGCCTTTAGGATATTGACCTTTTTTGCCAGTTTTGCATTCACTTGTAAATTTACTTCAGCATTCCTTATCTTATTTTAATGTGTGAAAGTTTGGGTTCTCCTTTGGACCAAATGTAATAAATTTCTGGTTCCTTCATTAATGAATGAATTAAATAAAATCTTTGACATGTTTACATTTTATACCTGGCTGAGAGTAGTAATTATATCCTGATTTAAATTTTATTTTTTATCAACTAAAATGAGGAGTGGTAACATGACATCATCATCAGGACCAAAGGCACCAGTCAGACTATCTGGATTAGAATCCAGATGCCGACAGCTATGTGATTTTGGCTAAGTTACTCATATCCTCCAAGTATATATTTCAGCAAGAGAGAAAGGAGGTGCATAATATAACTTCCTTATAATTTTTAAAGTCAAATGCCTTTGTTTCCTATCAGCAAAATGGGAAGTGTACCAGTTCCCAGCTCACAGGATTTTGAGATGAGTAAATGATAAAATCCATGCAATGAACTTAGACTGGCAGATGGCTGGAGCTAAATATTAGGACCAACTCGTAGTAGTAATGAGAGTAGCAGTGGTGTTTGATTTGCTATTATTTCCTTTTTTCCCCTTCATTTTTGACTAATACAATTTTGGTTTTCTTCTTTCTCCCCTTATTCCAACATGCTTTTAATTGCTGACCTCCTGGGAGGAATGATACAGTCTGTCAAATTACATTACTTCTCTTGTCCTCCCTCTTTCTCTTAGATGCCTGATATTCAAAGATTGTCTTATTTCTTTTGGAATGTGAAAATTCCTCAAACCTAGTTGGAAACTCCCAAACCTAGGTATTTTGATATAGATAACAATATCAATCAGAGAATGCTGGAACCTTAGCCACACAGAATCAGAGGACATTAGATGAAATTGTTACATTATCTTTAGTCATATAAATTCCTTTTAATTATATCTCTTGTTTAAAAAATTGTCATTTACCTCAAATGGAGATTCTGACGAAGTTTGCTACAACTTCCAAAAATCGACTCATGATTTTTCCAGCTTCTTCAAAAGTTTATCCGGCGGAAGAAGCGGAGGAGGAGAAAAGATTAGCAAGACTAGTTGAAAAATGAAGTGCTAAACATTCCCACTCTTAGACGTGAACAGGATAAATTATTGTTGAATTCAACTTGACAAAAAAAAAATCCTCTTGGGAATGAGGTTTAGTCAAGCAACTTAAAAACAGATGCATGAGCAGTCACTGATATTTTCTCACTCTAAGCTGAACTGACTGAAATAAGGCTAGTGTTATTGCTAAAAGCAAACATTCTTTGTTCTACCTACCTTAAATAGACAAGCAGACCCTATTAAAATCATTATGCTCAAAGTGTGGAAAATAAGAAGTTAATTTAAAATTCTATGCTCTATTGAACCCAATATACATACTTCCCCCAAAGCAACAACAAATGCACCTCAGAAATGCAATCAAGGCGTCAAACCCATTGTAGTAAACTTATTGTGCCAACTCATTATTAATGTTGCCTCTCAGGTAATTTCCATTTCTACAAGCGCTGGGCCAAATATTATTCACAACTTTGTATTATCATATTTTACCATTTCTATTTTAAAAAGAAAGAAATTTATATAACGGAGAAGGCAGAACTTTGAGGATATGCTCTGAAAACAGGACCAATCTTAAAAAAAAAAAAAACAGAAAAAAAGTGCCTTGCCGAATTTGTAAAGAATCCATGATACTGATACTAATTGGTGGTAAATTTGACAGGTTATGGATAAGTAAGTTGTCTCTCTTGAGGAGCAATTCTGTAGATCCATTTTTATGTATTCCTTTCCACGCCAATCACTGAAAATGCCGGTGAACGGGCCCAGCTGAATTGAGCCATTGAAGGCAAGAGTAGGGAATTAATTGTGTTCTCTTGCATCTTTTCCTACTGCCAAAGAAAAGCACTATTGTCCTCCTTGAAGGATTCCCTTTCAGCCTTAAGGATCACTGCCAACTTCACTGAGAAAGTCAAACTGCATATCCAAGTGGAAGTGAGGGGGGTTCACATCCAGCTTTGTTCTTGGGGGAGGGGGCTGTGATGGGTTCTAAACACAAGCATCGCAGAACATCACATTTTAAGATTATTTTGAAAGTAGCTTAATGAAAAATGAGAAACACAGAAGTAAGACTAGGAAAGGAAAAAGAATAAAGTACAAATTCATAGCCTGAATAAAAGTTATACTGAATGCTATTTATAATATTGTCTATGTATGCATGCTATGAAATTGCACTTGTTAAATGCATCAGAGCATCTGAAACACAGAGAGTAATCTTATCTGAAGTAATAATATAAATGTCCACTTTCACAGATGAATGGATACATTAGATTTTTTAAAAAAAGCACTTTCCTTAATGTGACCTAATTAAGTGTGTAAATTAAAAAGGATTTTGAGCCATAAAAATGTCAGATCTCAAATATAACTTATTTGAGGATTTGAAAATAACCCACATAAAATGCAAGAAATATTCAGTTACTCCCCATAGAAAAGGACATGCTTATATATTTCTATGTGGAACATGGGTAAGTTGACTGGGTGATCAGGGTTAGAATATGTGAAATTTTAAGAAAAGCACATCATTCCATAAATGAAAAATGGCATTGCCTTTTCAACACTGAGCTTGTCTGAACTCAGTAAAATTTACCAGCCTAATTGGCAGTTACGAGTTCATATAAACAACGTTAAATAACTTTAAGGTAAGAAACCTACTTTCTCTTTATGGACTATATGCTGCAAAAACTTCTGCTGTGGATATTGGATACAAGGGTACACTTATTATTACTGAACAGATAGAATGTTATATTCGTTAGGTTAAATGTCTTTATAGCTCTCAGTACTTGTACCAAGATTAGGAGGGAACAAGTCTGTAATTCTGCTCACTATTCTAATTGGATTTCATTTTCTTACACTTCCTACAACAAGGACACATTGTTATTTTTTTTCAGAAGTCTGGGCAAATAACCCTACAGAAAATTTCTAAAAACACTGGCTATATATGGTAAAAACTATGAAATGCATAAGCCAACAGTTTTATCTGATAATAAATTGAAACATATAGTACAACTGCCATATGGTACAGTGGATTTTGTTTATTTATCTGTGCTTCATTCAAGTGAGCTCCCAGCATTTCTTCTTGTTGGTGAAAGATCTATTCTAGATGTGACTTCCTGAGAGCCAAGTAAGGTGAAACATACACACACACTTTTAAATTAACTTTCCAAGTGGCCATAGCTTTTTGAAAAGCAAGAAGCCATAGAGTACAATAGGATCAACTGAAGATTGCTCTGAACTTAGAATCAAAATTTAATCAAGCTCCTAAATATTTATATCTTTGGCATTACGACACCTTCACACTGAAACCTATTTATCCTAAATACCTTTTCCTAACAAGTAATTTTCTGGATGTCACCACAATTTACCAGGGTCAGCATCCAAATGTAGAACAAGTAACTTACTTGAATTAATTTGGTCAGAAAAAAGCTATATGACCTGGCATGCACCATATGATTATCAATTTAGTTTTGTTTGGGATTTAAAACATCTTCTTTGCAGTAGCAGGTGGTTTATAACAGTGAACTAAAGCACAAAGAGTTAAGATCATGTTTAGAATATATCAAGTGAGAAAGAGAATGTCCTTTTTGCAAGGCTGTAATGAATGGAAAAATAAAAGGCTGCATCCTAAAATCCATTATGGGCCTAAAGCCTTATGAGGTTCAGAAGTTTGATTGTTTTGGGGTTTTTTTTCTTTTCCTTTTTTGGGTCTGTTTGTTGATTTTGTTGTTGTTATTATTATTGTTGGTGTAATCATAACCATCATTTAATCAAATGGGCTTAGAAGTCCTGGACCTTAACCTGAATAAAATATATGATGTACCCTTACATTTTCTATAAGCAACCATTTATGAGAGCTTATAATTGTTATGATCAACACAGCACCTTCTACCTCCTCCTGAACACCACCATTACATTAGTAAGTAAGGAAAGATTACACATTTCCATGTCAATCTTGTACTCAGAAATCCATAAAACACTAATGAAGGAAATCAAAGATCACATAAACAGATGGAGAACTATATCATGTTCTTGGATTGGAAGAATCAATATTGTGAAAAATGACTATACTGCCCAAAGCAATCTAAAGATTCAATGCAATCTCTATCAAACTACAAATGGCATTCTTCACAGAATTAGAACAAAAAATTTTACAATTCGTATGAAAACACAAAAGACCCCAAATAGCCAAAGCAATCTTGAGAAAGAAAAACTGAGCTGGAAGAATCAGGCTCCCTGACTTCACACTATACCACAAAGCTACAGTAATCAAGACAGTATGGTACTGGCACAAAAAACAGAAATATAGATCAATGGTACAGAACAGAATGCCCAGAGATAAACCCACACACATATGGTCACCTAATTTATGATGAGGGAGGCAAGAACATACAATGGAGAAAGGACAGCCTCTTCAATAAGTGGTGCTGGGAACACTGGACAGCTACATGTAAAAGAATGAAATTAGAACACTCCCTAACACCATACACAAAAATAAACTCAAAATGGATTAAAGACCTAAATGTAAGGTCAGACACTATAAAACATTTAGAAGGAAGCATAGGAAAAACACTCTTTGACATAAACCACAGCAAGATCTTTTTTGACCCACCTCCTAGAGTAACGGAAAAAAAAAAAAAATTAGCAAATGGGACCTAATGAAGCTTTTACACAGCAAAGGAAACCATAAACAGGACAAAAAGACAACCCTCAGAATGGGAGAGAGTATTTGCAAATGAAACAACAGACAAAGGATTAATTTCCACAATATACAAACAGCTCATGGAGCTCAATATCAAAAAAACAAACAATCCAATTAAAAAATGGGCTGAAGACCTAAACAGACATTTCACCAAGGAAGACATACAGATGCCCAAGAGGCACATGAAAAGATGCTCAACATCACTAATTATTAGAGAAATTCAAATCAAAATCGCAATGAGGTATCACCTTACGCCAGTCAGAATGGCTATTATCAAAAAATCTGGAAACAATAAATGCTGGAAAGGGTGTAGTGGAAAGGGAACCCTCCTGCACTGTTGGTGGGAATGTAAACTGATACAACCACTGTGGAAAACAGTATGGAGGTTCCTTAAAAAACTAAAACTAGAACTACCATATGACCAGCAATTCTACTACTGGGCATATACCCTTAGAAAACCATAATTCAAAAAGAGACATGTACCACAGTGTTCATTGCAGCTCTATTTACAATAGCCAGGACATGGAACCAACCTAAATGTCCATTGACAGATGAATGGATAAAGAAGATGTGACACATATATACAATGGAGTATTACTCATCCATAAAAAGAAAAGAAATTTAGTTATTTGTAGTGAGGTGGATGGACCTAGAGTCTGTCATACAGAGTGTAGTAAGTCAGAAAGAGGAAAACAAATACCGTGTTCTAACAAATATATATAGAATCAAAAAAAAAATGGTACTGATGAACCTAGTTTCAGGACAGGAATAAAGATGTAGACATAGGGAATGGACTTGAGGACACAGGGTGGGGGGGAAAGCTGGGGCGAAGTGAGAGTAGCATCAATATATATACACTACCAAATGTAAAATAGTTAGCTAGTGGGAAGCAGCAGCATAACACAGGGAGATCAGCTTGGTGTTTTGCGATAAACTTGAGGGGTGGGATAGGGAGGATGGGAGGGAGGCTCAACAGGGAGGGGATATGGGGACATATGTATGCATGTGGCTGATTCACTTTGATGTACAACAGAAACTAACACAGTATTGTGAAGCAATTACACTCCAATAAAGATCTATTAAAAAAATGAAATAGGACTATTAAAAATATATTTCAAACAGATATTTAGATTAGTTTATGCTACCTAACGTAAGATAGGTAAATGCAGAATGTGCTACTCAGCAATAAACTATCACAGAAAAGAGTTATGGAACAAAATTTAGAGTTGAGTAGACAAAATTTGTGCAATCTGGAAGTGTGGAGAGTTACATAGGGAAATTTCACAAATTCATTTGTTTCCTCAGGATTCAGGAATAGAACTTAGACCCAGGCATCAATTGGCCAAAAATGTAATCTACCTTGAGAAACAGAAACCTAACCTGCATTTTTTTTTTTTGTTTTTAAGAAGCTTACATGTTTTAGAAATGCTTAAGCAATGGTTTACAATGGTTTTTAAACAACTAGAAGAGGGTATGGAGCATGGAGCCAGATAAGTACCTTGAGGACCTCAACAAATGGTGCAAGTTGGTTAGAAAGTTACTGGGCCAGATAGTCATGAGTATGTTGGGCTGGGAACACTGTGTTTTATTCACTTTAGTGGCTTTTGTTTTACATTGCCAGATCTTCCACAGTCTGTTTATGTTTTTCCATAAAATATGTAAATATATGCAGAAAACGATTATGTATTCATCTTACTCTAAATTTATAACTTCGTGTGCCACTTCTTTAATAATCTCATACTATTCCTAAAAACAGAAAATATATTTAAATATATGAGGAATTAAGAATACTTTCTCTTTTTTCCCAAGCCTATATATGTACATAGTGTGTGAATTAAAAGTTTTCAAAACTCTACTGTTTATCATGCCTATGCATTAATAGATAATAAGGATCCACTTAAATGCCCTGAAGAAGACTGATAGTACATCCAGAAAAAGCATTTATATTTATACTGTTGTTCTTAGTCTGAGTCTATGTGCAATTACATAATGAAAAGTGCCTTATACATTCTTCTCGGTACACAGTCCACCTCTGTGGACCCCGGTATTATCTGTTATCTGTTATGAATGTGAATCTTCACTAGCCCTCACTCATGGCTAATGCCTGGAATTAAGGATTAAAATTGAGTGACTTAATTCCTTTTTCTTCCACCCAACAACTTGGCTTTCCCTACACAACCCTTCTTCTTTTGCTTCTCTCCTTTTCTCTTTTAATCTTTGTACCACTCAATCTTAAAGATCCGGTTTAAAGTATGACTTCCAATGTAATTATCTCTAACTTTTCCCTGGCACAACGAAATCAATGGCTTTCTCCTTATTGCTTACATAATTCTTTACACATAGTTCAATTACATTGTATCAGTGTTTAGTCACAGGAATACTTGGTCCAATATGACAAAGATTAGGTCTCATTATTTTCATTATTTGAATCCTCAGTGTCACATATTAAGCCCTCTTTAAAAACTTGCCAAAATCAATTGATAATGCTTTTTTTCTCATTTATGTAATACTTTAAAGCCTTCAAGTTATTTTCTCATATATCATGACACAAAAAATATAGACTTTGCAATAAGGAGTCAGCATATGTTTTTAAGTAGCTGAAAAACATCTTATTTTGAGGTTATTATTTAGACCACTGGAGAGAAAATGGGTCTAGAAGCACTATTGCATTGAAAAGGAACACTCCATTGTTAACCAAATCTATTTATTAATCTACTTCATAACTATTGACTTCCTACCTTATATTCTGATGGATTTTGAAGACACCAATTATACATTCCCTCAAACAACTTGGATTTGAGCAGTGGGAGAGACAAAGCTATCATAAAATAATCTTCATTTCTTTCAGAGTACTTCATTACATAAACATTTGTTTTTAAAATTTGGAAAACGTTACAAAAGATAAGAATCAATGTACACGGTAAGATTTGCAAATATAATTTATTTTGGCCCTAAGAGTAGTCTGGGACACACAGACTCTTATTTCTGCTTCTCCTGGAAGCTCCAACTATTTGTTCCACAAGCAAACAATGAGCATGAGCTGTCATTTTAGAAGGCATTGAATCTGCAGCTCCGATGAGTTACTGTACTGGGATTGGGAAAATCTGCTCTGTGTTCTGCCAGAGAATTACAACATATTGCTGCCTGGAGCAATGTTAACTTTTAATGTCTTTGTTGTAGTATCTTAAGCTTTTTTTTTCCCCATCATACAGAATAATTATTTTCCTCTGCCCTTTTCCACATTACTTTGTATTGCACTCTCTAATCTTTTTTACATATTATCAGCAATCTCAAGAGAATGCTGCTTAAACTTACACCCCTTTCAGAATTTTCAGTTAGAAAAAGTACTTGTGTAATAGCAATGAATACAATCTTCTTGATGCAAGATCATATGACTATTTCTGCCTGTAAGCAAACTCTTTTGTTATAAAGTGGAAATTGGTCTGGATTTGAAAGTGCAAAAGACTTGGACTATTTGGGCCCTGCCAATAAATAAATGTATGTCATTTTATAAAACTCATATCATTCCCCTGGGCTTCAATTTCCTCACCTACCTCTGGATTATTTGTTTGTTTTGCTCTAATTTTTTTAATAGTATAGTTGATCATGATGAATACACTCTAAGCACATTGTCTTAAAAAAGAAACTGCATTTATGTTAAGATGGCCAAGTTGAATTTATTGACAAGGCCTCTCCCAATGTCTATTATTTGGTCTAGATCCTGATTTGTTTCCTTTTGTTCTTTCTTATTTATGAATAGCTGAATTACAAATATGACAATTCCAACTGCAATAAAAATTAATGTCTATGTAAATAAGATATAACACTTAATTGTAAGTACCAAGCATTTTCTTACAGGGCAGAGATGCTTGTGAAAAGACCTCAATATCTCTTAAATGCTTTCATCTCCATGGTATGTTATACATATCTTCTAGGTTATTCCTAGCAATAACCTCATGAAGAACATGTTATCACCATCTTACAGATGAGAAAGATGAGGTTCAGGGTGAAGTCAATAATTAGGAAGCAAGGATCCTGTTCAGGTTAATGTAACTCTACCACACCAGAAAATCTTCCAGGGAGATCAGGTAAATAATATTGCTTTTAATTTGTAGCTTAGGTCATCCATGAAATTCATTTTATTCTTTTTGAGAAACAGTTCTGTCTTTATTTTTTTAGTGACACAAACATTGAAAACTGTTACTCAATAGAGATAATCAAAATTAATATGCAAATTCCCTAATTATGTTTTTGGCTTTATCATTGATTCGTTCATTCCTTTATTCAGGTATTAATATGTTTTCAAATTAGCTTGATTCATCCCTTCAAACTTGGAGGGACAAAATCTATTCACTTTTACAGACATGTTGCAGTAAAGGACTCTTTACCCATCTTTATATCCTTACCCGATTCACAAAAGATAAGTTCCTAGAATCAGGAAGCACATAAATAAAGACTGCCATGGTCTGCTACTTTCAGATGGACATATACGGCAGCATATTTCCTGCCAATGCTGAGAGCTGTTACCACCCAGAACTCCTTCCTTTCCTCTCCTCGCGTGGCCCCAGTTAGAGCAAATCAAGACCTGGCTGTCCTCCAACATATAACCTCACGTTACATGTCTAAAGTAAAGGATGCTCTTCATCCCTTATAAACATACACTTGGTTGGAGAGAAAAGCTTTCATTACTTGTTTCTATTCCTAAAGTTTTCACACTAGCCGAAGCTCTACTTTGATTCTCTTCTATTCAGATATGTATCTTTCTAAAGAAATTTAATGACACCTATCATTAGTTAATATGATTATTAAATTACGAAAGTATGATTAAGACAGAGTTTGTGCCTACAATTAAGCTTAATATCTAACATCTCATTCTTTTTTAACCTAAAGAAAATACGAGGTGTTAAAGAACCGACTTGCTCTGAATACTTAGAAGATATTAAAAGTTTGAGAGAAGTGATGAAAAGGAAAAAAATACTTAATTGATTTCTGTACTTTTTCTTCATAAAGCACCTAGTCACTGTAGGTTATAAAACATCTGTTATTTACATGTATGTTGTATACTATTGCTCAAAATTAGTTCAGTTTAATTAGCTAGACAGTACTAAAGAATCACCCAAACAGTATCTTAATTCTCAAAATACGAATCACCTGAAGCGTTAAAGGAAAATTAACAAAAATGCTTGCTTTCATGCTTGACTGAATGTGTCTTTAATTGTAATTTACAGAAGTATTCTGAATTATTCTTTGAGTTTCTTTTGTTTTTAAATACTAACTAATAATCCATATTCTCAAGAGAGTAAAATGCATGCATTTCATAACCACTAAGTATTGTCAAAGCAATGGCATCTGCTACCCCTAGAGACAAGGAAGATAAACTGAGTTTAAGTATGCTCAGGTCTTTGCTATTCATGACAAATAAATAAGACAAATGGAAACTCTAAACTCAACTGGGTACATGACTAGTGAGGGTGTCTCAGATGTAATAGACATATATATTCATTGGAAGACTTTAATATACACTTACTGGATACCCGACATGTCTAAGGAATATTATAGGTGTAATGGAAAAATAAGAGTGTATAAATAACCTGTTTTCTTTCCTCAAGCATCTTTCGATCTTGTGAAGTAGAAAAGGATGTTAAAAATTAATTCTGTAACAAGGTAGAAGGTCCTATGGGGTTTCTTAATCAGTTCTTATCTGTAAAACAATAAACATATTGTTGGTAACCCAGTATTATTTATGACAAACCCAAAGCACTTTTCAAGCTACATGATTCTTTATTAAATTTAATAACCTAACATCTACTAGTGTATCACCCCTACCTTTCTTGTGCTATTACTTGTTGATATAGATCATTGACCTCAGCTTCAGTAATTCTTTCTGGTTTTGATTAAATCTTTGGAAGAGGAACAAAAGGAATTTTCTTTTGAAGTACACAGTGAATTAGAAGAAGTAGGAATAGAAAAAGAAATTTGGATTCTCTTTGGTTTTACATTTTATACTTCCTATGGTCATTGCTGTCTAGAGTAGATTTCAGCTGTCCTGGAGAGTATTAATTGTTCAGCAAGCTCTTTCCCTGTGGGATGTGAACCACTTCACTGGTGTTGAGAAAGAGATTTCTGTATACCTTCTATGTGATGATTTCATGTTGATGACATGAATGTATTCAGTTTCACCTCGTTGAGTTTTACTAATTTAGATATTCCCAAGAACCAGATGGGTCTTGGTACAATTCCCTAAATTAACACCTTAGGAAAGTGACTTGTTTATGTCAATATAGCCAATGACAAGCCTGGAACTAGAAATCGGTCATATGGAAGTGAACGGGTCTTGGGCTTGGAGTCAGTGCAGAGTGCAAATCCTAGCTCTGTAACTCATGAAACCTCTGACTCTGGGCAAGTCTTTGAGCCTCAGGTCCTCATCTGCAAACCTGGGGATTCTTAGAGAGGTGTGGAAATATAGTAGAGAAATGGCTGTAAAGAGTCTGTGTCTGACACAGAGCAGACACTCATAAAATGTTCACCCCTTATTCTTTCCTAACTTCTAGATCAGTACTGTCCATGGTGTGCCACTGTCCTCCTATAGACATGGATTTGGACTTACAGTGTCATCTTTTGCAGCTCCTCTGTGACTTGGCAGCCTGAACACAGAGCACGTGCATTAGCATTGCTGATGGAAGAATAATACAACCTTGTTAGGGAATGATTAAATGTTTTTCCTTATTCCGTATTCCCTTTACCTACACTTAGTGTAGGTGTGGTGTGGAGGGCATGGCTTAAAATAAAAGCTGTGAGACTTTACCTGGCCAGGGGTAAGAGGGAACAAATTTCTTTGTTATAGAAATATTAAACTACAGAAAAATCACAACATAATTGTGGATATGGCATAATGAGGAAGGAGAAGTAAGTTCTGGGAATTTTTGAACCTATGTCGTTTATCTCATTCAATATCAGTGAATATCACTATCATCCATACTTGGATACTAGTTCTTGGAACTAGTTCTTGTCATACTTGGAATTTAGTTATTTTTAGCTTTGAATTCAATAAAATGTGGAATAAGTCACCCATAATCATCTCTCATATATTCTAGTGAGCTTGTCTCTCTTATATTTTCACTTATATTTGCTTAATTTGTCTTAGATTGAGCATACACCTTTACATGTTGTCTACCTTTTAGTTTGGCCATCTAGTGTCCCTTTGAAAAGATTCTTCTGATGTTAAAATGACAATCATATTGCAACATATAAATGTATCAAATCAACATGTTGTGCACCTTCAACTTACACAACGTTATATGTCAAATATATTTCAACTGAAGAAAGTTTCTTCCTAAAGTTTATATACATATGTATGTATAATTTTATATAATATTAATCTGAGTTGAGAACAATGGGAATATTATTTAACATGTTAAATGTCCTAATCTCCTCTTTCTACAACACTCTCTATATTTTAATTTAAGAATTTCAAAGCATCTCTTTCTACATTTTTCCTTCATGTATTTACATATAAAGAGTTGAACGTTTTGAGAAATATGATAACCAAAATATTTACATAATAAAGTAGGCATCGAGTTTAAAATGATCAGCCTTTTTTTTTTTAACATCTTTATTGGAGTATAATTGCTTTACAATGTTGTGTTAGCTTCTGCTGTATAACAAAGTAAATCAGCTATATGTATACATATATCCCCATATCCCCTCCTTCTTCCACCTCCCTCTCACCCTCCCTATCCCACCTCTCTAGATGGTCACAAAGCACCGAGTTGATCTCCCTGTGCTATGCAGCTGCTGCCCACTAGTTATTTATATTACATTTAGCAGTGTAAATATGTCAATGCTACTCTCTTACTTCGTCCCAGCTTACCCTTCCGCCTCCCCTTGTCCTCAAGTGCATTCCGTATGTCTGGATCTTTATTCCTGTCCTGTCTCTACGTTCATCAGAACTTTTTTTTTTTTTTTAGATTCCATATATATTTGTTAGCATGCAGTATTTGTGTTTCTCTTTCTGACTTCCCTCACTCTGTATGACAGACTCTAGATTCATCCACCTCACTGCAAATAACTCAATTTCATTTCTCTTTTAGGCTGAGTAATATTCCATTGTATAAATGTGCCACATCTTCTTTATCCATTCATCTGTTGATGGACACTTAGGTTGCTTCCATGTCCAGGTTGTTGTAAATAGTACTACAAAGAACATTGTGGTACATGATTCTTTTTGAATTACAGTTTTCTCAGGGTATATGCCTAGTAGTTGGATTGTTGGGTCATATGGTAGTTCTAGTTTTAGTTTTTTAAAGAACATCCATACTGTTCTCCATAGTGGCTGTATCAATTTACATGCCTACCAACAGTGCAAGAGTGTTTCTTTTTCTCCATGCCCTCTCCAGCATTTATTGTTTGTAGAATTTTTAATGATGGCCATTCTGACGGGTGTGAGGTAATACCACATTGTAGTTTTGATTTGCATTTCTCTAATGATTAGTGATGTTGAGCATCCTTTCATGTGTTTGTTGGCCATCTGCATATCTTCTTTGGAGAAATGTCTATTTAGGTCTTCTGCCCATCTTTGGATTGGGTTGTTTGATTTTTTGATATTGAGCCGCATGAGCTGCTTGTATATTTTGGAGATTAATCCTTTGTCAGTTGCTTTGTTTGCAGATATTTTCTCCCATTCTGAGGGTTTTCTTTTCATCTTGTTTATGGTTTCCTTTGCTGTGTAAAAGCTTTTCAGTTTCATTAGGTCCCTTTTGTTTATCTTTGTTTTTATTTCCATACTCTAGGAGATTGGTCAAAAAGGATCTTGCTGTGATTTATATGTCAAAGAATATTCTTCCTATGTTTTTCTGTAAGTTTTATAGTGTCTGGCCTTATATTTAGGTCTTTAATCCACTTTAAGTTTTTTTGTGTGCATGGTGTTAGGAAGTGTTCTAATCTCATTCTTTTACATGTAGCTGTCCAGTTTTCCCAGCACCACTTATTGAAGAGGCTGTCTTTTCCCCATTGTATAGAGATAAGATCACCATATGTGTGTGGGTTTATCTCTGGGCTTTCTATCCTGTTCCATTGATCTATATTTTAGTGTTTGTGCCAGTACCATACTGTCTTGATTACTGTAGCTTTGTAGTATAGTCTGAAGTCAGGGAGCCTGATTCCTCCAGCTCTGTTTCTGTTTCTCAAGTTTGTTTTTCCTATTTGGGGTCTTTTGTGTTTCCATAAGAATTGCAAAAATTTTTGTTCTAATGCTGTGAAAAATGTCATTGGTAGTTTAATAGGGATTGCATTGAATCTGTAGATTGCTTTGGGTAGTAAAATCATTTTCACAATGTTGATTCCAATCTAAGAACATGGTATATCTCTCCATCTGTTGTATCATCTTTAATTTCTTTCATCAGTGCCTTATAGTTTTCTGCATACAGGTCTTTGTCTCCTTAGGTACGTTTATTCTTAGGTATTTTATTATTTTAATTGCAATGGTAAATGGGAGTGTTTCCTTTATTTCTCATTCTGATCTTTCATTGTTAGTGTATAGGAATGCAAGAGATTTCTGCCCATTAATTTTGTATCCTGCTACTCTACCAAATTCACTGATTAGCTCTACTAGTCTTCTGGTAGCTGTTTTAGGATTCTCTATGTATAGTATCATATCATCTGCAAACAGTGACAGTTTTACTTCTTCTTTTCCCATTTGGAATCCTTTTATTTCTTTTTCTTCTCTGATTGTTGTCGCTAAAACTTCCAAAACTATGTTGAATAATAGCAGTGAGAGTGGGCAACCTTGTCTTATTCCTGATCTTAGAGGAAATACTTTCACTTTTTTACCATTAGAACAATGTTAGCTGTGGGTTTGTCATATATGGCTTTCATTAGGTTGAGGTAGGTTCCCTTTATGCCTACTTTCTGGAGAGTTTTTAGCATAAATGGGTGTTGAAATTTGTCCAAAGCTTTTTCTGCATCTATTAAGATGATCATATGGTTTTATCCTTCAATTTGTTATTGTGGTGTATCATATTGACTGATTTGAGTATATTGAAGAATACTTGCATTCCTGGGAAAAACCCCATTTGATCATGGTGTATGATCCTTTTAATGTGCTGTTGGATTCTGTTTGCTAGTATTTTGTTGAGGATTTTTACATCTACGTTCATCATTGATATTGGCCTGTAGTTTTCTTTTTTTGTGTGACACCTTTATCTGGTTGTGGTATCAGGGTGATGGTGGTCTCGTAGAATGAGTTTGGGAGTGTTCCTCCCTCTGCTATATTTTGGAAGAGTTTGAGAAGGATTGGTGTCAGCTCTCCTCTAACTGTTTGATAGAATTCGACTGTGAAGCTATCTGGTCCTGAGCTTTTGTTTGTTGGAGGATTTTTAATCACAGGTTCAATTTCATTCCTTGTGATTGGTCTGTATATATTTTCTATTTCTTCCTGGTTCAGTTTCAGAAGGTTGTGCTTTTCTAAGAATTTGTGCATTTCTTCCAGGTTGTACATTTTATTGGCATGTAGTTGCTTGTAGTAATCTTCATGGTCCTTTGTATTTCTGCAGTGTCAGTTGCTACTTCTCCTTTTTCATTTCTAATTCTGTTGCTTTGAGTCTTCTTTTTATTCTTGATGAGTCTGGCTAATGGTTTATCAATTTTGTTTATCTTCTCAAAGAACCAGCTTTTAGTTTTATTGATGTTTGCTATTGTTTCCTTCATTTCTTTTTCATTTATTTCTGAACTGATCTTTATGATTTTGTCCCTTCTGTTAACTTTGGGGGGGGGGTTGTTCTTCTTTCTCTAATTGCTTTAGATATAAGGTTAGGTTGTTTATATTTGAGATTTTTCTTGTCCCTTGAGGTAGGATTGCATTGCTAAAAACTTCCCTCTTAGAACTGCTTTTGCTGCATCCCACAGGTTTTGGGTCATCTTGTTTTCATTGTCATTTGTTTCTACAATTTTTTAATTTCCTCTTTGATTTCTTCAGTGATCTCTTGGTTATTTAGTGGCATAATTTTTAGCTTCCATGTGTTTGTATTTTTTACAGTTTTTTTTTTTTTTTCCTGTAATTGATATCTAGTCTCATAGTGTTGTGGTTGGAAAAGATACTTGATACAATTTCAGTTTTCTTAAATTTACCAAGGCTTGATTTGTGACCCAAGATATGATTTATCCTGGAGAATGTTCCGTGAGCACTTGAGAAGAAAGTGTATTCTGTTGTTTTTGGATGGAATGTCCTATAAATATCAGTTAAGCCCATCTTGTCTAATGTATCATTTAAAGCTTGTGTTTCCTTTTTTATTTTCATTTGGGATGATCTGTGCATCGGTGAAAGTGGGATGTTAAAGTCTCCTACTATTATTGTTTTACTGTCAGTTTCCCCTTTTATGGCTGTTAGCATATGCCTTATATATTGAGGTGCTCCTATGTTGGGTGCATACATATGTTCAATTGTTATATGTTCTTCTTGGATTGACCCCTTGATCATTGTGTAGTGTCCTTCTTTGTCTCTCGTAATACTCTTTATTTTAAAGTCTATTTTGTCAGTTATGAAAATTGCTACTCCAGCTTTCTTTTGATTTCCATTTGCATGGAATAACTTTTTTCCATCCCCTCACTTTCAGTCTGTATGTGTCTGTAGGTCTGAAGTGGGTCTCTTGTAGACAGCATATATGCGGCATATATGTTATTGTATCCATTCAGCCAGTCTATGTCTTTCAGTTGAACCATTTAATCCATTTTCATTTAAGGTAATTATTGATATGTATGTTCCTATTACCATTTTCTTAATTGTTTTGTATTTGTTTTTGTAGGTCTTTTCCTTCTCTAGTGTTTCCTGCCTAGAGAAGTTCCTTTCACATTTGTTGGAAAGCTGGTTTGGTGGTGCTGAATTCTCTTAACTTTTGCTTGTCTGTAAAGGCTTTAATTTCTCTGTCAAATCTGCATGAGATTCTTGCTGGTTAGAGTAATCTTGGTTGTAAGTTTTTCCCTTTCATCACTTTAAATATGTCCTGCCACTCTCTTCTGGCTTGCAGAGTTTCTGCTGAGAGATCAGCTAATAACCTTATGGGGCTTCAATTGTATGTTATTTGTTGCTTTTCCCTTGATGCTTTTAGTATATTTTCTTTGTATTTAATTTTTGATAGTTTGATTAATATGTGTCTTGGTGTGTTTCTCCTTGTTTTTATCCTCTATGGGACTCTCTGTGCTTCCTGGAGTTGATTGACTATCTCCTTTCCCATGTTAGGGAAGTTTTCAACTATAACCTCTTCTAATATTTTCTCAGACCCTTTCTTTTCTCTTCTTCTTCTGGGACCCCTATAATTTCAAATGTAGGTGTGTTTAATGTTGTCCCAGAGATCTCTGAGACTGTCCTCAATTCTTTTCATTTTTTTCCCTATATTCTGCTCTGTGGTAGTTATTTCCACTATTTTATCTTCCAGGTCACTTATTTGTTCTGCTGCCTCAGTTATTCTGCTATTGATTCCTTCTAGAGAATTTTTAGTTTCATTTATTGTGTTTTTTTTTTATTGTTTATTTGCTCTTTAGTTCTTCTATGTCCTTGTTAAATGTTTCTTGTATTTTGTTCATTCTATTTCCAAGATTCTGGATTCTTGGATACTCTGAATTCTTTTTCAGGTAGACTGCATATTTCCTCTTCATTTGTTTGGTCTGGTGGGTTTTTACCTTGCTCCTTCATCTGTTGCATATTTCTCTGTCTTCTCATTTTGTTTAACTTCCTGTGTTTGGGGTCTCCTTTTCACAGGGTGCAGGGTTGTAGTTGTTTTTGGTGCCTGCCCCAGTGGGTAAGTTTGGTTCAATGGCTTGTGTAAGCTTTTGGTGTAGGGGACTGGTGCCTGTGTCCTAGTGAGTGGGGCTGGATCTTGTCTTTCTTGTGGTGTGTTTTGGAGTGTCTGGGGACTTAGTATGATTTTAGGCAGCCTCTCTGCTAATGGGTGGGGTTGTGTTCCTGTCTTGCTAGTTGTTTGGCATGTGGTGTCCAGCACTGGAGCTTGCTGGCCGTTGGGTGGAGCTGGATCTTAGTGTTGAGACGGAGATTTCTGGGAGAGCCAAGGCCAACTGTTATTATGTGGGGCCAGGAGGTCTCTCATGGTCCAATGTCCTGAACTTGGCTCTCCCACCTCAGAGGCTCAGGCCTGACAGCAGGCCAGAGCACCAAGACCCTGTCAGCCACACAGCTCCGAAGAAAAGGGATGAAAAAAAGAAAGAAAAAATAATAATAAATTTATAAAAAATTTTTAACATAAAAATTTTTTTAAGTTATTAATATAAAAAATTTAAAAAGTAATAATAATAAAAAAGGAAGAGAGCAACCAAACCAGTAAACAAATCCACCAATGATAACAAGTTCTAAAAACTACACTAAGATAAACATAAAAATCAGAAGCAAGTCACTCGCAGACAGCAAGCCCCAAGTCTACTGTTGCTCGCAAAGTCCACCTCCTCAATTTTGGGATGATTCATTGTCTATTCAGGTATTCCACAGATGCAGGGTACATCACATTGATTGTGGGGATTTAATCTGCTGCTCCTGAGGCTGCTGGGAGAGATTTCCCTTTCTCTTCTTTCTTCTCACAGCTCCCAGGGTTCAGCTTTGGTTTTGGCCCCACCTCTGCGTGTAGGTTGCCCTCCGACCTCTGTTCTCACCCAGGCAGGATGGGGTTAAAGCAGCAGCTGATTAGGGGGATCTGGCTCACTCAGCTGGGGGCAGGAGGGGTACAGTAGTTATAATTGAAGTTCAAAGTGAGCCTGTGGTGGCAGAGGCCGGCGTGACATTGCAACAGCCTGAGACACACCCTGTGCTCTTCCGGAGTTGTCCCTGGATCATGGAACCCTGGCAGTGGTGGGCTGCACAGTCTCCCGGGGTGGGTGTGGATAATGACCTGTCCTTGAACACAGGATTCTTGGTGGGCGCAGCAGCAGCATTAGAGTTTCATGACAGTCTCTGGTGTCTGAGCTGACAGCCGTGGCTCATACCTCTCTCTGGAGCTTGTTTAGGCAGTGCTCTGCCTTCTGTGGGCAGACGGGGATGGAATCCCCTCTCCTCAGGTACCCTGAAACAATGGTCTCTTGTCTCTTAGGAAGGTCCAGAGTTTTTCCCAGACTCCCTCCCGGCTAGCTGTGGAACGTTAGCCCCCTTCAGGCTGTGTTCACGCAGCCAACCCCAGTCATCTCTCTGGGACTTAACCTCCTAGGCCCGAGCCTCAACTCCCAGGCCCCTCCCAACCCAGTGGGTGAGCAGACAAGCCTCTAAGGCTGGTGAGTGCTGGTCGGCACCAATCCTCTGTGCGGGAATCTCTCTGCTTTGCCCTCTGTACCCCTGTTGTTGTGCTCTCCTCCATGGCTCCGAAGCTTCCCCCCCAGCCTACCTCCCTGTCTCTGCCAGTGAAGGGGCTTCCTAGTATGTGGAAACTTTTCCTCTTTCACAGTTCCCTCCTAGAGGTGCAGGTCCTGTCCCTATTCTTTTGTCTCTGTTTTTTCTTTATTTTTTTTGCCCTTCCCAGGTATGTGGGGATTTTCTTGCCTTTTGGGAAGTCTGAGGTCTTCTGCCAGTGTTCAGTAGGTGTTCTGTAGGAGTTGTTTCACATGTAGGTGTATTTTTGATGTATCTGTGGGGAGCAAGGTGATCTCCATGTCTTATTCCTCTGCCATCTTGAAAGTCCCCCACTCAGCCTAACTTTTTAAATTAAATATACAGTTTCAATAAATTGTTAACTTAGTATTATAAATATATTAGTACATATTTACTTTGTGATTAAAAATTCTTCAAAATAATCTACAAAATTTCCACCAATATTTAATACGAAATATAGCTAACATTTTTTTAAGTGCCTATCATGTACTGGTTATTCTTTTAAGTGTGTTATTTGTACTAGCTCATTTAATATTCCTAATGGTCTATTAATATCTCCATTTTCCAAATGAGAAAACTGAGGTTCAAAGAGTTTTCAAAAACTTTGACATGTCATATATTTAGTAAATAATGATCAGGATTCAAATTTGAGTATCTTGTTTCAGAGCCTGGGCTTTTAGCCACTACCCTATATTAAGTTAACTATCATAGTGAAGCTATTTCACTTTTCATTTAACTATTTTAATCAACCAATAACATTGTTCTCTAGTGAACTCTAATATACTCATAAATAGAGTGAAATTTTACCTCTTCTACATAAGCATGCACTAGATCAGTGTAGCCAAGATATTTATAAATGCATTGTTTTTTTTAAGATTTAATTTGTAGATCAGTTGTTCAAATATGGAAACAATAGTGTAAGTGGTGGTTAGATGCCAAAGATAGTTACAAAGGCATGTCTAATCCATTATTAACTAAGTAATTATTAATTAATGCATTAATATTCCTGCATCCTGGCAGCAGGGAGGCGAGTAAGGCAAAGAACACAGACACGTTTCTTCCCGTTTCTAAGGAGGAATAGGGCTGACTCAGGCAAAAGTTTAAAATAGCTGAAGTTTGACTTTGGTATTTCCCAAATATCCCTAGTGTCCTCAAACTGTTTTAGCCCATAGTATCAAGATTTTAATTTCCTTAAGTAAATTGATCTTTGTTATGTGTTAGGTGGGGAGCATGGAATTTAAATGAATAATAATATATAAATGACAGTTGTCCCATGATGGACCCAGAGAAATTTGTATTATAAAAAGATATTCCTTGCCCAGATTAGTAGTAAATTAATTGAATTTGGTCTCTAAATGAGGAGAGCCAAATCCAGATGGCCCTGGAGACAGGTTTTCTCAGTGCTTTGGGTAGTTTCATAAGAACGTGGCTCAATAGACCTCAATGGAAGAACAGGCTGATGTGGAGTTCCCTGAAGTCTTCATCCTCTAAGGCCACCTTGTTGACAGGAAATTCTAGATGTACATAGTTTTCTAGACGTTTCTGCCCCTTGGTGTCTAACATGTAAACATTGTTGGGGTGGGCAACCTCCTCATGGAGCATCTTCCCTTTTGTGACTGGTCTAGATATATCCAGCCTAGACATCCTTCTCTGTGGAATAATGAGAGTTTGGGGGATTTTGGTAGTAATTAACTCTTTCCCTGATATCCTCATACACTGCAGGGTGCCTCTGTGTGTGTGTGTGTGTGTGTGTGTGTGTGTGTGTGCATGCACATGTGCATGCATGCATGCATGCATCCTCTCTGCACTACAGCAGAACAAAGGCTTATGCTGCGGGGAAGGGCATTTTGAACATGTCTTTACTCCAGCTACATCTGCAGTCAGCTCCCCTATACATTTCAAGGTTTTTTTGTGTTTTGTATATATGGATATATAACATATCAAGACATAGTTTTTTTAATCTCACTAGTGTGAATACCAGCAGCTCATGCCATCTATTGCAAGAGAGTCAGTACTGCAGACAGGAGCACTTTGTCCATAAGGATTATTTGCAAATCAGCTGTTTATATGTCTGGCATTTTGTTAATGAAGGGAATGTTTTTATTATTTTTTTTCCAGATGAAGTAGAGGATGATTTGGGATCTTTTTAGCACCACTTTTTTTTTGCTAAGTAGGAGGATATTACACAGGTAGTCTCATCAAAGTAATTAGGTTGTTAGATAGGCTCTGTGTATGGAAGTTAATGTGATACATTAGTTAAATTGTAGCCCCAAAGGCTTGTGGGATCAGAATTGCAAACACAATCTGAGTTCCCAAGTCCCATGAACTTATCCCTTTAGGATATACTACCGCACCTGTCGTGAGAGGCAACACTGCAATAACTAACAGATTATCATCATAAGGGTCTGAGCAGATTCTCCTGGAGAAAACACTTGTGTAAAGATATTCAGTGTTTAAAGAGCACATCTGGATGTGATGGAATTTTTCCACAACCCCCAGACATGCCAGTCAAAGATAACACAATGCAAGTATCCTTGAGTGACACTTCAAGCTGCATTCATAAGCAACCTGCCTCATTCAAAGTCAATGAAGAGACAGGACTTACAAGCCCATGTTGAAAAGTTATTGAAATGTGACTGACATCTCAAAGAAACGGTGTCAAAAGGCTTGCATGACCTGGTGCTGAAACACAGTGGGGTTAATCAAAGTTATGGCAGTTGCATACCACAAAGGTATTCCCTAGATTGAGTTACTTATTTTATTTAATTCATATCACTAAGTGATTTTATTACCACCTTTCTACTTTCTCCCTCTAGCATTCAACCCCCAGTTTGTATTATTGGTTGTAAACTTTTACTTTGGTAACCCTTTAAAAAGCAGGAAGTGTTAGTGTGGCTTCTGTGGATTAACGCTGGTGTTACATCTCTTTCCTTTGCTTGAGTTTCCCAAGGAGATCTTGCGCTTACACAATTATGTTCCAATACGGGGTACCTCCTAGGAAAGGAGGATGGAGCAGCTAATCGACAGTCCTTTTAGAATTTTTTCACTAGTACATGAGTTAGATGACTTACTGGAGCCCTGCCTACTCTCAGAAAGACTCGGGAAGGGGACGGTAGAAATGTTTGATCTTGGTCTATCAAATCATTTTGTCTCTTCTTAATGGGAGACATATTCTACTGCCTAGTGCTAACCACTTGGCTACTGGTTTTTTTGGTTTTTGTTTTCCTTTTTCTACTCAATGCCTCCTGAGGGCAGAAGTCAACCTTCTGAGAACAACTGTAACATAACCATGAATAATAGTTATCAGCAGTTCTGTTATATTTATAATTTATTCTGAATGTTTGCATGAGTTCTCTTTAATATCATTGTAAAATACAGAAGGTATATCATCATCATCTGACAGTAAAGATAGCTAACAAACCATGCCTAACAGAAGAAGGGGAGAAAGGAAAAGAAAAGACAACTCTCTGAGATGAACAGAATCTGGCAAATGCTATAATTATGTTCATGGTAATTATGCTCATATTGAAAAAGTGCAAGCAATTATGAGTTATATTTATACATGTTAGAAGGTAAAAATGCATGATAGAAATTGTTTGCATGAAAAGTGTGTGTGTGTATGTTTCAATCCAGTATTCTGGCCTTATTTCAACTCTTCGTTTTGGTCCAATATATCTTGTTTTTGTTTTTGTTTTCTACTTTGTGAATCTATTAGGAATGAGTCACTAGTTAAAATAGTATAGTCACAAACTTCTATAAGATTGGCTGCTAAGTCAAACATCTGCTCTTCCCTAGAATCTATCTATCTATCTATCTTTCTCTATAGCTACATATTCTCTATTCTATAGATAATATATATATATATATATATATATATATATATATATATATATAGACTATATATACATTCCTTAGAGCTAAAAGATCTGGAAAAGAAATTTGTTTTTCTATCCTGCCAGACAATTCTACAAAATAACACTATAAAATAAGTGCTAAGTTTGATAATATCAAATAAATTATGTATTCTGGAATCAATCCACAATTCATATTAAAGTCTGTCACAATAATACAAGGGAAAAAAAGAGAAAAATGACAATAAAATGACTGCATTCTTTGTTATTAATAATTTTAAAAATATTAAAAAGGGATGAGAGTTAGACTTGGGAAAGATCACCTTAGAAAGAAAATATATCAAACATGACTAGCAAAGGACTTTTCTTTTACGAAGAATAATGGTTTAATGTTTAATTAATCTTATCCATTTCTGCATTTATGGGAAGGCAGAGAAGAGTCTGCTTTATAATGTAGAAAATTAAATATTAAAACCTTGGTGCCTACCAGACTTACATTTTCTTATTATGAATGAGCATTTTCACTTTCTGCACACACAAAGAAAGAAACAGGAGGTAGATGTAGTTCCTTAGCTCTGCAGGAAAGGATTACTTCAATGTAGTCTCTAGTAGCAAGATGATAGCATCTTGCTACTAGAAACAAAAAATGTCAAAGATGAATACATGTTTAAAACCAAAACAAAAAAATGCAAAACTATAAGCTGACTATCATATATAATATAAATCCTTAATTCTAGATGTAGTAAATGAAGTAATTCTTCAGATTTTTTTCATGTATGAATTATCTAAAATGCATAGATCTAATACTCCAAAATGGTACATTGCTTACAGGATATTACAATAGTTTTCATATTTTATGATGCCTTTTCTAGTGAGAAAACTGAAGTAAGGTATTAATTTAAAATAATAAAATGCTGCCAAGATTAAAACACAGAAATAACAATTGAGAACAACGAAAAGACAGATCGGATATTTAAATGTTTAATTCAAATTGGTGCCTAGTTGTGTTACTTGTAGTTTAGGCCAGATGATGTATTTTGCAATTAAATATGAAATTTTGACCTACATTTTCAGCTATCATTTGAACCTTTGGTCTCCAATGTATTATTTATCACAAAGGAAGGATTGTAAAAAGGGTTAAGGAAGGGTCTGTATCACAGGGGTCCCACCTCTTTGGAGATGGATGTGAAATCAATTCATCTCCACTGATCATCAGAGATTCTTTACCCCACTATGTCTGGGATATTGCTCCTGGAAAACATAATTGATTTGAACGGAAAAGAAGCCACACATTACAAACATTGTTCCTAAACTTAAAGGATTAATGTGTCTGATTTAACCTGGCAAATTATTCTAAAATTTTTGTGTGTAATTCTGAACTTGTTGACATCTTGATTGTTAACCCTATAATTTGTTGCCTCTAAGTTTAAACTAGGATAGAAATATTACATGCATAAAATCTCAGCGATTTTTTTCACTCATGATTTTTGTCACTATTGCTATTAGGAAGCATTAATAACAGTTATGGGGAATTTAGCAGAAAAATTAGAGGAAGTTCAGAAAAAGGTGGGGAAGTAAATAAATTCCAAAGAAACTATGTACACATCTTTATCTGATTTTCACACATCTTCCAGTTCTACCTCAATGATCATCTTCAGCTACAGATCAGTATGTTGTACAATGTGTTGCTTGGACAAGTGCCTCAGAGAGAGATTATGGATATGGTAAACACATGATTTCAGTTACAGTAGGTGTGTAACGGCCTGCATATCCCTGCTCTTGATTTAATTACAGGAGACCACCTTTCAATGAAAACACAACCCCTGCCCACCCGTCTATCTGCACATCTGAGTCTGTGTGCCCACACCAACTTCACACCTGGAACTTCTGCCATTCTCAGGAAGAGATGCTCTCTTTTCACAGGGACTACAAACACAAGCATCTAGTTCAGTTTAATTATCTATCAAATTGCTTTTTGTACCTATATATATGAAAAATTCTAATTGGTAAGCTGTATGAAAGCGTAAGGAATCAGTTAGAAAATTAAAGTTGATTTTCTGATCAGGTGAAACAAGGAAAGAATGAATATTACTTCACCTTCAATTTTCATTTCTTCCCTAGTAGCAACAAAAGTTCCTATTTAACCACGTTACCTAGTACCTTCCCACCTCCAGGAATATATCTGGATTACTTGAAATATACTCTTCATTCATCTTCCCATTTTCTAATCTACAATTTAAAGCTTATACCATTTTTTTTTTTTTTTTTTTTTTTGCGGTACGCGGGCCTCTCACTGTTGTGGCCTCTCCCGTTGCGGAGCCTGTGCTCTGGACGCGCAGGCTCAGCGGCCATGGCTCATGGGCCCAGCCGCTCCGCGGCATGTGGGATCTTCCCAGACCGGGGCACGAACCCGTGTCCCCTGCATCGGCAGGCGGACTCTCAACCACTGCGCCACCAGGGAAGCCCAAAAGCTTATGCCTTTCAAGAAGTTTTTCCTGATTTCTCCAGCTAGAAATATCTTAGAGGTTCACAGTTGAGTTTACTCTCTTGTATCTATGCAAAATGAAAGCTTAGTTCAAAGACCTTCCATTTTCACTGTGTTTTAGTCAATTCAAATTGAGATATAAGAGCCCTGTGTGTCAAATAGAAGGCATTATTATACATAGTTCATAGCAACAATAAAAGATAAAAGCAGAAATTCAAAATAATTTAACAGTCTGTAAAAGTGGGTCAAAATCAACAACAGAGAAGTTAATAATAATTTATGCCAAGTGTAGAACATAGAATTAAAAAAATGGGTGACTTTAAATATAGGACTACAAATATGGTTGACAAACTATATATCAAAAAGATTGAGGTCCTTAATGTATTATGAGGTCAATAAAGTTCAGATATTCAACACAAGGTGATGTGTCAGAGAGAAAGAAAACATTACTCTTGATCTTTCCTTCTAGTTAAAATCTACGCGTTCCTTAGGGACCAGCTCAGATCCAAATACATCAAGATGTCTATTATAGCTACTTCACATGTTTTCTGGATCCCTGAAATATTTATTTTATGTACCAGAGTTTATGTACCAGAGTTTAAGATGGTATTTTCTTGTAAGATATTTCAGTGATGCTCCTCAGAAGTTAAATTCATAGACTGGGTACCTGTATCATGAGAAACAAGACCTCAAAAGTTTTCTGTCACTGTCAGACCAATATAGGCAATACTGTGCCCATATAAAATCTGTATATCAGATTTTTGAACAAGAAATGCAAGATCTCAAGAACTAAAAAATAAAATAAATTTGGGATATATAACATTTGGTTCTATCTACAGTAAAAGAGGGGCACAATAAGTTGCTTCAAAATTTTGGTGGGTCTTAAGATGGAGAAAAGTTGATCTATTTATTTTTATTTCAGAGCATATAGAGAGGAGTAACAGATAAAAATAACAGAGAATTATATTTTTAGCTTGACTTACAACTAAAGCCCCATCGTGAAATAGGCCACCCTTAGGATGAGTTTCATATATCTGGATACATTTGCAAATTGGCTGAATGAAACTGCAAGGAATTTTGAATCACAATTCTTACATTGCTTGGAAGGTTGGATTACATGACTGAAAGATTTCTTTCAGCTCCACAACTCTATAATTTCAAATTTAAATTCTATGTCATAATGTTACAGAAAAAGACAACGTCTTTTCATTAGTTTAATGCTCTATAGAACACTGGTCTATATCAAAGGGAGATAAAAGATTTGCCTAAGAAGAGAATTGGAACAAACCCAGGTTCCCTGGCAGGCAGTTTGTGTTTTATTTAAATGACTGCATCATCTCTTCTTGTGCTGCTCATCTAGAAATGAAAGGTTATAAAAAGACATTGCTAAGAAAATATCTTGATAGTGAAGTTTAGACTACTCATGCAATAAATTAATCAAAAGCTAGAAAGAGTGGCTGTTTCAGGGACTAATTTAGTTTAGGAATACATGGAAGTCTCATGTGTTCCTTTAAAAGGTCCACAGTGAGGGTAGTATGGGAAAAATTTCTATCTAAAGACACCTGTGAATGTTCATAGTCAGATAGGTCTCTCGAAAGATGTATAGAAATGGAAATTTATTAAGGCAAGAGAGGGAAACTTCTGCTCCTGAAAATTTGTCCTGTTGAAAATTTGCATCAATAGCACTTTGATGATTTTAAAATATTTATATCCTATAATTATATTTTCATGTTGAGCAATTGAACTTCTATAAAAGTGACTATTTTTAATAAAATCTTCTAAGACAGCCTCCAAGTGTTTTCAAAATAACTATGAAAGCCAATGTTGACAAAAATATGCAATTTAAAAATCAAAAGCTCTAATGGTGGTATCCTCTTCTTTTCCCATTTTCAATATAGCAAACATCAGGATTCAGGAGAATTTAAAATTCAGAACACTCCCTGAGGTTCCTAGATATAGGTCATTTCATTTAGATAAAAACACTAACTTGTAATAAATGATATAAATCACCCTTTATCACAGAATTAGCTGGTTTAATAATCCAGAATAAGCCCTTCTTTTTGGCACACTAATTCACCACAGCTCATATAAATGGCCACCCCAAGGGGACCTGGAATCACTAGCCCTACTGCTCACACAGCATTAAGATGACCCTGGAGAATCAGAGCCACTGAGATTGTGGTGCCACAGACAATTCTCTCTTGCTGCGTTTTGCTCTAACAACATATGCATGCTTCTTCATTTAAAGGTTTTTTTAATTATTATTATTCTTTTTTGTTTTAATTCAAAAGCACATTCTTAAGGAATATAAGGCTGAATTGCAGGGTGGCTTGCTGCTATAGTACATCTGAAAATACTCCCAAACAGCGGCATATAGAAACTTAGCAACTCGCTTGAGAGCAAACAAGGCATCTATAAATACACTCCAGGAGCTTCTAAAACAATGCGGAAGTGACATCTGGCATGGGTGAGATGGCAATTTAAACTCTTCAAGTCTTCATTCAAATTGATGTTTAAAACTCTTTCAAATAACTGATTAAAGAGAAAAAGAAATCATGTTGTGTTGGTTGATTTTTCTGCCATCGAAACTAGAGAGAAACTGTAGTTATGAAGTAGCAACGACATGTGAGGAATAAGAAATATCCAGTCCCCTGTATAATATGGACTGGTTTATGAAAATCATTCCGGGGGGAGCCGCGGAGGAGAGCACAGCAACAGGGGTGCGGGAGGGCAAAGCGGAGAGATTCCCGCACAGAGGATCGGTGTGGACCGGCACTCACCAGCCCGAGAGGCTTGTCTGCTCACACGCCGGGTGGGCGGGTCTGGGAGCTGAGGCTCGGGCTTTGGTCCGAGTGCTGGGAGAGGCCGGGTGGCGTGAACACAGTCTGAAGGGGTTAGTGCACCATGGCTAACCGGAAGGGAGTCCGGGAAAATGTCTGGACCTGCCGAGGAGGCAAGAGACTTTTTCTTCCCTCTTTGTTTCCTGGTGCACTAGGAGAGGGGATTAAGAGCGCTGCTTAAAGGAGCTCCAGAGACGGGCGCGAGCCGCGGCTAACAGCGTGGACCCCAGAGATGGGCATGAGACGCTGCTGCCACCAAGAAGCCTGTGTGCGAGCACAGGTCACTATCCACACCTCCGTTCCGGGGAGCCTATGCAGCCCGCCACTGCCACGGTCCCGGGATCCAGGGACAATTCCCCCGGGAGAACGCATGGCGCGCCTCAGGCTGGTGCAACGTCCTGAAGGCCTCTGCGGCCACAGGCTCGCCCCGCATCATGCCCCTCCCGCCCCCCGGCCTGAGTCAGCCAGAGCCCCCGAATCAGCGGCTCCTTTAACCCCGTCCTATCTGAGATAACAGACGCCCTCCGGCGACCTACACACAGAGGCGGGTTCAAATCCAAAGCTGAGCCGCGGGAGCTGTGTGAACAAAGAAGAGAAAGGGAAATCCCTCCCAGCAGCCTTAGGAGCAGCGGATTAAATCTCCACAATCAACTTGATGTGCCCTGCATCTGTGAAATACCTGAATAGACAAAGAATCATCCCAAATTGAGGAGGTGGACTTTGAGAGAAAGATTTATGATTGTTTCCCCTTTTCCTCTTTTAGTGAGTGTGTATGTGTATGCTTCTGTCTGAGATTTTGTCTGTATAGCTTTGCTTTCACCATTTGTCCTAGAATTCTCTCCGTCCGTTTTTTTTTTCTTTTTTTTTACTTAAAAATTTTTTTTTCTTAATAATTATTTCTTAATTTAATAATTTTATTTTATTTTACCTTACTTTATTTTCTTTTATCCTCTTTCTTTCTTTCTTTCTTTCTTTCGTTCTTTCTTTCTTTCTTTCTTTCTACTTTTTCTCCATTTTATTCTGAGCCATGTGGATGAAAGGCTCTTGGTGCTACAGCCAGGAGTCAGTGCTGTGCCTCTGAGGTGGGAGAGCCAACTTCAGGACACTGGTCCACAAGAGACCTCCCAGCTCCATGTAATATTAAATGGCGAAAATCTCCCAGAGATCTCCATCTCGACACCAACACCCAGCTTCACTCAACGACCAGCAAGCTAAAGTGCTGGACACCCTATGCCAAACAACTAGCAAGGCAAGAACACAACCCGACCTAATAGCAGAGAGGCTGCATAAAATCATAATAAGTCCACAGACACCCCAAAAATCACCACCAGATGTGCCCACCAGAAAGA